>NC_060069.1:27220500-27569500 GCF_922984935.1 Meles meles
AGCATATTTTTAGCCATTTCAGAGACTACCTGCTTTGCATAACCCATGAAACTGCACCTAACATCTGCTAGCCATAGATAACAAACCCTGTGTCCATAAAAGATCCTAAACCATTGCTGCCCTTCAAAGCTCTCTGATCCAGACTCCCACCTTGCAGCTGAGTGACATTGCCTAGACAAGTAAGCCTCCTTCCTGATGGCTCCCCACGCCCCACCCCCAACCCTAGAATTCCCTTACCTTCTTTCCCCACTGGGCAGCCCCCTTC
Source organism: Meles meles (assembly GCF_922984935.1). Classification (NCBI taxonomy): domain Eukaryota; kingdom Metazoa; phylum Chordata; class Mammalia; order Carnivora; family Mustelidae; genus Meles; species Meles meles. Next base: position 27,220,766 of record NC_060069.1, read on the forward strand.
TGTCAGGGTTTCCCCTTTTCTGCAATCCAGGGCAGGGACTACCCAATAAAGCTTGTTGAACAATAGTGCCATCTCCTGGTCTTCTTGTCTCTTTCTTTCTTTCCTTTCTTCATCAGCCCTGAAATCCTTAAACTCATAGTTTATAGTACTGAAACAATATAGATCATTTTGCCTCTTTAGTTCTCTAATACTGTTTATTTAACACTCACTGCATCATGACTAATGACATTGAAGCATCCTGCCACCCACAAATACTGGCTTCTTTTTTATTATTAACATATAATGTATTATTTGTTTCAGAGGTACAGGTCTATGATTCATCAGTCTTACACAATTCACAGCACTCACCATAGCACATACCCTCCTCAATGACCATCACTCAGCCACCCCTTTTCTCCAATCCCCCTCCCCTCCAGCAACCTTCAGTTTGTTTCCTGAGATTGAGAGTCTCTTATGGTCTGTCTCCCTCTCTGGTTTTGTCTTGTTTCATTTTTCCCTCCTTTCCCCTATGATCCTCTGTCTTGTTTCTCAAATTACTCATATTAGTGAGATTATATGATAATTGTCTTTCTCTGATTGACTGATTTTGCTTAGCATAATACCCTCTAGTTCCATCTATGTTGTTGCAAATGGCAAGATTTTGGGGTTTTGATGTCTGCATAATATTTCATTGTATATATATGCCACATCTTCTTTATCCATTCATCTGTTGATGGACATCTAGGCTCCTTCCATAGTTTGGCTATTGTGGACATTGCTGCTGTAAACATTGGGGGGCACGTGTCCCTTCGGACCACTATGTTTGTATCTTTAGGGTAAATACCCAGTAGTGCAATTGCTGGGTGGCAGGGTAGCTCTATATTCAACTTTTTGAGGAACCTCCATACTGTTTTCCAGAGTGGTTGCACCAGCTTGCATTCCCACCAACAGTGTAGGAGCAGTCCGCTTTCTCACTGGTATTTAGGAATATTCATACTATGTGAAAATCTCTAAAAGCTAAGTCACATGTCAGATAAATAAATCTGAAAGGCAACCATTCATATAATGACACCCATCATCAATGGCAAATATTAGTGTAAACTTTAGTGATCCCAGATGGCCAGTTTCTTCTTTGCATATATGCCTGGTGATCATAACTACTTCTATGTGTATTAAATCCTAATTCCATACACTCACTAATATGCATGTCAATCTCCAGTAAACATCTCCACCCCAGCTTTGTCCCTAATGACTCTCCCAATGTGAATACAATGTGCCCTGGCCCACAGTGGTGCCATCTCTGTACCTGTTCACTGGAACGTTCTTTCCTGCATGCCCAGCAACTATAAACTAGCTCTAGCCTGAGCAAACCAGATGATTTTCTGCCACCTAGTGGACTACAGCTATACCTTCTCCAACCAGGTCTGAACCTCAGCCTTGGGGAGAAACCTCTCTTCCAAGTTTGTGCTTCCTTTGGTATCCCCATCATCCCTAAGGTACCATATAGCATCCTCTTACATCTTATAGGCTATTCTTTTATCATAGCTTAATAATTCTTTTTATTAGGCACCTGTGTGGCTCAGTTGGTTATGCATCTGACTCTTGGTTTCACCTCAAGTCATGATCTCGGGGTCAGGAGATTAAGCCTCTGCTTAAGATTCTCTCCCTCCTTCTCCCTCTGTCCCTCCCCACTCACTGTATGTCTCTCTTTCTCTAAATAATAATAATAATTCTTTTTATTGAATTTCCCTTGTTTAAATCTCTGTTGGTTTCTGTCTCCTAATTGGGCACAAACTGATACAGTCCTTGAAGGAATCAGCTGTACAACTCCATTCATTAATCTCCCTTGGGGATATTACAACTTCCTGACCTATCCTTCTCTGAAGAATCTTACCACTGCAGAGTTGGAAAGGATACTGAGCCAACTGGAGGTAAAATAAAGAATAAGAATACAAAACAACAATAATAAAAACCCAGCACGCAAATTTTAAATAGAATAAGGCATTCTTTAAGAAAACAGATGAAGGAGGCTGTGGTGAGAAAGGCAGCATCAAACTGACACGTTTGAAAAGGTCTTAAGAGTAGCTAGGATCAAAGAAAGGGGAACAGGTGGGTAAAGGTTACATGGGGAGCAGAAAAGGCAAGGGCTCTGAGGTACACAGTGAACAGAGTACCACAGACAGTGAGTAGAGAGAATGGCGGGAGCCCAGGGAGCACTCTGGGGAAGGGCAGGAGGTACAGTCGGATTGGGATAATCAGGTCAAGAAGAGGAGGGTCTGCTAACTTGCCTTCAGGGGATACATAGACCAACAATTATATTTAAAAATTTCTCTGAGGATGAATTCTCCAATGGTGAATAAAATTTGAGATCCAAATGAAGACTTCCCACATTCCTGACGTTCATAGTGTTTTTCTTCAACACAGTGCCTCTGGTCCTGCCTCATGCTGAACTCTTACGGCAGCTCTTCTCCCACTCATGGGGTTTTTGCCTCTGGGTGGATCCGCTGATGTGGATTTGAGCTGGCTTTCTATTTGAAGGCTTTGCTGCAATCCTTCCATGGATAAGCTTTCTCTGGTGCTGGGGGAGATTAAGTTCTGAGTGAAGACTTTCCCGCACTCCTTGCAAAGATAGGATCTTTCCCCGGTGTGCGGTACCTGGTGGTGAAGGAGCTGTGAGTTCACACTAAAATCTCTACCACGTGCATTACCTGCATAGGATTTTTCTCCAGTGTATGTCCTCTGATGGAGAACAGAGGTGATCTTCTGACTGATGGCCTTGCTACAGTCTCTGTACCTGAGGGGCTTCTCTCCAATGGGGGCTTGCTGGTGCTGAGCTGAAGCCAAAGACTTTGCCACATGCTTTGCACACATAGGACTGCTTTCCTGTTGTGGGTCCTCTCAGGGGTCACTGCTGGTCCCAGGTGGACGCATCTCTGCCTTCAGACCCAGTTTCAGTGAAGCATCTAAAGAGAAGTAGAGTTGAAGGCAAAAACTTTGCCATGATCCCTACTCATTGGACTTTTTTCCAGAGTGGATTCTCCATGTTGAAAAAAGGCTGAACTGCAGTTGAAACATTTGCCATACACATCACATTTATAGGAAATCTCTTCACTTGAAAATTGCAGATGTGTTACGTGATAAAAACTCATTTTTTTTCTGATTTCTTATGTGGATGACATCTATTTTCCATAGGGATTTTCTCATTGTTTATTCTCTTCTTTGTTGAATCTTTTTTTTTTTTTCATTCCATCCACTCTGAGATTTCCTGAATGCCTATCTTATCCTCTGATTCATAAGTGACTTAAAAACTAGGTCCCTGAAAATGTCTCTTAGATGTTCTCCTGAAACTAAGCCACAGGACTTGTGTTTCTCAGAAGTGTCTTCTCTGAGGCCAAAGCTCAAATTCAGCTCTGATTTCTCAAACTGACCATTATAATAATAATAATAATAATAATAATAATAATAATAAATGTAAATGTCACCTCTTAGCAATGTTAGAGAGGGAATGGAATCACCAAGGATAAGACTGTTTCCTGTAAATGCACAGCTTTTGTGTATGTGTGGTTACCTACCTGTGGTACCTGTGTCTGATCTTATGGTCAGAGATGCAAAGCACACAAGAAAATTATGGTTGGTCTGAAAGGGTAATATTGTTGATAATAGAAATCTCATACTGGGAACGGCCGGAGAAGACTAAAATAGAAGGGGAAAGTGAAAAAGCTACTTTGTTGGGTAAGCTGTAGGGATGAGGGCAGTACAAATTGAATGTATTATTAAGGAGATTAACAATTAAGAAGGAAGAAAAGGGGCACCTGGCTGGCTTGGTCATAAGAACATATGACTCTTGATTTTTTTTTAAAAGATTTTATTTATTTATTTGACAGAGATCACAGGTAGGCAGAGAGGCAGGCAGAGAGAGAGGAAGGGAAGCAAGCTCCCTGCTGAGCAGAGAGCCTGATGCGGGGCTCCATCCCAGGACCCTGAGATCATGACCTGAGCCGAAGGCAGAGACTTAACGCACTGAGCCACCCAGGCGCCCCTGACTCTTGATCTTGGGGTCATGAGTTTGAGCCCCACGTTGGGTGTAGAGATTACTTGCATAAATAAAAAAAACTTTAAAAATTTTTTTAAAAAAGGAAAGAAAAATATTAAGATAATTAAGTGAAACTTCTATTATTTAATCTGATGTCAAACAAAAAAAATCAAATAACTTGGCTACTCCAGGTTAGGGGTATATGAACAATGTATAAACTCATCAGTACTGTCAGGAAGCTTGCCTGTTATCTGGAAACATAAATAACATGCAAAATTAGAGAAAACAACATTGGGCTGGAGAACACAGGTGGAACCTGCCAGCTATGCTGACTAAAGGTCACTGTAAGGTAGCAACATTTTGCCCTAACGATTTAGCTCTAGGACATAACAAAATACCACAGACTGGGTGACGTGACAAAAATTTATGTTCTTATAGTTCTGGAGGCCATAAGTCCAAGATCAAGGTCCCAGCAAGTGGGATTCCTCTGAGGCCCCTTCTTGGCCTGTCAATGGCCATCCTCTTGTTGCCTCTTCACGTGGGTGTCCCTCTGTGTATGTGCACTCCTTGTATCTGTGTCCTAGTTTCCTTATAAGGACACCCATCAGATTAGATTTGGGCCCACTCTAACAACCCCATTTTTAAATTTAATTTTATTATTTTTAAAAATTTCTTTTCGGTGTACCAGAATTCATTGTTTATGTTCCACACCCAGTGTTCCATGCAACACATGCCCTCCATAATACCCACCACTAGGCTCACCCAACCTCCCACCACTTGCCCCTTCAAAACACTCAGACTGTTTTTCAGAGTCCATAGTCTCTCATGGTTCATCTCCCCCTTCCAATTTCCCTCAACTCCTTCTCCTCTCCATCTCCCCATGTCCTCCGTGTTATTTCTTATGCTCCACAAATAAGTGAAACCATATGATAATCGACTCTCTCTGCTTGACTTATTTCACTCAGCATAATCTCCTCCAGTCCCATTCATGTTGCTACAAAAGTTGGGTATTCATCCTTTCTGATGGAGGCATAATACTCCACAGTATATATGGACCACATCTTCCTTATCCATTTGTCCGCTGAAGGGTATCTTGGTTCTTTCCACAGTTTGGCAACTGTGACTGCGACCATTGCCTTTACGACCACTGGGGTACAGATGGCCCTTCTTTCCATGACATCTGTATCTTTGGGGATAATACCCAGTAGTGCAATTGCAGGGTCATATGGTAGCTCTATTTTTCATTTCCTAAGGAATCTCCGCACTGTTTTCCAAAGTGGCTGCACCAAATTGCATTCCCACCAAACTTCCTCCATGTCCTCTCCAACACTGTTGTTTGCTTCCTGTCTTGTTAATTTTGGCCATTCTATCTGGTGTAAGGTGGTATCTCAATGTGGTTTTGATTTGAATCTCCCTGATGGCTAATGATGATGAATATTTTTTCATGTATTTGTTAGCCATTTGTATTTCTTCTTTGGAGAAGTCTCTTTCATGTCTTCTGCCCATTATTTGATGTGATAATCATCAAAATCTGGTTTTGGGGGGTTGAGTTTGAGGAGTTCTTTATAGATCTTGGATATCAGCCCTTTGTCTGCAGTGTCATTTGCAAATATCTTCTCCCATTCCGTGGGTTGCCTCTTTGTATTGTTGTTGAATGTTCCCTTTGCTGCGCAGAAGCTTTTGATCTTGATGAAGTCCCACACATTCATTTTTGCTTTTGTTTCCTTTGCCTTTAGAGACATGTCTTGAAAGAAGTTGCTGTAGCTGATGTCGAAGACTGAATGTCCGTTCTGGGAAACTGTGTTTGGCCCCATGACCTCTGCCCCTACAATGATGCAGTTTCACCAAGCCCCTTTCCATTCTCCCACTTTTCCATCTTTTATCCAGACTGATTGAGGAAGTGAAGGAGCTGTGTGATGGGCTGGAATTAGAAAATGAAGATATTTACATGGCAACCACCTTTGGGGACTTCATCCAACTACTAGTAAGAAAGCTATGAGGGGACTTCATCCAACTACTAGTAAGAAAGCTATGAGGGGACGACAAAGACACGTGCATCATTGACTGTGTGAGTCTTCCTCCACATGGGCTTGGCCCTACAGAACCCTCAGACACCCACATCTGTGGATCCACAGTGGCACATGTGGGAGACCTGGACATCAGGAAGCCAGGGCACCTAAGAGCCCACCTTCAGTGTCCTGGGCTCTGCCTGGTAACCCTGGATACCCTGAGGATGCCAGTACAGTTGGGCAAATACAACAGAGAAGATTGTTATCTACAGGACAAATTCTTTGTTTTTTTTTTTTTTTTAAGATTTTATTTTTATTTATTTATTTGACAGACAGAGATCACAAGTAGGCAGAGAGGCTGGCAGAGAGAGAGGAGGAAGCAAGCTCCCCGCAGAGCAGAGAGCCCAATGTGGGTCTCAATCCCAGGACCCTGGGATCATGACCTGAGCTGAAGGCAGAGGCTTTAACCCACTGAGCCACCCAGGCGCCCCGTACAGGACAAATTCTGACCCTCAAGACATGAAATGAGGATTTATTTATTTGTTTGTTTGTTTATTTTGAGAGAGATTGGGTGTGAGCGGGGGTGGGGAGAGGCAGAAGGAGTGGGAGAGAAATAATCTTGAGCAGGCTCCACACCCAGCATGGGGTCAATCTCATGACCCTGAGTTCATGACCTGAGCTGAAATTAAGAGTTAGATGCTTCACCGACTAAGCCACCCAGGGGGCCTGAGACTAGGGTATTAAGGAGAGACTTTTACAGTATACTTCTCACTCTCCTTCTTCCTTGGTGGTTTTTCCCAATAGTGGCCTCATCTCTGCTGTGGCTCCAGCCCCAACCCCTGTCAGGACTCTTGCTCCTCTGGGGACTCTAGATGCTAGTTCTGGTACCACTACTTCCTTGTCCTTCTAGTCTAGTAATGGCTGCGACTTCAAGCTGTTGTCAGTCTCTGGGTCTATCTCTGGATTGACTCCTGGTCTCTCAGCTCTTTCATCGCCGGAGCAACCAGTTGCCTGCATTAAATTCCTTTTGTGCAATGCCAAAAGAGGGAGATAAAGGGAGGGAGAGAGGGAGGTAGAGGAGAGAGAAAGAGAGAGAGAGAGAGAGAGAGAGAGAGAGAATGGGGAATTGGGAATATTTTTCTAATAAGCAAAACAAGTGATCCTGTACATTTGAATTGTGAATATGGAAGGGTAATGATGTAATTATATATTTATATAGGTATATATGTTTCAGATTTTATTTATTTATTTGAGAGAAAGAGAGGGAGACAGAATGAGCTGGGAGCACAGCAGGGGGAGAGGGAGAAGCAGACTCTGCACTGAACAAGGAGACTGATGAGGGGTTCAGTCCCAGGATGCTGGGATCATGACCTGAGCCGAAGGCAGACGTTTAACCAACTGAACCACCCAGGTCCCCCACAAACTTATTTTTAAAACAAATTCTTGAAAAATCATCCTGAGGTATCTTGATAGGGTACTAGCTCCCTTAGGACTTTGCACTTGGATAGGTTGTTTGGAAAAAAAGATGAAGAAAGTGTCCATCTTGGCCAACTAGGTTTGCCTTGGGATTGTGGACAGGTGACTAATGAACAAATTTCAGGAGAGGAATGACATCCCAGAGGATGCCATTCAGTGTGAAATTTCAGGTCTATAGGGAAGTGAGCAGTGGAGTTGGCATCATGTCTGGTGAGTCACAAGTGTCTGTCTACCAGCTGGCATTTCCTACACATGGAGGCCAGGAAACCAGCCTGAGGTCACACAGCAGGTAAATGGCAGGACTGGGGTTGTAGCCTAAGCAGTCTGTCCTCAGGTTCTGTGCTATCTCTTCTTATCATTCAGCTGCCACCTCTGTGTACATAATAGCTCGTTGGGCCAAGGAAGGTGGCAGGACCAGATTCAGCAAAAGAGACCTGAAAACGCCGAGGAGCCTTGAGCCCTGGCCCCCTTGGCACTGTGTGTGTGTGTGTGTGTGTGTGTGTGTGTGTGTGGTGTGCACAAGTGCTTGTTATTTGACCGTGAGAGTTTCCTGTGTCTCTGAGGGTTTGTATCCATCACTGAGGCACCTTGTGAAGAGTCCACACTGCAGCTAACACCTGCAAAAACTCCCTTCCTGGGTGGAAAAGGCAGGGAACAAGCTGACCCTCCGAATGCACCACCAGCTCTTCACTGGGCTCATGTCTGTGGATGCTGAAGTTGCCAAGACTGATGAGACCGACAGATGGAAGTGTGAGTGCAGACCTACCGTGCTCTCCAAACTTTTCTCCTTCCTACTCACCCCATGGCCTCTTCTTCCACCTGGCATCTGGGGATTTTGGCCCAGGGGGACCTCTGCTTGGATGCAAAAGGGTTGCTGCCATGTTCCAGTCCTCCCTATAGCAATGGCCTAGAGGGGAGAACTAGTAAGGAGTCAGGAGGACTCCAAAAGTCTAGAGCCTGCTTCAGAGAATGGAACAGAGTTAAACCCTGCCCCCTGCCCCAAAGAGAAAATGAAGCCATTCACGCCTCCTCCACACTTCAACAATGGCCGTAGCACGGCCCCTGCCTTCTTGAATATGTGTACGCCTCACTGTTGGGAAATTCTTCCTTGAATCCCATGTTTGTCAGACTGTCTTGACTGTGATCTCCTTACGTCATGACCCAGTACACACACATTGTGTTCTCTTACACATACACCCACCTGAAATAACACTTACTCCTACATGTGCATACTGATCATTATCCATTCTCCACCCTAAAGCATCTCTCAGGGCCTGCAGAAAACAGCATGCACACAGTGGGTCGTTTGAGGGGTTTTAAAGAAAGTGGGGGATGAAGGGGTGGAAAGGGTATGGGGACACACACAAGGGGGTGCAGTGCTCTCAGGCAGAAACTGGGAACTCTTACCACCTTGAGGCCTGTTTTGAGAATCCCAGAAGGGAGGTTGTGTGGGCAGGGCTGCCTGGGTGCTAGGGCCTTGGGCAGGGAGGGTGCAGCCTACCTGTGGTGACCAGCAAAGTGCTAGCCTTGCTCCTCCCACTTCTGTCTCCTCCTGGCTTTCCCTTTGGCCAAGCGCAGGTGGAAGGAAGTGTGAGAGCCTTCCCTATAGTGCATGTGGGCACTGTCAGGACACAGCAAGGATGGGGACAGGAATGGTTCTGCCACAGTCAATGTCTAGACTATTTCACCTAAGAAATAAACCTTCCACCTGCGACTCACTAGATTAATGGGTTCTGTTCTTGGCTTGAAAACACCGAGCTGATCCTCTGCCTGGTAGCAGGAGCCCGAGTCTGTTGCCCTGTTTGGGCTCAGTGGCAAGTGCAAAGAAGGATCCTGGTATGTGGAAACACAAATAGGTCTCTCTGAAGGCCCTTGACTTTTCTTACTGTGTACACACCCTTCCAGGGCTCTCCCGTTGGCCGACCATGCCCTCTGAGCCCTCCCAGGTGGCAGCGGAGTGGGTGGTGCGGGGCTTCTGTGTACATGGAGTCCAGGGAAGACCTCACAACGCCGCTCCACCACAGGTCATCTGCCAGGTGTCCCTGGCCCAGGTCAGTGATGTTGGCAAGGCAGTGGTTGCTGCTAAGGATGTCTTTGAGAACAGATTGTGGGGGAAAATCAATGCATGGGACTGGGGCCAGCTCCTGTACAGGTGAGAGCCCCACAACCACCTGTCAGCCCCCTTCAACCCCCCACAACCACCTGTCAGACCATCAGTTTGGGCTGGCGCTGCATGCTTGGGTCCTGCCAGGAGGAGGCAGAGTCTCAGACACGTTTGTGCGACCAAGGCCTGAGGCTGAGAAAAGGCTCCAGAGGAAGTGGCTTGAGAGTCAGGAGGGATTTCACCAGACACAAGTCGCCTTGAAGGGAAAGGTGTCCTCGGCGGAGGGGACAGTGAGATAGAAGATGAGAGGGTGCAGAAGTGAAGGTGCTGATCAGATCGGAGCAGCAGACTGGCAAAGCTAACAGAGGGTCCTGGGCAGGCTCAGTACGGCCTTTACCTGGAGTGGCCTGGACCAGAGTTGGGATCGGGCTACTTGATGCAGAAGCCGGCAAAGGAAGGATGGGGCCTGTTCTGTCTGCTGGCACTTGCCCAGCCTCACACCGGCTGCTGGAATCTCACACTTTCCTATCTTGTTTTTTTCCTTAAAGCAGGGCAGAAGGGATTTTTTTCCCCTTAGTTCCATCAGAAATCTTAGGGAAGGACTTCGGGTTGCTCCAGCTTGAGAGAATGGGGTGGGAGTGGGGCCTGGAGGAGAGATAGCTCCCCTAGAACAAAGTGGTCCCAATGGGGGGGGCAGCCATCCCCAAGGAAGTGGAGTAATGTTTCCAAAGGGGGCTGCTGGGCAGATGAGCTAAGCAATGTTGAAAAGACTGGTTTCAGGAACCTGGCTTTTCTGCTCTGGGTCCTGGGGAAGTTGTCAGGCATACAGCCTGGTCATGATGTGGTCCTAATGTGCTTGTCATCTGGTGGGAGAGAGACCCTGTCTTGGCCTTGTAGTCAGAATGCCAGTTTGTTTTCTTTTTTTTTTTTCTATTCCAGAGGCCAGACCCACCAGGTCAGCCCCCAGCACAGGGGACCAGAAAGGGGGCCTGTATGGTTTCGAAATGGAACAGAGATGGTGGGATTTAAGGAGGTGCACCCAGCCTGCTGTAACTCAAGTTAGTTTCAAGACCCCTTGAAGAGTCCATCAGTTTTAGGAAGCCATTGGCTTCCTAGAGCCCCCAGTTTGGACAGAACCAATATGTGCAAGGCCAGTCTTATGGTGCTGAGCCTACTGGCCCTGAAGCAGAGACTCCCATGGCACAATGTGCTGGCCCAGATGAGTTTTTTCCTTGAGGTTCTCTGCTGCCATCTAGTGGTCTGTGACATAATAGCACCACTAGCCACACCACAGTGAGGGATTGATTGTTGGTCCCTGCACAGCTGTAAAGAGTCCTGGACTGCTGGGACACGCATCTTGAGGCCAGGCCTGAGAGCTCCTAATAACCCGGTCCCTGCCTCATGTAGTCTCCCAGTGCCCATGGTGGAGGCGTGCCCATTGCTGGCCCAGGAGGGGGCAGCCCCTCGTTCAATGAGGAAAATAGGACCTGGGCAGATATTATGGAATACAGAATGCATTGTAGGGGTAAGTTGGGAAGAAAGAACCAGCAAGGAGTGTTAGAGAAAGTCACGAGACAGCCCCCAATAACCGCTGAGGGACAAAATCGAGACTCTCAGGAGCCTGCAGAGCCAGTGTCCCAGCTGCCAGATTGGGACCACCAAGAGCTGGTGGGAGAGTCTGTGGGAAGCTGTCACCTTGTGTTCAGACACTTCCTTAAGTCCACACCCAAGAATGTGGTGGTGGCCCATGCTACTGTTAGGGAGCCGGGGTGCCAGGCTGAGTCTGCTTGGCACCTCATCCTTATCCTTCCTCACGTCCATCTTGTAGACCTGTGGGGTGATGGAGGTTGCTTCCCCTGCTTTCTCCACTGGCACTTTTCTGGGGACAGGACTCTGGGAGGTAGAGCTGCAGCTTAACAAAGTGGACAGTAGTAGAGTCCCACTCAGCTCTCCTTGAAGAGCCTCCCAAATGGTACGCTAGGGTGATAGGCACTTTAGGGACTTATGACATGACCACATCACATGTGTGTGACTTTGTCTGGCGGAGTTTGAGGGATTTGGGGCTGTTTGAGGGAAAAGATATGACCATGAGAAGTATTAATGCACAACAGACTTCATGGGATGGTGCCCCCATAGTGGGAAACCCTCCAGAGATTGTAGTGGCGGTGCCTACTCAGAATGGGAGGGGCGCAAGGGAATTCTTGGGGGTCAGGAGATCCTGGAGGGGGCTCTCATGTCCTGGCAATGTTTTCTCGGTAGTAGAACAGGAGTCTCTGGGTCAGAGGGCTGGGAGGGGCAGCAGTTACAACCGTGTGGTCCATCTCACCAATGATAACATCTGTCAAGTGAGGTTCCTGGAGGATGCGAAGCAACAAGGCCCTAAGTGGCTAAAAGTCTGCTTGTTTGGACTATTTTTAAAATAACTGGATACATAAACATATATCCAGCAGGCATCTGAGCTCACAGGCCTCACCCTGCGAATGAGACGTGAACAACCTAGAGGCTAATACACAGAGGCCATCTTTGGCTTATGTGTAATATAGATTTATACCTTAGACACATGTTTTTCTAGTTGATGAAACCCTGGTTCTTGAAATGCCACAACACGGTGTTTTCTTTATCTGGTCTAGAATAGTTCTCAAAGAGTGATTTACATCTTCGTTATTCTTAACTGGAGAATTACCTGGTATATACTGTCAGCTCTGCCACTAGATTGCTCGTGTCTGTTTGGTCCAGTTTCTCTCACCAGCCTTGTGCCGCATGCTGACTGTGTGGCTGGTGGGTGTAGGAGGTCCTGGAGGGAGCAGAAGACCAAATACTGTCCCAGCTCTCCGGGGAATGCAAACAGTTCTGGAATACTTGTCTAAGCGGGTATCTGAGATAGTCAGACGAGGTTTGAAGAAAGACAGAGGGTGCTAGGAGGACCCTGCAGGAAGGTGTGATTGATGTGTGCGGAGAGGAGCAGCTCAGCAGGCTTTGGTCCCAGACTTTGGGCCAGAGCTGTCCCATGTACAAGATGGAGAGCTGCTCTAGATCTGTGGTCTCCACCTTCCCCTGTCCGCCCTGCCCCCTGGGCATGCTGCTCCCTGAGCTCCCTTACATCAGGGAAGGGGGCAGAGTCTTAATCCCCAGGCTGCCCATAGCAGCATACCCACCAGAAGCATGAAAGGGAGGCTGGCTGTCGGAGTGCCTCCATTTAAGAAGGGCTGGGTAGATGCACCTTCCTTTGAATCTCTCCCATCATCCCCCTACCCCGCCCTCTCCACAGATGCCATCCTTGGGGGCATACTCCACCAGATGGGCTGGTGCTTGAAGCCAGACATGCTTTCCCCTGGTCAAGGCTGTCTAGAGATAGAGAGGGTGGCCTTTGGAATGGTGACCTCCTTATTAGAGAGGCAGAGGGACTATTTTGCAGGATCATTTGTAAGCATCATTAGGAAGTAGTAAATCCATCAATATTTTAGGAAGGAAGAAAGGAAAAGAGAAGAGAGAGGGCCAGAAGGGCACCATTCTCACACTCATCCGGCCAAGGAAAACTTACTGTCCCATTTCACGGATGGGGAAACTGAGGTCAGCACTTCGGAGTGTGGCAGAGCTGGGAGTGCAGGGCAGAGCCCCTGACTCACTGAAGAAGGGCCTTGAAAGAACAGGCCAGGCTGCTCCAGGCCTGAGCCCATCTCCCTCCTCTCTGCACCCCCACCCCCTGGCCAGGTTGGCGGACCTCATGGAACAGCATCAGGAGGACCGCCATTGAGGCTTTGCACGCAGGTCCTTCTACACATTGGCCCTGAAGACCCATGTGGGCATGTCCACTCAGACCTTCCTCTACTTTGCTGGCTGGTGCGACAAGATTCAGGTGAGGCTGAGGCTCCTGCCCACCAAGTGAGTTCACACAGGCAGGCTGGGCCCAGCAGGAAACTCTGAGGGCAGTGCATTGGCCTGCCTGCAGTATAACAAACGACCACAGCTGACTGGCTTAAAAGAACCCCGTTGATCAGCTCTCACTTCTGCAGATGGGAAGTCCAGGCAGCCTAGACTTCAGGCTGGGTTCCATGCCAGGGTTTCCCAAGGACAGTGTCAAGGTGTGTCCAGGCTGGGCTTTGGCTGGAGGCTCTGGGGAGACCCTGCCTGCAGGCTTAGTCAGATGTTGGCAGAGTTCAGCTCCTGTTGATGGAGGACTGAGGCCCAGGTCCTTGCCGGCTGCCGGCGGGGGCTGCTCTCAGCTACTGCAGGCCTTGCTCAGGCCCTTGCCCCAGCCCTCCATCCCCTTGCTGTTTTCAGGCTTGGCATCCATCTGCCATGAACTGGAGAAAACTTTGTCTTTGTGGGGGCTCCTGAGGTGGTGCTGGGGACACCTGCATCATCTCCTCTTCCTAATGTCAATGTGCCATTCTGCATCTTTGCAGAAGGAGTAGCTCACCATCTCCCAGATCTCAGGGATCAGAGTGGGACCATGGGATCCATTTTCAGAGATTTGCCCACTACAGGCAGTGATGGGACATCCACCACCGAGGGATTCATGGGTCTGTGCCAGATTTGGGGTTCATGCCTTTTGTCCTCTCCATGGGGAGGAGGGTGCAGGTGTGATGGAAGGTCCACCTTCTGCTCCTCCTGCTGCGTCACTGCTGGCAGGAGCTGGCCCCCGCCTGGGCCCTCCTGGGCTAGCACACCCTCCAGAGGCAACTTGGCCTCTCACTCCCCTTTTCTCTGTCCCAGTGTCAAAGCCAGAGGTCTTAGCTGTACCAGGACCAGCTACGCATCTGAGGACTGTGCCAGGCTCTGTGCGGCACGCACCTTGCACCTGTTGGCTGCCCATTCCACCTGTGTCTGGGGTCCTCAGGTGTCCCTGTCATACATAATCTGGAAGGTTTGGGTCTCTACCTGTCTGGTTCATGGGGGCTGCAGGACACAGGCAAGAATCTTGAATTCTGAGTTCCAGACACAGTCTGGCTGCCCACTGAGGAAACAGTGGAGCCCCCTCCCAGTGACCCCACTGGCCACTCGGTGCTTCTTCCAGGGCTCCACCATCCCTATCAACCATGCCAGACCAAACTGCAACCTGACCTTGACCAGGAAGGAGCGTATTGGGTGAGTCACAGCAGAGGGTGAATTTCGCCACACACTGGGTGCTTTTCATAGGGAATGTTGTGTGGGCACTCATCCTGTTTCTGCATATCTATCCAATGTCTGTTTATTCGACAGTCACTACATGCTGGGCGGTTCAGGAACTGGAGATACAGTGATGATCAGAGCTGATGAGAATGCCTATCCTCAGGGGACTTACAGTCTAGCAAATGAAACAGCTTTCATTCCCAAAGTACCTGCTGTGTGCCAGGCACTGTTGTAATGACTTTATAAGTGTAATTTTACTTATTCCCCTCAATAACCCTCTAGCAGTCAGGCTCGTAGTAAGGGCACCTGAAAAATTTTATCTGGAAAGATTATAATGATGACTGTGCATCAAAACAAAGAAGTACACAGAACCAGGGTACAGGAACAACATAATGGAGAAATAGGCAAAGGTAGGAACTGGCACTCCAAGGCGGAAAGTCAAGCGTCCACGGCACACAGAACAGACTAGGGATGGGGAATGATTTACACCCAGCAGTGAGGCCCAATAGCCTAGGGAGAGAGAAGCCCCCTCACACTGCCGGGGGACGGCAGAAGGGCTCCACCCTGTGAAAGGCAGCTTGCCATTGACTGTTCAGTCCCCGGATGCACCCCAGCCACAAGGCATGGCTGTGAGGCTCACTGACAGGCGCCCTGGGAGACCAGCCCGAGAGCGCTCCCAGCAGCTCTGCTGGGGCTCTGACAGCAGAACCCGGCAGAGCCCCTGCTGAGCTCTGGGGCATCCTTACCAGGCATGGTGTGCAGCTCTGTGAAGGCATGGGGCAGAGCTAGGGGGACCCCAAGAAGCAGGCCTGAGAGAAACTTGTGTGAGGAAAGCACACCGAGGAATGTCCTCTAAAATCATCTAAGATGGGTCAGAGGCCAGGTGTGGTCAGCAGCCAGCAGACCTTCCCATCTTCTCTGTGCCCCCAACAGTGTGGGGACACCATGCCCCACCAGCAGGGACCTCACATCCCCATGGACGGAGGTCAGAGCCACTTGGCTTCCTGGAGAACGTGGGAGTGTTTCAGAAGAAGGGTTTCAAATGTCATTTGGATCCACAGAAATGAGCACAGATGGACACACCAGGTCCTGAAGGACAGGCCTGCTGGTGAGGGAGGCTCCTGCTGGGAGACTGGGCTGTGGACACAGGAAACCCTCTCCTGTAGCCCACCGAGAGGGACAAGGCTGGGGGGAGATGGCTCGGACAGGGCAGGGGTGCCCACCTGGCCTTTCCCCCAGAGGACACGAGATGGAGGGAGTGCTCCAGGACAGCCCCCCACAACAAAGAACTCCCCAGCCAAGATGTCAGAGTGTGGAGCGAGAGCCCTGCAGGGCCGGAGTGCTTGGAGCCCCTTCCTCTGGCGCAGGCTAGGGCAGGGGCCCAGGGCCCATGGCGCCAGGCACATGAGTCTGTGAGGTCACTGATCTTCCAGGCGCCTCTCAGGGTGTCCGTCCTGTCAGACTGAGGAGGACGCTGATGCTGAGCCTCCCAGTGAGATGGGGGGGCAGGAGGTTTTCCCTATATCGGCAGGTGTGTGAGTCTGCTAGGACCACCATAACAAAGTACCCAAACCAGGAGGCTCAAACAGCACGCATTTCCTGTCTCGGCGTTCTGGGGCTGGAAGCTCTAGATACAGGTGTCAGAAGGTTGGTTTCTTCTGAGGGTGGGAGGGAGGATCCCCTCCAGCCCTCTCCCCTGGCTTCTGGGCTTTATCGGCAATCTTTGGTGTCTATCTCTGACCTCATGCTCACATCGTGTTCTCCTCCTGCGTGTCTATCTCTTCACATGGCCCTGTTTTTATAAAGGCATCAGTCATTTTGGGTTAGGCACCTCTTCTATTCCTGTAAGACCTCATCTTAACTAATTACATCTGGAACAACCCTAATTCCTGGAGTTAGGATTTCAACACATGAATTTTGGGGAGTACCGATCAGCCACGACAGTGGGACTTCCCTCGCGTCTTTTTTTCTTTGGAGCCTTCACAACCCTGATGACCTCACCCCCTTCCCTGGGAACACTCGCTGTGCTCCCTCCACTGTCTCACCCTGCTGGGTGCACTGGGGGTGGGAGTGGTTCTCCCAAGCCCTCAGTGCACCCATTGCTCCCAGGGCAGTGTGCAGGTTCCATTGGTCCTGATCTCAGCGTTCGTCCACACTCTTCCCCTCGCCTGGGCTTAGCTAAGAAGTCATCTTTTTTGGGAAATGTTCTGATGGTGATGATGATCATGAATATGGTGATGATGAAGAAAATAAGTCACGTGCCTATGCTGAATGCTGGTGTGGACCGGCTCAGCAATTGTCTGACACTGAGGAAGACGGTGCCCGCGTCTTACAGGAGTTAGGGGAAGGCAGGGACCAGTGGGGGCTGTAGGCAGGGTCTGTTCTTTCAGCAGTAGGGTGGCCGAGTCAGGTTAGCCGACCCTGTGCCCATAGCTGCTTGGTGAGCTCCACAGGTGCCAGCACTCTGGGTTTGGGGGAGCAGAAACCCTGTTTGGTAACCCTTGTCCAGGCCTCATGCTCTGAGACTGAAGCCCAGCCCCTCATAGAGAAGCTACAGAGGTAGGACCTCGGAGTCACTCAGACAGTCTGGAAGGGCCTGAGCAGGGTCCCCCTGGGATGAGGACACCCCCTGAAGGAGCCTCAGCTGCAGTGGCAGCCCCTCCCCTGCCTGCCCCCAATGGTGTTAGGAACTGAAGGCAAAATGCTCCATCACGGGGCTCTGGACGGTGTGCCCTGGAGGTCTCTTGCTCCCCTGGCTGCTTTGGGGCAACTTGGCTCCAAAAGTCTTATAATTTAAAAACCAACAGTAACAACAGTTGACATTTACAGTATTCATGCTGAGTCAGGAACTCCTAAAGCATTTTAATATATAACAAATTTTGCTAAAAATGTGCATGTATTTGCTCACTGAGCATCACAGCAACACTCTGAGTTCACCCAGGAAACCACCTGACGCTTGACCCGGATTCTACCCCACTGCCTGTCATAGCCCCAGAATCTAGATCAAGCTCTCTGAGATATTCTACTGTTGCTACTCAACTATTTTTAAAATCACAGTCTTGATTTTTGGATTGTGACCTAATAAACCATGCTGACAGATTTTGTTCTCAAATAGCACAGGAAAATATTTTTTTCATTGTAATAACATCTTTTATTTATTTTTGGTGACAGTTTATGTTTTGATGGTTATTAAAGCAAGTAATCACAATAGAATGTACAGAAAATTATACAGTGAAGGTCACTTTTTAAAAAGGTTTTATTTATTTACTTGGCAGGGACACAGTGAGAGAGGGAACATGAGCAGGGGAAGTGGGAGAGGGAGAAGCAGGCTTCCCACTGTCCGTTTTAATGCTACCATTCAGAAGCAGCCAGTATTAGCATCTTGATGCATATCCTTTTGAACTTTCACTGCTTATGTTCACTGCTTTGTGCGTTTATGTTAATTTCTCATTTGCTTCTTTAAACTGAAATTAGAAACATTTTCATAATGATTAAGAATTGCTTAATCGGGAATCTCTTTCTCTGTGAAATTATGTAAAGGATTGTCTATTTCCATATCTTCTGTACTGAGAGAATGGTCCAAGGGCCCCCTGTGTATAATTATACATTGTATTAGGATGTTTGACCAAATTCAGAACTATAAAGAAATCATAATAAAGTGACCACTTGTTGGGGGTCCCTCCCGCTCCGTGCATGGGAGCAATGTGATCAGTGTCCAGAGAAACCAGGCAAGCTCCGAGTTGTTCTATTGTAAACCAGTTAACTTCTGCAACTCCTTTCCCCAAAACATGCCATTTCTCTCTGCCTTCCGCTGGCTCAGACTCTTGTTGAAACACAGGGATCCAAACCACAGATGGCAGGCAGCAGCAGATGGGAGAAGGGCGAGGAGTGGACCACAGCGAGGGCGGTGGAGGCAGTCTGCACTGGGAGTCAGGGTCTTAGTCCTGCCTCTGGTACTGACATGTGTGATGATCTTGGGCAAACCCTCCAGGGCCTTCAGTTTCTTTCTTTCTTTCTTTCTTTTTTTATTTAAATTCAGTTAGCCCAACATATTAGTTTTTTTCAACATCAGTTTTTGATGTAGTGTTCAGTGATTCTTTTCTCGCATATAAAACCCAGTACTCATCACGACACGTGCCCTCCTTAATGCTCATCACCCAGTTACCCCCATCTTCCCACCCCCTCCCTTCTAGCAACCCTCAGTTTGTTTCCAGAGTCTCCCTCTCTGATTTCTTCCCATTCAGCTTTCCATCCTTTCTCCTATGGCCCTCTGTGCTATTTCTTATGTTCTGCATATGAGTGAAAGCATGTGGTAATTGTCTTTCTCTGCTTGACTTACTTCACTTGGCGTTAAACCCTCTGGTTCCATGTCTGTTGATGTAAATGGTAGGTATTCTTTCTTTCTGATGGCTGTTGTCATATTCCACAGTAGATATGAATAAGATCTTCTCTATCCATTCATCTGTAGAAGGGCATCTCAGCTCTTTCCAGTTTGGCTTTTGTGGACATATGGCTCTTCTTTTCCCTATATCTGTATCTTTCGAGTAAATACCCAGTAGTGCAATTGCTGGGTCATAGGGAAGCTCTATTTTTAACTTCTTGAGGAACATCCATGCTGTTTTCCAGAGTGGCTGCACGAGCTTGCATTCCCACCAACACTGTAACAGGGTTCCCCTTTCTCCACATCCTCGCCAACATCTGTCATTTCCTGGCTTGCTCATTTTAACCATTCTGACTGGTGTGAGGTGGTATTTCACTGTGGTTTTGATTTGTATTTCCCTGATGGCAAGTGATGTGGAGCATTTTGTCATGTGCCTGTTGGGCCTTCGATTTCTCACCTGCAAAAACAGAAGGTTGTACTTCCTGGTGAACATCCTAGGGTTACTTTGTGAGTCTGGTGGTGGACTGAACGTGGAATGATTCAGCATGAAAGGGCTTTGAGAAGCACAGATGGCTACACAAGGGAGCGAAGCTCTTTCAGTCGTTCATTTATTCATTCATTTGCAGGTCTTGGTGCTTCATTTGTGGTTGGTTGGCCCCCATCTCTGCTCCCGTTCCTTGGGTTTCCTTCAGAGCACTTGTCACAGGTCATAATTACATTTTCATTTTTAGGATTGGCTGCCGTACTAGAAGGCTCTAAGTGTGTGTCTTTCAGCTAACAGATGCACCATGACACTTAGACCTTGAGTCTGGCAAATATTAGGCCCTCAGGAGTAATTTGAGGAGTAAAAGAATGAATGCTTTCCCCTCCTCTGAAGATTGCAACAGTGAGTCAGCCAGCCTCCATCTCGAGGCAGTGCACTCCAGGAAGGGAGAGTCGATGTGTGTGCATTTCATGTTGCCACCCAGCAAGTGTGGGCTTGCCTTCAGAGGGGTTCAGAAAAAGAGTTTGGGAATCTTGGGCAAGAGGTCAGGCTCTGTCCAGGAAACTGGGATGGCCTCAAAGACGAGGAGGAACTTCAGCTGGCCCTGAGGTTTGGCAGGAGTTCAGTCTGAGCAGTGTGGAACCTGCAGAAAGAGTGGTGTGAACATAGGCAGAGCCCTCGTGAGGGTCCATGGGAAGTTCCTTCTAGGCCGTGCGGTGTATGACTATGTTCTAGAAAGAGACAGGCCTCAAATGATGTTCCCCAGCCCAGATTGTGAGGGACCTTGAATGTGTGGCCACAAAATCTCAACTTTCTCAGGTAATGAGCTGACAGCTCTTGAGGATATTTGGGTAAGCAGGTGGCTTGGAGATGTAATATAAAATGTGAATGTGAAGACATGCATTACTTCTGGTGGACAGATGGGTTAGGATGTAGTAAGGGCCCTGCTGAAGGTGGTGTCCATGAGCTGAAGAGGAGGGGACAGGCGTGGCAGAGACATGGGGACGAGCAGATTGGGTGTGGTGATGAGGTTTGGGGTTGGGTGATCAGAAAGGGTTTTGGTTTTCTGGCAGAAACATTCACTGAGGCAGGAGGCTTGGGAGAGGGGTTGGAAGGAATGATCATGGAGGACTAATTGAGTTACATGGGAGTTACGGAGCCTGAAAACTCAGGGAAAGCTTGATAATTATTAGTTTATTTGAGATGGGAAAAATAAAGAGTGGGAACATGGCTCTCTAGATGTCCCTATTACCTACTACCATGCCACACACAACACCCAAATTTAGTGGCTTCTTTCAAGCCAGTCATTCAGTTAAATCATCAATCTGCCATTTGGGTAGGGCTGTGTGAGAATGGATGTCTGCTCAATTGCTATGTCTGCTGTGGTGTCTTGCTAACCACAGGCTAACTCACTACATGACATGACAGTTGCTGTTGGCTGTCACCTGGAATCACAGTGGGAACACCCATAGGGGGCCTCTCCGTGTGACCACTTGGACTCCTCACAGTGTGGTATCTGGGTTTCAAGCATGAGCATTTTGGCAGATGGGAAGCAGAGACGCATTCTCTCAGGAACCAGACTGACTTGGCTTCACAAATCAAAGGGAGGAATGTCCAAGAAGTTTAGAGCTCATTATGACTGGCTCCATGGAAAGGCTTAAAAATACCTGTTGTGAATGAATGAGTAAATGAATTGTGTGAGGACAGATGCAGAGAGAGGAATATCTGAGGCTTGAGGGAGACAGTTGTTGGAGGACGTTAGCTGGGGTTGGTGAGGCGGTGGATGGGCTTGAGGAAGTCATTAGGATCTATATTAGTGAGGATCATGATCTCTAGGCCACGGGGATGGGATCTGAGTGTGGGATAGACTATCCAACACAGGGAAACCAGCTACGTTGCCAAGAGGGACAGGAGCAGAAGTTGAGGCCCAGATCAAGGGCCTGGTCCAGGTGAAGTCCTCTCGGGTCAGTAGGTGAGTGTGCTTCTGACCTTGGGCTTCTTTTGACTGTGGCCTTGGCCTTTATTCCAGCCAGCCCTCAGGCCTGCCATTCCATCCCTGGTATGTGGGGAATGCACCGGGCACCCCCAACAATAGGATCTTTGGCAGTCTGAGTTGATGTCCCAGCCAATTCTCTGGGTCGGGGCAGGTTGGTCTAACCTATGTAGTGGATGAGAGTCCCTTTGGAAGCACGTTTATAAGCCTGCTGGACCCTTGAGAGAGAACAGGAGTTTGTTTCCTCCATGAACACAGCTTCTTCATATGGCCATGAGCCTTTGGACTCCAAAGTGAAGGTGGTCATAAGACATGGCATCTTTCTTGGGTACCTGCAGCCCTCTCGACTTTGAGGAATGAACTCCTCAGGGCCCTGTAGGGCATGTTATGCTGAGATTTCTCCAGGCCCTTCTCTGTCGAAAGTAGAAGCAGCCTGGAGAGTCGAGGCAGCCTGGGGTGCCTGTGCAGAGGTTGGCATTTGCGGGGGGCCCTCGGGTGAGCACATATTCTAGCACTCGCTTCTCTTGGTCTGTTTATGCCCTGGGATTGGCTCAGGTAATGCTGTTTGAATTGCTGAGGGTTTGCTTTGTCTGCCTAAACATTTTTATAGAGTTAGTCTGTGATTTTAGACAATATATGTAAGTAAAGAAGAGAGGGTGCCCATAATCTCTGTCAACATTTTGGTGCGTATCCGTCAAGAACGTATGGGATCATACTATATGATGTACTTTTTAGTGTATGAAATGAAGTTTACATTTAGTTTGGCAGCTTGTGGGGACATCCCAGCTAGTGTGGATCTTTCTCAGTTGGACCCAGCATGTCCTTCCCGATGGCGGTCTCCCAGTCTCTGGATGAGACTCAAGATGCCTCCTAGCTGGCCTCCACTTGCATGGCTCAGCAGACGGCACACTCAACGCTCGTGGGTCTGGGACTGTGTACTGGCCAGTACCGTGAGAAAACATTCACTTGGGGGGCTTGCAACTTGTATACCCGTCTCTCCCACCTCAGAGCTCCACCCCTCGAGCTGCTGCAGTGGTGTCTCGCGCCTTCCCTAAGACCCTCCTGGGGGTACTGCGGAGAAGGACTCTGCCCTGGGTCTCTCCTTTTTGACCTTCCTTGACTTCTCACGGAGCATGGGTCTCAGCCCTCCACCGCATTGCATGTCCCTTAATTGCCGCAGGCTAGGAGAATATTGATCAGTCGGTTGGGGGGATCTCGGAAGAGTCCAGAAGATTCAGTGGCATGTGGGGGGGAAGACAGGCTTGGGATTGTGCCTGACCATCAGCAGTGGTGGTGCAGAAGGGCAGTCCAGGAGGAGGTCCAGCCAGAGGACCTCTGTGTTAAGGTGCCATCCGGGAGGCTAGCATGAAGAAAAAGGGGTGTCTTGGGAAGCAGGCCCAGAGCATACAGGGGGAAGGCTGTCTGCAGATCCAGGCCTTGAGCCATCCAGCTTTAGAAGACCCAGGAGCTGCGAAAAACAGGAAAGAGCCCTGGAAGACACACCTCATTCCTTCTCCCCACTTTGCAAACGTGGAGTGCCTACCAGGTAGAGTGAAGTTCAAGGGCACTCAGGTTTGCGTGGCTCCTCCGTGTGGACCAGCACCTCCATGATCATGGTCACTCAGTGGTTCAGGAGGCAGCCTTGCCAGCACCGTTTCACAGGGTAGTCCCGCAACACAGGAGAGTGATCTGGCTCCAGCTGTTCCCAGGCTGCTGCATGTCAGGGCCTCAGGGCTTATGAGCCTACAGCAAGGATGACCACCTGCAGGTGTGCCTTGGGGATGTCCCTGGCACAGTGGGCTGGCCCCAAGGGCACTGGCCAGGTGCTGGCTTTATCTTGTCTAGATTTGGGGCCAGGGGTCTGTGTTCTCTGTTTATGGGGTCTGGGTTTAGTCTGTCATTGGGTACAGGGATTGAGGCCTAGTAAGTGGCCAGAGTATCAGTTCTTTTTTTTTTTCTTTTTTTGAAGAATTATCTTTTTGTTACACAAGAAAGGAAAATATAAATATTTTTCTTTTTTATAAAATAAATATTACAGTTGAGGTTAAGTCCTCAATCTCAGCTTTTTTGTGGAGGAAGCCTCTATTACCGGGTCATGTGTGTCCTTCAGAGTTTTGGGGGTGCACCCAGGGGCAATGACAGCGGTTTTAATTGTTAGAGTATATGTGGTCTTTCTGCACTGAATCAGACATGAATCAGACAGGAAGTTGCCATGTGCAGAGTAGGTTAGATGAATTCATTTATTCATCTGGTTCCTCATTTATTCACTCTGCGTATTTTGTTGAATTCTTTTTTTTAAATCTTATTTTTTCAGCGTTCCAAGATTCATTGTTTATGCACTACACCCAGTGCTCCATGCAATCCGTGCCCTCCTTAATGCCCACCACCAGGCTCACCCCTCCCCCCACATCTCCTCTCCAAAAGCCTCAGCTTGTTTCTCAGAGTCCACAGTCTCTCATGCTTCATCTCCCCCTCCAGTTTACCCCAATTCACGTCTCCTTTCCTTCTCCTAATGTCCTTCATGTTGTTCCTTATACTCCACAAGTCAGTGAAACTGTATGATAACTGACTTTCCCTGCTTGACTTATTTCATTCAGCATAATCCCCTCCAGTCTCATCCATGTTGATGCAAAGTTGGGTATTCATCCTTTCTGATGGAGGCATAGTATTCCGTTGTATATATGGACCATGTCTTCTTTATCCATTCGTCTGTTGAAGGGCAATTTGGCTCTTTCCACAGCTTGGTGACTGTGGCCTATCTTGCTATGAACACTGGGGTACAGATGGCCCTTCCTTTCACTACATTTGTATCTTTGGGGTAAATACCCAGTAGTGTAATTGCAGAGCTGACAACATTGAGTTAGAAACCAGAGATACAGTAGAACACATCAATGAAACCAGAATCTGGGACTGTGAAAGAATTAATAAGATCAATAAACCATTGACCAAACTAATCCAAAAGAAAAGAGAGAGGACCCAAATTAATAAAACTATGAATGAAAGGGGAGAGATCATGACTAACACCAAGGAAATAGAAGAGATCACCAGAAATTATTATCAACAGTTACATGCCAATAAGTTAAGCAACCTAGCAGAAATGGATACATTCCTGGAAATGTATAAACTTCTAAGACTGAAACGGAGAAATTAACAGCCTGAATGGACCAATATCTAGTAACTATATTGAAGCAGTGATCAAAAAACTCCCAAAAAACAAGAGCCCAGGACCTCAGGGATTCCCTGGGGAATTCTACCAAACATTCAAAGAAGAAATAATACCTATTCTCCTGAAGCTGTTTCAAAAAAAAAAAAAATAGAAACAGAAGGAAAACTTCCACACACTTTCTATTAAGCCAGTTTTACCCTGATCCCTAAACCAGGCAAAGACCCCATCAAAAAGGAGATTTTCATGGGCAGAATATATGAACAGACACTTCTCCAATGAAGACATACAAATGGCTATCAGACACATGAAAAAATGTTCATCATCACTAGCCATCAGGGAGATTCAAATTAAAACTATATTGAGATACCACCTGACACCAGTTAGAATGGCCAAAATTAGCAAGACAGGAAACAACGTGTGCTGGAGAGGATGTGGAGAAAGGGGAACCCTCTTACACTGTTGGTGGGAATGCAAGTTAGTGCAGCCATTTTGGAGAACAGTGTGGAGATTCCTCAAGGAATTAAGAATAGAGCTTCCCTATGAGCCTGCAATTGCACTGCTGGGTATTTACCCCAAAGATACAGGTGTAGTGAAAAGAAGAGCCATCTGTACCCCAATGTTTATAGCAGCAATGGCCACGGTCGCCAAACTGTGGAAAGAACCAAGATGCCCTTCAACGGATGAATGGATAAGGAAGATGTGGTCCATATACACAATGGAGTATTATGCCTCCATCAGAAAGGATGAATACCCAACTTTTGTAGCAACATGGACGGGACTGGAAGAGATTATGCTGAGTGGAATAAGTCAAGCAGAGAGAGTCAAGTATCATATGGTCTCACTTATTTGTGGAGCATAACAAAGAACACGGTGGACATGGGGAGACGGAGAGGAGAGGGAGTTGAGGGAAACTGGAAGGGGAGATGAACCATGAGAGACTATGGACTCTGAAGAACAACCAGAGGGTTTTGAAGGGGCGGGGGGGGGGTGGGAGGTTGAGGAACCAGGTGGTGGGTAATAGGGAGGGCACGTACTGCATGGAGCATTGGGTGTGGTGCAAAAATAATGAACACTGTTATGCTGAAAATAAACAAATAAAAAAATTTTTAAAAAAGGAGATTTTCAGACCAATATCCCTGTTGAATATGGATGCCAAGATTCTCAACAAGATCCTAGCTAATAGGATCCAACAGTACATTAAAAAGATTATCCACCATGACCAGGTGGAATTTATCCCTGGGATGCAAGTGTGGTTCAACATTCACAAATCAATCAATGTGACAGAACAAATCAATAAGAGAAGAGAGAAGAACCACATGGTCCTCTCAATTGATGCAGAAAAAGCATTTGACAAGATAGAGTATCCATTCCTGATTAAAACTCTTCAAAGTATAGGGATAGAAAGAACATTCCTCAAATTCATAAAATCTATGAAAAACCCACAGCGAATACCATTCTCAATGGGGAAAAGCTGACAGCCCTCCCTTTGAGATCAGGAACATGACAAGGATGCCCACTCTTGCCACTGCTGTTCATCATAGTACTAGACATCCTAGCAACATCCAGACCCTTGGCCAGTCCTAGAGACCGCCAGCTAGCATACACACCAAGCTCTCTCAGGTGGGGGCGGGGAGTGCACACTGACCCTGGTCACACAGTGTGCATAAAGCGCAAAAGGCTGTGGTTCAAGAGAGTGTCAGCTGGCTACCACAACAGACTCTCTCACACATGGGTGGGAGTGTGCCCAGCCGAGCAGTGCCGCACACAGTACAAGGCTGGGGGTTCAGGGACCAGGAACTGGAGGCTCCACTGCACTCTCTCTGGCATGGGTGGTCGCTGGTGGTGGCTGTCCTGGGTCGTGGGTTTAGGCCCGTGTCTGTGATCGCCCTATTCCACCAGTTGCCCCTTAAGCTCTTTTGCTCTTTTTGAATGCTTTTACCAGACTCCAAGTTCATGCTGCTCCCAACCACAAGACATTTTCGTATTGGGGTATTACTTTCTAGTGGGTCACTTCTGGTGACTCCCTCCCCTTTCTGTTTATCCTCCAATATCAGTCTGAGCATTCCCACTCAGCTTTACATCTCCACCGATGTCTTCTGCCCCCGTACAGATCCAGAAGTGTATAATCTTACATCTCAGGCTGATTTCACAGGTGTTCAGAGTGTTCTGGTAGATATTCAGCTCACTTTAGGGGACTGGTTGAAGCAGGGTCTCCTACTTCTCTGCCATCTTGCCCCTCCTCCTCTCTGCTTAAAAAAAATTTTTTTTTTAATTTTCAAGGAATCTTTTCATACATTGTCTAATTTTTCATGAATAGCAGATTTTGGAGCTCTTGAGTTTTCTCACCCTCTCTCTACCTATTATTTTATGGTAGTGTTTTTAGCTTCTAAGCTGTATGATTGTTCCTCCTCTTTCTTGTAAGTTTGATGAACTATATTAACTCAGAGGCGAATGGAGACTTTTTATTGAAATTCTGTTTCTGTTTGAGAAGTCAGTTGCATTCACACGTACAGTTTCTAAAAGTGTGTGTGGTTGGGGCAGGGAAGTCACACTTTTTGCAGAGTCTCAAATTCTTAGAGTACTGAAGCGAAAAGAGAATGTGCTGAATGGGTCCCAGAGACTTAGCGTGAGGAAGGGGCTGCCTGAGACCCCCATAGTGTGCCACCCTTCCCTGGATTACTAATTCCACATGCTGAGCCTCCGTTCATGCACATTCCAGAGCTCTCTTCGACCTTTAGCCCCGTGCATGTTCTCTTTCCTCTGCCTCTGCCCAGAGTCCTCTCCTCTGAATTCATATCTCAGCCAAGATGTCACCTTCTCTTGAGGGCTTCTACGTCTCCAGTATTCATCCTACTAATATACACTTTATTCTTTACCACATTATCCTGGTTTATTTTCATCCTATCCCTGGTCAGTTTGAAATGACTTCTCTTGTTTGTTTGTTTCTGCTACTCAATTCTGGTTTGCTTATTTTTCTCTCTTCCTTAAAATGTCAGTTCCCTGAGAGAAGGGACAGGAATATATCCCCATATCCCCATATATAAGAACATGCCTGCCCCAAATTGGCAATGAAGAAGTCAAACTCTCTCTCTTCGCAGATGACATGATTCTTTATATGGAAAACCCAAAAGACTCCACTCCCAAACTACTAGAACTCATACAGCAATTCAGTAACGTGGCAGGATACAAAGTCAATGTACAGAAATCAGTGGCTTTCTTATACACTAACAATGAAAATACAGAAAGGGAAATTAGAGAATCAATTCCTTTTACCATAGCACCAAGAACCATAAGATACCTGGGAATAAACCTAACCAAAGAGGTAAAGGACCTGTACTAGAGGAACTACAGAACACTCATGAAAGAAATTGAAGAAGACACAAAAAGATGGAAGACCGTTCCATGCTCTTGGATCAGAAGAATAAGCATTGTTAAAATGTCTATACTGCCTAGAGCAATCTATACTTTTAATGCCATTCCGATCAAAATTCCACCGATATTTTTCAAAGAGCTGGAGCAAATAATCCTAAAATTTGTATGGAATCAGAAGAGACCCCGAATTGCTAAGGAAATGTTGAAAAACAAAAATAAAACTGGCGGCATCACGTTACCTGATTTGAAGCTTTACTACAAAGCTTTGATCACCAAGACAGTGTGGTACTGGCATAAAAATAGACACATAGACCAGTGGAACAGAGTAGAGAGCCCAGATATGGACCCTCAACTCTATGGTCAAATAATCTTCGACAAAGCAGGAAAAAATATACAGTGGAAAAAAGACAGTCTCTTCAATAAATGGTGCTGGGAAAACTGGACAGCTATATGTAGAAGAATGAAACTCGACCATTCTCTTACACCGTACACAAAGATAAACTCGAAATGGATAAAAGACCTCAACGTGAGACAGGAATCCATCAGAATCCTGGAGGAGAACATAGGCAGTAACCTCTTCGATATCAGCCACAGCAACTTCTTTCAAGATATGTCTCCAAAGGCCAAGGAAACAAAAGTGAAAATCAACTTTTGGGACTTCATCAAGATCAAAAGCTTCTGCACAGCAAAGGAAACAGTCAACAAAACAAAGAGGCAACCCACGGAATGGGAGAAGATATTTGCAAATGACAGTACAGACAAAAGGTTGATATCCAGGATCTATAAAGAACTCCTCAAACTCAACACACACAAAACAGATAATCATATCAAAAAATGGGCAGAAGATATGAATAGACACTTCTCCAATGAAGACATACAAATGGCTATCAGACACATGAAAAAATGTTCATCATCACTAGCCATCAGGGAGTTTCAAATTAAAACCACATTGAGATACCACCTGACACCCGTTAGAATGGCCAAAATTAGCAAGACAGGAAATAACATGTGTTGGAGAGGATGTGGAGAAAGGGGAACCCTCTTACACTGTTGGTGGGAATGCAAGTTGGTGCAGCCACTTTGGAGAACAGTGCGGAGATTCCTCAAGAAATTAAAAATAGAGCTTCCCTATGACCCTGCAATTGTACTGCTGGGTATTTACCTCAAAGATACAGATGTAGTGAAAAGAAGGACCATCTGTACCCCAATGTTTATAGCAGCAATGGTTATGGTCGCCAAACTGTGGAAAGAACCAAGATGCCCTTCAATGGATGAATGGATAAGGAAGATGTGGTCCATATACATGATGGAGTATTATGCCTCCATCAGAAAGGATGAATACCCAACTTTTGTAGCAACATGGACGGGACTGGAAGAGATTATGCTGAGTGAAATAAGTCAAGCAGAGAGAGTCAAGTATCATATTGTTTCACTTATTTGTGGAGCATAACAAATAACATGGAGGACACGGGGAGATGGAAAGGAGAAGGAAGCTGAGGGAAATTGGAAGGGGAGGTGAACCATGAGAGACTATGGACTCTGAAAAAGAACCTGAGGGTTTTGTAGGGGCAGGGGGTGGGAGGTTGGGGGAACCAGGTGGTGGGTATTATGGAGGGCACATATTGCATGGAGCACTGGGTGTTGTGCAAAAACAATAAATACTGTTAACGCTGAAAAAATAAATAAATAAAAATAAATAAAAAACAGAAGTTGGGAAACTACTCTATTTGAAACAGTAACAGGGTAAAAAAAATGAAAAGAGTAAAAAAAGAAAGAAAGAAGAAAAGAAACCAAAAAGAAATGTAAAATTTTAGCTTGAAGTATAAATGAGTTGTGAGGGAACACCTGGAGCTCCCTGTATTATTTCCCCCTGGTGCTGGAGTTTTACAGTCCTATAGAAAATAAACTTATCATTCACCTGTTCTTCAAGTCTGTCTTAAGGGGGAGGGGGCTGCTGCTTGGCTTCTCATGGGTCTTTGCCTGGGTGGAGTTGCCCCACCCCTTGGCAGGCAGATGGGTTTAATATGAGCTGATGGGCTACATGGCTCTATTCTCTGGTGGCTTTCCACTTCTCTATAGAGGGCCAGAGCAAATATGGCCATGTGGGAATATCTCGCCCAGTGCCACAAGGTTGAGGTTCCCTTTCTTCAATAAACCTTCCAGTCAAACCATCTCCACTTCTGTGTATACCAAACTCCATATACCGGTGCTATTCATGCCCACTGTAACTCTCCTGTGGGAGTTCCAGGTGACACCCACGAGTGTCCCTGTGCTTTGTGATTTTGCAACTGTTAGCGGCTGTGGCCTTGTGCATACCCTCTTCCACTGCTCGTTTGTGTGGTGCCCCAGTTTCCTTTCATGGGTCACACTGCCCTGAGAACTGTTGCCTTGTTGGGGACGCAAGCCATTTTATATCTCCCGTGAGATGTTAAACAGCCTGCACCGTCTAGTCCTTTCCAGGGTGTTCAGGAAGAGAGTTGGTCCCCCTACCAGCCCAGCTTGTGTTTTATGGTAACCAGAGCTGAGTCCCTTCTGGGCCCACTGACCATAAGTAGTCTCCCTGCTCCACTGCTTGGGTACTCTATTGGTTCAGGTTTCCCCATACTTTCTGAGTTTCCTGGAATCCTGCGACCATGTAGAATTCTGCCCTATTCTTTCCCTGTACCCTTTTCAGAGAGGATGTCTCTCACTGGAGCAGATTTCTAAGGGTCCTAATTTTGTT
Organism: Meles meles; assembly: GCF_922984935.1. NCBI lineage: Eukaryota > Metazoa > Chordata > Mammalia > Carnivora > Mustelidae > Meles > Meles meles. Next base: position 27,251,597 of record NC_060069.1, read on the forward strand.
CTCCAGTGTTATATCACTTTCTGGTTGCCAGCTTATGGGGGCTCCCTCCTCCCTCTGTTTATCTTCTGATATTTCCCCTTAAGATTCCAGGTTCTGTACCTCCTACCTTGCAAAAAGTAGTCATTTTTATGCGTGTAGAGGTCCAGATCAATCTTCTTACATCTCAGGCTGAATTCTTGTGTTCAGAATGCTTTGATAGATAAACAACTAAATTCGAGGGACCATATGAAATAAGGTCCCCTACTCTGGCCCCATCTTCCCCTCTGATTCCACCATGTTGTTTCTGATACCCGTATGAAGAAGTAGCAAAGACCCCAACACTTCAGCATTTTTCAGAGGTAATTTCAAGGTTTGTAGCCCCAGCTCCCAAACAGTAGAGCTCTGATGCTATTATGTCTTGTCCTTGTTTAGAACTTTTTCCACTTTTCCCTTCATTTGGTGATCTTTCTGTTTGTTTTTATTTCACCCAGCTGGTGCTGGCTACTGCCACTGCCCCCCCCCCCCCCCCCCCCCCCCCCCCCCCCCCCCCCCCCCCGCCCTCCGCAGAGTTTCCTACCGTGGCTGCCCCACCCCCGCCACCTCTCCACAACCCAATCCAGGAACTGAGTTGCTGGCTCAGAACTTCCCTTTTTCCAGGCCCCCAGAGGCATGTGTTGTATACTTTAAATGGTTACAAAGACCAGTGCTTCAATCTGCATAATTTCCACAATTTAAAAAGGGACTTAGTAGCACACAAATATATATATATATATATATATATATATATATATATATAGCCAATGTTATGTATACACATTAATGTATATATACACAATATTATTAAGGTAAGTAACAAGACACTGATGTTTGTTAAAACATGGGTAAAAAGGGTGCCGGGGTGGCTCAGTCTGTAAAGCATCTGACTCTTAATCTCAAGTCTTGTTCTCAAGGTCTTGATATCAGGGTCATGAGCTCAAGCCCTGTGTTGAGTCCACACTGGGCATGGACTTAAAAAAAAAATACAAACATGGGTGAGCATCAGAAACATGATACTAAGCATAAGAAGACAGACAGACATGGTAACATATTTTATTATTACATTTGCTTAAAGTATTCATAATGGGCAAATCCACAGAGAGAAGAAAGGCAGATTGGTGGTTTCCAGGGGCTGGAAGGAGGGTGGAAAAGGAAGACCTTTTTTTTTATTTTAATTTTTTATTTTTTTATAAACATATAATGTATTTTTATCCCCAGGGGTACAGGTCTGTGAATCGCCAGGTTTATACACTTCACAGCACTCACCATAGCACATACCCTCCCCAATGTCCATAACCCCACCCCCCTCTCCCAACCCCACCTCCCCCCAGCAACCCCCAATTTGTTTTGTGAGATTAAGAGTCACTTATGGTTTGTCTCCCTCCCAATCCCATCTTGTTTCATTTATTCTTCTCCTATCCCCCTAACCCCCCATGTTGCATCTCCACTTCGAAAAGGAAGACCTTTTCATCAGTGTTGGTTTTTTCCCCCCACTCCAACTTTACTGAAATAGAGTTGGCATATAACATTGTATAGTGTAAGGTGTACAATGTGATGATTTGATATGTTCACATATTGCAAAATTTTTATCACCATAAGGTTAGTCAAGGCATCCTTTATTTCACATAATTGCCATTTCATTGTTGTTGTCATTATGGTGAGGACATTAAAGGTATACTCTTACAGCACTTTTCTAGTATAGAGTACTAATACAGTATTGTTAACTATACTCAGCATGCTACACACTAGATGCCCTGAACCTAGGTTTCTTTCTGAGGTGGTGATAATGTTCTGGAATTAGACAATGGTGATGGTTTACATAACTTTTTGATTTGACTATAAACAACTGAACTATACACTTAAAAAATTTTTTTATTTATTTGACAGAGATCACAAGTAGGCAGAGAGAGGAAAGGAAGTAGGCTTCCTGCTGAACAGATACCTGATGCGGGGCTTGATCCCAGGACACTGGGATCAGACCCAAGCCAAAGGCAGAGGCTCAACTCACTGATCCACCCAGGTGCCCCTGAACTGCACACTTTAAAAAGAGTAAATTTTATGGTATGTGAATGATACCTCAATTTTTAAAAGATCTGTATGAATATATAAATAATGGATTTTAGAAAAAAGTTACCTTGTGAAATATATTATTCTGAGTGCTTTATTTGGTTCCTTAGTGAAGACCACCCAAATGAGAACAAGCACTGTTTATTTGGAGCTTGCTCTAAAGAGCAAGGGAGTCAGCCATGATCACATGCTCTTTTGGCAGAGACTCAAAGGTGGCAGGAGTAGAAAGCTTTCTGGTTGAAAAAAGAAGGTACGTTCTGATCAGAGGCTGTGACTGGGGAAGCTGGAGTCAGGTTGGCCAGAAAAGAGACATTTTTTGTGATTAGTTAGGGGAACATATTTGGCTTTCCTGGTTTGGTCCTAATTTAGAAGCAGGATTAAAAATGAGAGAGTGGTCAGCTATTTATCACTATTTATTTCACGGGAGGTTGCTGCAGATGTTGTGGTCTGGTTCCCCAGGATGGTGACTGCAGGTTGTGGGTCAGGGTCTTTCAGAATGGAGCAAGCAGTACATTTTCTGAAAGCTACAGAAAATTCCATGTGCTAAACCCCCCCCTCTTCACTGTCTAATAAATTGTACATTCTCCATGGATAGAGAATTTTTTGCAGTGTTTTTATAAGAACAACAGCTAACTATAAACAATGGTAATAATTACAAGAGTGATGAGTAACAACAGTGACAATTATTATGGTTACTCTAAACCTCAGGATCTTTTACTTTGCCAGTCCTCACCCTAAGGTATGAGGGACTGTGGACTCTGAGAAACAAACTGAGGGTTTTGGAGGGGAAGAGGGCTGTTTAGGTGAGCCTGGTGTTGGGTATTAAGGAGGGCATGTACTGCATGGAGCACTGGGTGCGGTCCATAAACAACGAATCTTGGAACACTGAAAAAATTAAATTAAATTTTAAAAAGACCCATCTATATTCTGCTTACAAGAGACTCACTTCAGATCTAAAGACATATGCAGAATGTAAACAAAGGGGTAAGGGAACATTTATAATGCAAATGGAAGCAAAAAGTAAGCTGGGGGTAGCAATACATTTTCTTTTTAAATTTAATTTTTCCTTAATACCCACCTCCAGGTTCACCCAAACCCCCACCCTCCTCAGCTCCAAAACACTCAGTTTGTTTCTCAGAGTCCACAGTCTCTCATGGTTCATCCCCCTCCAATTTCCCCCAACTCACTTCTCTCCTTCACCCAGTGTCCTCTGTGTTATTCCTTATGTTCCACAAGTAAGTGAAACCGTATGATCATTGACTGTCTCTGCTTGACTTATTTTACTCAATATAATCTCTTCCAGTCCCATCTATGTTGATGCGAATGTTAGGTATTCATCCTTTCTGATGGAGGCATAATACTCCACTGTATATATGGACCATATCTTCTTTATTAATTCGTCTGTTGAAGGGCATCTTGGATCTTTCCACAGTTTGGTGATTGTGGCCATTGCTGCTATGAACATTCAGATGGCCCTTCTCCCCATGACATCTATATCTTTGAGGTAAATACCCAGTAGTGCAATTTTCTACAAGGTCATACAGAGAACAAGCAAAGGGAACAAATTCACACTGCTTTCATAGGATAAGGAGAATCTTGATGCTGCCATCCCAGAGATAGACGTTACAGGGTAGGAGAATTATAGTCAAGTCTTCCTGAATCGAGATATCAAAAGTGAAAGTGAGTATTAGTGGTTTATTTCCAGAAGTCCCAAAACAAACAGTCAAAACCCCAAACCTAGGATATCCTGTGGGATTTTTGTAGATTGATATGATTGGGATAACTGACTGGGTGAAGCTGGAGAATGGTGAAAAGGGACAGTATCATTGGCTTGGTGGAGCTGAGAGCTTGGGAGCTGAGAGTAAAGGTGTATGTTGTGATCTTCAAAGACAGATCTGGGATGGGTTATCCAGGCTGAGGTTTGATGGGTGTGGAGGGAAAACCCTGTTCCTGGCTAATACCGGGTCTAGAGATGAATGAGAAAAGATGTGACAGTGCAGACTGTATGTGTGGGAGGACAGGAGCAGGAAGGCACACGCTCAGCCAGTGCAGACTTGCCCACTGTGAACCAAGCCTAAGTACACACAGCTCAGTCAGCCACATCAGTAGTAAGACATTGAGCATCAAGAATTAATTTATTCAACAACTAATGCCATAGTCCAGAGCACCACTTTCCCATTAGCATGCTGTAACTGTTCATCTATGGTTGGTCGGTTGAACCGAAGCTAATTCTTGGCAGAGCCATCATATGACAGTTAGTTTGGAATGTCATGGACTCTGAGTTAGTTGAGGGCTGAGCAGCCCACCGGTCACTGAGGGTGGCCAACTGTCGCTGAAAGGCCCTGGGAGAGAAAGCTGACGGTGGCAAGAAGCTTGGGGATCGCCACGGTTGAACTTCCCTGGTCCTTCCAAAGGGCTTGATTTGGAGGAAATTGTTAGGGTCCATGATCAAAGGAACGAGACTGACACAAAGCGAAAATCAAGCAAAGTTTTATTTCGCGCCATGTATCAGAAATCAAACTGCATCAGAAACCAAACTGCATCAGAAACCAAACTGCATCAGAAACCAAACTGCATTAGAAACCAAACTGCATCAGAAACCAAACTTCATTAGAAACCAAACTGCATCAGAAACCAAACTGCATTAGAAACCAAACTGACCAGTAGGTGCCTGAGTCTTGCTGGGGACCACCGCCTCCCAGTCGCTGGGGTCCCTCCTGGAGGCTCCCTGCCTCACCCTCACAGTACCACAGACCCACTCCCGGCGTGGCTGCACCGTTGGCTCCTGAGAGTCTGCTCCTGATGGTGGCACTGCCCGAGGCGGTGTGGCTGCTTGTGGCGGCGCTGCTGCTGATACTCTGGCTCAGGGTGGCATCACTCGCGGCAGCGCCGCTGCCACTGCTGCTCTGGGCGGTGCTGCTTGCAGTGGTGCCGCTGCCTGCTGCTGCTCTGGGCGGTGCCACTCGCATGGCACCGCTGCCGCTGCTGCTCTGGTGCACGGGGTGGTGCCGCTCGTGGTGGCGCCACTGCCCCTGCTGCTCTGGGCGGTGCACGGGGCGATGCCGCTCGAGGTGATGCCGCTGCCGCTGCTGCTCTGGGCAGTGCCCGGGGCGATGCCGCTCGAGAATCAAACCGATCGGTTGGGGCCATCTCTTACGCAGAGGCGACAACGACAAGGATGCCACTCCCGATGACAAAGAGGCGAGGATGAGGAGGACGATGAGGATGACAACCCTGATGACACAGACTCTGCTCCCCATGATGCCACTCCAGCAAGGCCACTCCCCGGACGAGGCCACACACTGGACGAGGCCGCTTCCGACGATGAAGAGGCCGCTCTAGACGACGCCGCTCAAGGACGGGGCCGCATGCCAACGAGGCCACTCCCCGGAATGACGCCGCTCTGGCGAGGCCGCTCTGGACCAGGCCACTCCAGCAAGGTCACGGCTCGGAGCGGTGAGGCCGCTGGCATCGGGGCCGCAGCTGGGGGCAGCGAGGCTGCTGGAGGCGGCGAGGCTGGTCGCGGTGGGGCTGCGGCTCAGGGCCGCGAGGCCCCTGGTGGTGGGGCTGTGGCTTGGGGCAGCGAGGCCCCTGGCGGCGGGGCTGTGGCTTGGGGCAGCGAGGCCCCTGGCGGCGGGGCTGCAGCTGGGGGCGGCGAGGCCGCTGGCCGCGGGGCCGCGACTTGGGGCGGCACTGCTCCCGATGACCCCGACGCTATCACTCCTATGACTACCCTAACGGCTCCCAAAGGCTACTTTAACAGCTACTCTAACGGCTATTCTAACTGCTATTCTAACTGCCATTCTAACTCCTCCCACTTCTCCAACAGCTATTCTAACATCTCCTACTTCTCCCCCCAACCTAGCCTCACAGACTAACCTTTATAGAGGTGGTTGAGCCCTGCCCACAGACAGGTGGCCAATGAGATTTCAACTCACCACAGTTAATATATGCGTACCCCACTGATTGGATATGGCTATCTGGCCTGGCCTGCCCCTATATCCGGGGTTTACAGTTCCTCTGCCTAATCAGGCCCCTACAGAAATCATCCTATTTTCTGTCAGAGATTGAATACCGAGTCAGGAGGATGAAGTAAGTTTCAGTTTATCTTCTTGGCCCTGATACCTCTTTTAGGGCCCTTACTCTCTCCCCCAGAAATTGTGGGGCAGGACAATTTGAGAAAGTACAGAGTAGTCTTGGTTCAGTGGTCCAGGGCATTTTCTCAGGGGCCTTGGGCAGGCCTCAGGTGTTTAGATCTCTCACCCAGGACCAACCATATTCCTGTCTTGGATCCAACTCTCTTCATCACGACCACTTCTGGAAGATCACTTAATCTCTATAAATTTCAAAGCCCTGCACTGTAAAATATGGGTTAGGGTCCTTGCTTTGACCCCTCTCAACAGGGCTGATAATGGAGATCACATGAGTCCATAATATATATTCTCCATGAGCTCTTAAGCAGCATTCCCATGTAAAGGCTGAAGAGTAAGCTTTCATCCTCCCTTTTTGTGGAGCCATCCAAGTCTCCTCTCTGGAATCACCCACTACTGGATGTGTAGCTCTTTCTCTAGGGGTTCGATAGCTGAACACTTACTGAGTAATTGTGAAGCACCAGTCCTTTCCTTTCCTTGAAGCTTTACTCCTAGGAAAGTGCTTTTAACTTCATACCTGAGCACTAATTTGTAGGCCATGCTAACAATTTTGTGTCCCAGAACAGGGCACTGAGGCACAGAGGCTCTCTGTAACTCTCTCAGTATGTGTCACTACTAAATTATATGGGAACCTAGGCCACCAGGTATGGTCACTCTGCTGTGTTTCTATAATGTCTCAGCTAAAGAAAGGTATCTTCCCACAAAACCAATCTGTTGGTTGGTCGTTTTTGTTTTTGTTTTTTAATTTTTATTTATTTTTTAAATTTCAGTGTTCCAGAATTCATTGTTTATGCATGACACCCAGTGCTCCATGCAATACATGCCCTCCATAGTACCCACCACCAGGCTCACCCAACTTCCCTCCCTCCTCCTCTCCAAAACCCTCAGTTTGTTTCTCAGAGTCCACAGTCTCTCATGTTGGTTGTTTGAAGTACAGACCAAGTTGCAACATCTTCCTAAGTTCAACGTTGATTCAGGAGGCTCTTTTGAGCAGCTGGTGAGGAAGGGGAGGACAAGACAGCACTCTGAATGATTAATAATTTCCCTATGGTCTTTTGTCAGCAAGTTGCCAACAGTACTCTCTATTATATATGTGTTAGATATACAGCCAAGATCCCAGGATCTTGTTTGGGACATGCTGGAAAAATTGTGCATCTCCATTCCACCAAGGTCTAACATTTACCTTCAGAATAAGGAATAAAAGAATAAAACTCATTCTTGCTTGGAGAATGAGTCTCCCACCACTGATCGTTGTGGAGGTTCTCTTGTGTTGGGCAAAAACGTGTCATACAAAACGAGAGAAAAGAGGTCTTCTCCAGGGTCTGAGCATCAACGTGGCCACTTGACTTCCTAGTTAGGAGGATGAAGGGGCACATTTTGCATGTGGGGAAAGGGAACCTCAGGAGTGTGACAGGAGTGTCACTACCCATATCCCATCCATTGGCCATGGGAGATGGGTGGATTATTCTGAAGGCCTCTACAAATAAGTAAGTCAAGGTGGTTATTTTAAGTCAATAGAAATGGACACTGAGCCACGTTATGGTCTAAGTTTATTTTTTAATTTTTTTATTTTGGAGCATCCACCCTATGAGAAATACATGTCATAATAGGATTTGATTTCCATGTAGGTGTTTTCCCCCCAAAGAAACAAACAAAAGCATGAGACTGCTTGATTTTCAAATGTCAGTCATTTGCCCCAGAAACAGTTTACTTGATACAAGGGTGCCCTAGAAATCCTAAATCTATAGATCAGAGTTTTCACTGCTGGTGAGTGATTCCAAAGATTCAAGATCAGGAGAGGCAGGAGTACCTGAGTGCACCTTGTGCCCACTTTGGATGATATTTGACTCCTTCCTGAATGGAGATGAGAAAGGACACAGCCTCCAGTTCACAACAGCAAGCACTGTGCAGACATCTTTAACACCTACAGAGAGTATCTTTCTGTCATTTTCTTAACCCACAGTGTGACCCTTTTGCCTACCTCCCAACCACTACTCTCTTCTCTTCTCTTCTTTTTTTTTCTTCTTTCTTTCCTTTTAACATTTGTGTATTCTTTTACTCATTGCTTTACTAGTGGGAAAAAAACCTCACCTAACACTACATCTGTGCTCTTGACCAATTTGGCAAGTAGACAGCCCAGTATTTTTGCACATGGCTGAGCAGCAGGTCTCTACTTCCATCTGGCATAACTAAATCCCATATGCATAGAAGAGCAACTCATCAATGCTTGGCACCCTTCTGCTTTCTGCTTCCGTGACATTGACTATTTTAGACTGCTCATGGAAGTGCAATCATACAGTCTTTGTTTTTCTGTCATTCGCTTATTTGACTTAGTTCCATGCACTCCAGGTCTTTCATGTTCCCACAAATGACCGCATTCTCTTCTTTATGAAGGTTATATAATATTCCACTGTATGGATATACCACCTTTCTTCAACACTCCGTGTCAATGAACAATGGGCCTTTTCCCATTTCCTGGGTACTGTGGAAGTGCTGCAATGAAAATGAAATTGCAGGTGTATCTTCGAGATACTCCTTTCATTTCCTTTAGATGAATACCCAGATGTGTGATTGCTGGATCCACGAGGAGTTTTCTTTGCAATGTGAGGAAACTCAGCACAGTTTTCCATGATGGCTGTACCATTTTCCTTTCCCACTAATGGCATACACACATTTGACATTTTCACATTCTTACCAACACCTGTTTTGTTGCTGTGGTTGTTTTTGTTGCTTTATGCTTGTTTCATATTTTGATAAAAGCCATCTCAACAGATGTGGGGTTTGTTCAGATTATACTTCCCTGATGGCTAGTTAGGTTGAGCTCTTTTCATAGGCCCATTGGCCATCAGTTTATTTCCTTTGGGGCCAAGAGATCAAGTTTTCTCCCCATTCTCAAATTCGGTGGATTCCTTCTGTTTCCTTTTTGCACATTAACACCTTTTCTGCTATAAGTTTTGCAAATATTTTCTCTCCTTCTGTAGGTTGCCTTTTCCTTCTTTCAGTTGTTGAAGAGACTATTCTTTCCTCATTGTGTAGTCTTGGCATCCTTGCTAAAGATCAGGTGGCCATGTATGTGAGAGTTTATTTTCAGGCTCTCTGTTCTGGTCCATTGGTCTATGTGCCTATTTTTATGCCTGCCCCACCTTGGTTAGTTTAGTGTAGCTTTCTAAAGTGAAAGTCAGCAAGTATGGAGCCTCCATCTCTGTTGTTTATTTTTAGTGTTGCTGTGGCTCTTTGGGGTCCTTTGTGGTTCCATATGTATTTTAAGATTGTGCTGTTGTTTCTATGAATGACATTGGGATTTTGATAGGTGTGGCATTGGATTTGTATGTGATATTTTTTAGGACCTGGCTGTTGACCTTGCTGTTTTCATTTCCCAAGGCCTCAGGTAATGCCTGACACTTGTGTAAGAACCCAGGAAAAACCTACACTTGAATGGTCAGATCAGGTCAGCAAATACTGTGCAAGGAATAGGCAGGGGAGGAGAGGTAATGTCTTCTTCCTCTTTGGATTCCAGAGCTGTGCTCTCCAGAACAATAGCCCCCAGACCGATGTGACTCTCTAAAGTTAATTTTACAAAATCATTTATTAACTCAATGAACTACAGTAAAATAAAAATAAAATAAGCTCCCTTTAGTGGGACATACTAGGGAAATTTCATGTTTTCTAGGACAGGTGGAATTTCATATTGCTAAATTTGGAGGTGAACGTTATAATGGGCCTGTAGAACTGAGAATGCAAATGATGATTCCTTTGACATCTCAGTCTCATTTGAAAGTTTGCCACTGTGATCACTGTCTTGCTGAAGTATTCTGATACCATCAAGGCCAGCAAAGGTCTGAGAATCCCACTAGAAGGATCAGGGAGATGCTGCATGCCCCACCATAATCTGAACCAGAGTAGTAGGAATGGCCGGGCCTCTCTGTCTAATAACATGTTTGCTTCTGCTTGTGTTTCTAGAGGTTGGCTTGTGGAGAACATCGAGGACTCCAGCAGTGAGGTGGAAGACTCTCCAGGTAGAAACGACACTGAGTAAAAACCAGTGGGAGAGGGTTCCGGGTAACAGTCAGGTTGCCCCTGATGACCTGGAGACCGAGTAAGGTGAATATGAAATCAGAAAGGAAAGGGAAATATGTGTAGAAGATGGATTTGTTTATTTCATAATTTCATGACATAATAGTAAGAGGAATTGCATCCAGAGATCTTGAGTGTGCTGGGTTTGTACACATCTTTTCTTGCTCTGTTCTCTAAAAAGTAATCTCTCCCAGCACTTTCCTCCCTTTGCCACTATCAAATGTCAAATCTTGGTTTTGTTGGTTACCAGCTCTTAGGAATTAGCAGAGTGCACACTCTGAAACATGTCCTGAAGTTTCAGGTCCAAGACAGTATAGGATACGACCTATTTATTTATTTATTTATCTGGATCTCTTTCAATATAACCATTACTCAGGAAATCGAAGGAGAGATAATGTGTTTCCCAGACAAGCAAAAACTAAAAGACATTGTGAGCACTAACCCATCCCAATAAGAAATATTAAAAAGTGCTTTTGAGTGTGGAAAAAAAGACAAAAAGCAAAAAGACTAGAAAGGACCAAGAAACATCACCAGAAACACCAACTTTACAGGGAACAATGGCCCTAAATTCATCCCTTTCAATCATCAGTCTGAACCCAACTTTTGCATCAACGTGGATGGAACTAGAGGACATTATGCTGAGTGAAATAAGTCAAGCAGAGAAAGTCAATTATCACATGGTTTCAGTTACTTGTGGAACACAAGGAATAGCATAGAAGACATTAGGAGCAGGAAGGGAAAAATGAAGGGGTGGGAATTGGAGGAGGAGATGAACCATGAGACACTATGGACTCCATGAAGCAAACTGAGGGTTTTAGAGGGGAGGGGAGTGGGGGGATGGGTTGGCCCATGATGGGTATTAAGGAGGGCACATAGTGCATGGAGCACTGGGTGTTACACATAACAATGAATCTTGGAACACTACATCAAAAATTAATGATGTACTGTATGGTGACTAACATAACCTAATAAAAAATGATAAAAATAGTAAAAAATTAAAAAATAATCATTCAGAAAGTAAATGTACTAAATGCTCCAGTCAGATAACATAGTGCATCAGAATGGAAAAAACAAACAAACACACAAGAACAACTGTAGACTGCCTACAAGAGACTCATTTTAGAACTTCAGATATCAGCAGACTGAAAAGTGAGAAGATGCAGAAAGATTTGTTATGCAATTGATGTCAAGAGAAAGCCAGAGTAGCTATACACCAAGGGTAGCCATCCTTATATCAGATAAAGTAGATTTTAAAACCAAGCCTGTAAGAAGAAATCAGTATGGGCATTACATCATATCAAGGAGACCTAAGAATTCCAAATATTTATGCCCCATTTTTATCCTGTCAAAGAACTAGTTTCAGTTTTATTGATTTTCTTTATTGAGTTCCCATTTTCAATTTTATAAATTTCTGCAGAAAATATTCCTTTTTTCTTTCTTTCTTTTCTTTTTTTCTTTCTTTTGGTTTGCTTGAGACTTACATTGTTCTTTTATCTAGCTGATTGCTTCAGATCTTTATTTTGTTAATGTATGTATTTAGTGCTCTAAATTTTCCTCAAAGTACTGCTTTCATTGTGGTCCATACATTTTATAAAGGTGTATATTCATTTTCACTAGTTGGAAAATATTTGAACATTCTTTTGAGTGTTGTCTGTTTGATCCACGTGTTGTGTAGCCCCAACAGGTTTTGGAATGTTCTAGTTATTTTTGTTTCAGCCTTCTACGGTCCATTCTTTTGGGTCTGAAAACATAATGTGCATGAGGTCTCTTGTTTTAAATTTGATGAAGTGTGGGCTTCTCCCCACAGAATGTAGTTATTCTGCTGAATGCTCGGTTGAGTTTGGGAAGACTGTGTATTCTGCTGTTGCTAGATACATTATTTCATGAATCTCTTTTAGATTCAGTTGACTGAAGATACTGTTCAGTTCATCCTCAAAGACTGTATGCATAATGCATGTATCAATTCCTGAAAGAGGAGGGTTTCACGCTGGAATAGTGAGTGAATTTGGGTATTCGAATGTCAGCCCACCAAGGGAGTGGATTTTTCCATTTTTCTTTCCCATCGTCAATGGTTTTTGTGTCACATAATTTGATGCTGGATTATGAGGTGCATATAGGTGAAGGATGGTTTATGTCTTATAGGAGAATGGACCCCCTACTCTTCAGATGACGCCTCTCTTTATTCCTGCTCATTTTCCTGGATCTGAAGTCAGCTTTGTCTGAAATGAATGTAGCTACTCTGGGTTACGTTTCATTAGGGTTAGCACGGTGGCTTAACTTTTTCTGCTTCTTTACTTTTAACTGATCTGTGTTCTGACAGTTAAAGTTAGCTTCTTCTAATGAGTTCCTTGTAGCAGTTTCTTCTGTTTTAAAAATCCATTCTGATGCTGTCTTTTAATTACTGTATTGCGAATGCTTGTATTTATTTTTACCTTAATTTCTTTTCATTTTTTTCTTATTTTTTTCCTTTTCAAAATTTTACTTGAATTTTAGCTAGGTAGCATACAGTGCAATACTGGCTTCAGAAGTAGAATTCAGTGATTCATCACTTGGATACAACAATCACCCTGAACTCATCATATAAGTGCCCTTCCTCCTTAATACCTGTCACCCATGAAGCCCAACCCCACCCACCTCCCTCCATCAACCCTCAGTTTTAGCTCAATTTTTAAGATCTTAATAATCTTAAAATAGAGAGGGAGAGAGAAAGAGAGAGAGAGAGAAACACATGCAGGGGTGGAGGAAGGGGAGACGGAGAAGGAAAAGCAGTCTCACCGCTGAGCAGGGAGCCAAATATGGGGCTTGATCCCGGGACCCTGAGATCAAGACCTGACCTGAAGGCCAACACTTAACAACTGAGTCACCCAGGCACCGCTTGTTCTCTATTAAGAGTATCTTATGGTTTGCTTCCCTCCCCCTTTTTGTCTTTTTTCCCCTCCCGTATGGTGTGTACAGTAGGGATGTCCACCCTGCTCCAGGTCTGAGAGGTGTTTGAGCAGCTGCAGTTCCAGCAGGCAGGAATAAGTCTCCCCGTGTATCCGTCCGCTGGGACGCTCAATACCCTGAGCTGCATCCTTAAGTCCCAAACACACTTTCATATGCAGGGCTCAGTTCTTCCAGCCACCAAAGTGTGCTACTCTCTATACCCTGTTAGCTGAGCCACAGGAAAATTGAAACAGGTCTGTTTCCCATGCCACCCCTCACCCAAATCGGTGCCTTTGAACCCTTGACTGACAGAGCACAAGAACATCAGAATCATATAGAGGAACAGAAACAAGGATTTATAACAAGTTCTGGAAGAGATACGGGGGCTTTGGGAAGGAAACAGGGAGAGCAGAGGATTCAAGTTTGGTAGAAGGAGTCCCTCCACATCCAGGCTTTAAGGGAAATATGAGATGAGTACTTCCATCAACTGCCCTGTGAAGACTTAGGCCACATGGTTTGAACAATAGCCTTAAAACATCCACCTTTGGGCAACATTATAGGACAGAGGCTGTGGTTGGAGTGCTATATCCGTAGGCACTCAGCTGGCTCCAGGATCACAGAGGCAAGTCTATCCATGCATTTCTCTATTCCTAAAGGAGGCTCACACAGGGTCCAACTGGGAGGAAGAGGGACATTGGGTGATTCTCCAGGAAGCTATTTCCTGAGGCCAAGCACTTGCCTCTTGGGCCCCAAGGAAGGCAATCCAGACCTGGAGGAAAACATCAGGTCCATGATCCAGCAGTTTAGGGTCTAACAAGCCCTGGGTAGGAGATGGATGCAGCATCCTCAAGGCAAGCATGCTCCTGCTGTGTTCACCAGAGATAGGTCTGCTAGGAAGCGAGGCCTGGGAAAAGAGCCCCCATTATGCAGTGGGGCAGGCAGCAATGTCAGGCTTTCATCTGAAGTCAGGGAGCTCTGAGATATTAGGGGCAGTAGTGGCTCAAAACACAGTCGTGTCTATGAGGTTGACCTCAGGGTCAGAGGCTGGCTGGGGAGCCAGACCTTCAGGTGTGCTGATAATAGGCTGGATGTGGCAGCAGCAGTGATGGGCAGGCTGGCCTGAGGACGGGCACTACTAGGACTAGAGTGGAAGGTGAGCTCTACCAGTTGAAAACTGGAGAGTCTGATGGGGACTCCCATTTCAGAAGTGCTGGGAGCAGGAGGGAAGGCACAACTGGCATGTGCTTCAGCTGTCACAGAGGCCTTGGGTTGCACAGGGCCTCCTCCCTCTCCCCATGAGAGTGGAATCTGGAAGAACTTTCACCATAAGTGGGAACAGGGACTGCAGCTGCTTCTGGAGCTGGCCAGTCAGGAGATGGGCTTCTCATGCAGACTTCCTGCCTGGTGAGATGGAGGGGGCAGGGACAGTGGTTTGGGGACCCAGCAGTTGAGCCCTGCCTGAAACTTGGGAATCAGCAGGGGTTAGTCAGCCAGTGGGTCAGAGCTGGGGACTGTGATTGTGAAGAGGTGACTGGAAGGGGCTCTGACACAAGCTGCGTCCCCTCTGAGATAAAGGATGCACAGAGCTGCTCCTCAGTTGGCATCCAGGGTGGCCACTGGGCCCTGGCAGTTATGTGTCTTCCTGCATCTCTCCTCCTGTGTATTCCTGCTGGGGGCTGGAGGACAGCTGGAGGAGAAGTGGACCTTGCTGCAGGCAGGGGGAAAGAACTGGAAGGCTGTACAGTGCTGTTGTTGAAGATGGCCTCAGTGTCTCCCAGAAGTGCACTGGGCGTGACCTGGAGAGCTGCTTCCTCCTCAGAGGCCAGGTCTTCAGCAGTGATTCTCAACCCACCTCAGGGGCAGTGGCAGTCTCAGAGGGTCCCTTTGTCTTGTCTTCCAGGGACCCCAGTCTTATCTCCAGCTTAGAAGTGTACACAGCTTCTTCTTTTTTTATTTTTTTTAAATTTATTTATTTTTTCAGCATAACAGTATTCATTGTTTTTGCACAACACCCAGTGCTCCATGCAAAATGTGCCCTCCCTATTACCCACCATCTATTCCCCCAACCTCCCACCCCTGACCCTTCAAAACCCTCAGGTTGTTTTTCAGAGTCAATAGTCTCTTATGGTTCGCCTCCCCTTCCAATTTTTTTTTTATAAAAATATAATGTATTTTTATCCCCAGGGGTACAGGTCTGTGAATCACCAGGTTTACACACTTCACAGCACTCACGATAGCACATACCCTCCCCAATGTCCATAACCCCCTCCCCCTCTCCCAACCCCACCTCCCCCCAGCAACCCACAGTTTGTTTTGTGAGATTAAGAGTCATTTATGATTTGTCTCCCTCCCAATCCCATCTTGTTTCATTTATTCTTCTCCTATCCCCCTAACCGCCCATGTTGCTTCTCCATGTCCTCATATCAGGGAGATCATATGATAGTTGTCTTTCTCCGATTGACTTATTTCACTAAGCATGATACCCTCTAGTTCCATCCACGTCGTCGCAAATGGCAAGATTTCATTCTTTTGATGGCTGCATAGTATTCCATTGTGTATATATACCACCTCTTCTTTATCCATTCATCTGTTGATGGACATCTAGGTTCTTTCCATAGTTTGGCTATTGTAGACATTGCTGCTATAAACATTCGGGTACACGTGCCCCTTCGGACCACTATGTTTGTATCTTTAGGGTAAATACCCAGTAGTGCAATTGCTGGGTCATAGGGTAGTTCTGTTTTCAACATTTTGAGGAACCTCCATGCTGTTTTCCAGAGTGGTTGCACCAGCTTGCATTCCCACCAACAGTGGAGGAGGGTTCCCCTTTCTCCGCATCCTCGCCAGCATCTGTCATTTCCTGACTTGTTAATTTTAGCCATTCTGACTGGTGTGAGGTGATATCTCATTGTGGTTTTGATTTGTATTTCCCTGATGCCGAGTGACGTGGAGCACTTTTTCATGTGTCTGTTGGCCATCTGGATGTCTTCTTTGCAGAAATGTCTGTTCATGTCCTCTGCCCATTTCTTGATTGGATTGTTTGTTCTTTGGGTGTTGAGTTTGCTAAGTTCCTTATAGATTTTGGATACTAGCCCTTTATCTGATATGTCGTTTGCAAATATCTTCTCCCATTCTGTCAGTTGTCTTTTGGTTTTGTTAACTGTTTCCTTTGCTGTGCAAAAGCTTTTGATCTTGATGAAATCCCAATAGTTCATTTTTGCCCTTGCTTCCCTTGCCTTTGGCGATGTTCCTAGGAAGATGTTGCTGCAGCTGAGGTCGAAGAGGTTGCTGCCTGCATTCTCCTCAAGGATTTTGATGGATTCCTTTCTCACATTGAGGTCCTTCATCCATTTGGAGTCTATTTTCATGTGTGGTGTAAGGAAGTGGTCCAATTTCATTTTTCTGCATGTGGCTGTCCAATTTTCCCAGCACCATTTATTGAAGAGGCTGTCTTTTTTCCATTGGACATTCTTTCCTGCTTTGTCGAAGATTCGTTGACCATAGAGTTGAGGGTCTATTTCTGGACTCTCTATTCTGTTCCACTGATCTATGTGTCTGTTTTTGTGCCAGTACTATGCTGTCTTGATGATGACGGCTTTGTAATAGAGCTTGAAGTCCGGAATTGTGATGCCACCAACTTTGGCTTTCTTTTTCAATATTTCTTTGGCTATTCGAGGTCTTTTCTGGTTCCATATAAATTTTAGGATTATTTGTTCCATTTCTTTGAAAAAAATGGATGGTATTTTGATAGGGATTGCATTAAATGTGTAGATTGCTTTAGGTAGCATAGACATTTTCACAATATTTATTCTTCCAATCCAGGAGCATGGAACATTTTTCCATTTCTTTGTGTCTTCCTCAATTTCTTTCATGAGTACTTTATAATTTTCTGCGTATAGATTCTTAGCCTCTTTGGTTAGGTTTATTCCTGGTATCTTATAGTTTTGGGTGCAATTGTAAATGGGATTGACTCCTTAATTTCTCTTTCTTCTGTCTTGTTGTTGGTGTACAGAAATGCAACTGATTTCTGTGCATTGATTTTATATCCTGACACTTTACTGAATTCCTGTACAAGTTCTAGCAGTTTTGGAGTGGAGTCTTTTGGGTTTTCCACATATAGTATCATATCATCTGCGAAGAGTGATAGTTTGACTTCTTTGCCAATTTGGATGCCTTTAATTTCTTTTTGTTGTCTGATTGCTGAGGCTAGGACTTCTAGTACTATGTTGAATAGCAGTGGTGATAATGGACATCCCTGCCGTGTTCCTGACATTAGCGGAAAAGCTTTCAGTTTTTCTCCATTGAGAATGATATTTGCAGTGGGTTTTTCATAGATGGCTTTGATAATATTGAGATATGTGCCCTCTATCCCTACACTTTGAAGAGTTTTGATCAGGAAGGGATGCTGTACTTTGTCAAATGCTTTTTCAGCATCTATGGAGAGTATCATATGGTTCTTGTTCTTTCTTTGATTAATGTGTTGTATCACATTGATTGATTTGCGGATGTTGAACCAACCCTGCAGCGCTGGAATAAATCCCACTTGATCGTGGTGACTAATCCTTTTAATGTACTGTTGAATCCTATTGGCTAGTATTTTGGTGAGAATTTTTGCCTCTGTGTTCATCAAGGATATTGGTCTGTAGTTCTCTTTTTTGGTGGGATCCTTGTCTGGTTTGGGGATCAAGGTGATGCTGGCCTCATAAAATGCATTTGGAAGTTTTCCTTCCGTTTCTATTTTTTGGAACAGTTTCAGGAGAATAGAAATTAGTTCCTCTTTAAATGTTTGGTAGAATTCCCCTGGGAAGCCGTCTGGCCCTGAGCTTTTGTTTGTTTGGAGATTTTTGATGACTGTTTCAATCTCCTTACTGGTTATGGGCCTGTTCAGGTTTTCTATTTCTTCCTGGTTCAGTTGTGGTAGTTTATATGTCTCTAGGAATGCATCCATTTCTTCCAGACTGTCAAATTTGTTGGCGTAGAGTTGCTCATAGTATGTTCTTATAATTGTCTGTATTTCTTTGGTGTTAGTTGTGATCTCTCCTCTTTCATTCATGATTTTATTTATTTGGGTCCTTTCTCTTTTTTTTTTGATGAGTCTGGCCAGGGGTTTATCAATCTTATTGATTCTTTCAAAGAACCAGCTCCTAGTTTCATTGATTTTTTCTATTGTTTTTTTTGGTTTCTATTTCATTGATTTCTGCTCTGATCTTTATGATTTCTCTTCTCCTGCTGGGTTTACAGTTTCTTTCTTGTTCTTTCTCCAGCTCCTTTACGTGTAGGGTTAGGTTGTGTACTTGAGACCTTTCTTGTTTCTTGAGAAAGGCTTGTACCGCTATATATTTTCCTCTCAGGACTGCCTTTGCTGTGTCCCACAGATTTTGAACTGTTGTGTTTTCATTATCATTTGTTTCCATGAATTTTTTCAATTCTTCTTTAATTTCCTGGTTGACCCATTCATTCTTTAGAAGGATGCTGTTTAGTCGCCATGTATTTGGGTTCTTTCCAGCTTTCCTCTTGTGATTGAGTTCTAGCTTCAGAGCATTATGGTCTGAAAATATGCAGGGAATGATCCTAATCTTTTGATACCAGTTGAGACCTGATTTGTGACCCAGGATGTGATCTATTCTGGAGAAGGTTCCATGTGCACTAGAGAAGAATACACAGCTTGTTTCTGAGGCCTGTAATGGTCAATGTCCCCTGAACAGTTATTTCAAGTGTGTTACTGTCTGATCATTCCAGGAGCACCAAAGCTGGAGCTGGACACCAAGGGCCTGTCTGGCTCATGAGGATCCCTGAAGAACTTATGCATGGTATATGACCAAGGAATCGTCCTCTGCAGCTGTGAGAAACATGAGACGGAGCTGTATGAGATCATATGACATGTTTGGAACGGCCCCTACAAGAGAGGTAAGATTTCTGGTGGGACATTCATCTGAGTTCTGGGGGCTGGCAGTGTCTCTGTAGGACCCAAGCCTTTTGGGAAGGAAGAGAAGCTTGCGTGGATCCCCAGAAACTGAATGAAGGTGGTGTCTAGCATGCCATCAGGGTGCCTTCCCTAATAGTCCTGCTTCTTTGTGGCTGTGGGTGCTTTTGTTGCTTGGCAGCCCCTTTCCCAGTCTCTGAGAGCCCTCAACATGACTTCTCTGTGGACTGGCCCTGGGTGTATCTGGGTGCTGGGTGGCACAGTGACTCCTGGGTGCTCCTGTACTCCAGAGGGAATGAGATTGCACAGTGTACATGCTGAACCACTGGACATATTTACACTGGGAGCAGATAGCAAAACTTTTTCTCTGAAGGCTTTGACTGCCAGTTAAGGCAGAATCTACAGAAGCTGAAGAGTCACATTAGAAAATGGTGCCTTGGAGTTAGCCCCTGTCTCCCACAAGGGGGAGTCTTAGGGGGCTGCCTGCCATGAAAAGGTAAAGCACATGTGTCTCATCCCTTCCCAACTTACTCGGTCCATCTAGAGTGAAATCAACCACAGTCCTGGCCTAGCTGCTATTGCCTGCCACCACGAAGTAGACAAGAGTATGGTCATAATCCAGGAGGCTCGCTAGATGATGCCCTGAGCACATCCCCCATGGAACCAGTACCTAATCCATGCATGCACCAGAGAGGGAAGGGCTATGTCCTCCCGCAGCTCCTTGACTTGGAGGGAGGGACCTGGGTGCCTGTAGGGCCACCGTGGACAGGAGTAGAAGAGGTGTATGCATTGATTAATTTCTAAAAAGCACCCTAGGGCTCAGGGGACATGGACAGCTGCCAGTCAGATAGGGATCCTACAATGTCCCCTCCTCATGACCAGTGCCTGCTGTGTGTCCAGAGGGATGCAAAGCAGGGGGAGTTGAGGTCCTACTGGCATGAGCGCTGGAGGGCCCATGTCTGTCACTCATTTGCCAGATGCCTGAATCGGGGGTGGTCACACCCAACCCCAAATGTCTCATCACACCTAGATATCAACAGAGGAAAGTCTCTGTTGATTTTAGCAGGTTGGTAGGGCAGGGTTGTGCCCTGCAGAGTGAGATGAAGAACATCTCCAAGGGAGCTCTTCAGAAATAAATTGATGCACACACCTCCTCCACTCCTGTCCCTGGTGGCTCTACAGGCACCAGATCCTCACCTCCTAATCGAGCAACTGCTAGAGTACATAGCCCTTCCTGCTCAGGGGCATGCATGGATTAGGTCCTGGTTTCATGGGGGATGTGCTCAGGGCATAAACTCAAGGGCTGCGTGGATTATGATCATACTCTTGTCTACTTCATTGTGGCAGGCATTAGCAGCTGGGCCAGCATTGTGGTTGATTCCACTGTAGACCCAACCGAGTAAGTCGGGGGAGGGATGAGCTGCCTGTGCCTTACCATTCAATGGCAGGCCTCTCACATTTAGAATTGCTCTTCATGTTCTTCCTGCAAAACATCACCCTCTGCTCTTCTTCTAGGGCCCTGTACTAGAGAAGTTTTTGATATATGAAAGGAAGGGAAGAATCAGGCATCACCAGAAACCCCTAGGATAGGAAAACACCCATGTGGGACATGAGCAGGTCAGGGCTAGCCTTCTCTGGGGCCCATCCAGCTCAGCCCTTTTGACTCCCAGTCTGGCTCACAGCTGGGCCATTCAGGACTATTCACTATGAATCAGTGGTGCAGGCCCAGGTTCAGGGGCCAGGGCAGCACTAAGGAAGGGGGTGAGGGGGTTGCACAAAAATCTCCTAGACCCTGAAGAGAGAAGGCCCCAAGTACCTGGATGAGACCAGGTTCCTCAGGGTGAACCTCATAAAGAGAGACAATGGGTGAGAGCTACAAAGAGAAGCTATGCATTACAAAGAGAGAAAGCAAAAAGAGATGAAAGGAAGGAATGTGTTATGGGCATCATGTTGCTGTGTTCATCTGAGTCCTCTAAATCTGCAAAGTAGTCTCTGGGTGGGTATGGATGGTGCTGATGATGTGGGGGTGGCCGTGGGAAAGGAAGTCGGAGTTAGAGGAGGTAGCAATGCAGACTCTGCTGCTCCAGGAAGGAAGTACCCTGAATTCTGGGTGATTGGCCCTCAGTTCTGAGTCTTCTCCAGTCTCCAGCCCTTGATGTCTGCAGGGAGGGAATGGGTGTCTGTTCTCTGACCTGCTTTTCCAGCCTCACATTCTCTCCATGACCAGGAATGGATGGATGCCTGTGTCCTCCTGTCCCTCCTGCAGGAGATCACTGCCCCCAAGAGAGTCTGTGCCTGTTATTAACTTCCTCCCTCCTGGCTTCTCTCCTGCTGTGTTCCCCTCCCTCTTCCTCTCATAAGATATGCTTCATTTCCTCTCTACTGTCAACCTCCATCAATCACATTGTTATGAAGAAGGGAAGCACTGGAGGATGGACAATCCACGTGCTGGCACCCACTCACTAAATCCACTGATTCTTCTTGCTGGGGAGTTGCTGTCCTGGGTCTGGCATTGCTGAGGACCTTGAGGGAGAAAGTGTCAACTACCTCCATGTAGCCCATATCTGTTCTGAGCCTGACATGACCATACTCAGGAGACAACTTTACCCCTCCACCCCAATTCCTAGAACGGTTATAAAGGGTGAGTGAAATTTAGAGGATGGTTAACTTGTCCAATTTCCCTTAGTCTCTCAGTGAAGCTCTGGGAAATGGACAGCTGTGTGGCCACACAAACATACAGCATCTGCCAGGGGTTTGCCCTGACCATTGGAAGGAAAGCATGAGGAAAGGTCACAGGGTGGTCATGACAAGAATGTGATAGGGGACAAAGTCAACACCATCCGGCAAGAGCACTTGGTACTGAAAGGAGCAGTGACCCTTTGGCCCACTGCCCAGAGGTTCTGCCCTGGGACAGGACAATGACAGGACGATCACAAGTGACAGGTCAGTGGGGCTGTGAGTACAAGAGTTTGAAACAGGCTCACCAGCCCCTCACACGGTTCTCTAGAATGATTGCCCACCCTGGAGCTTCTGCACTGCAGCTGCACACGGACCTCCTTCTGTCGGAAGCACATGCCCTTATGTGACTCCGGGAAAAGATACTGGAGTATATGCAGTGATGCCAGAGGGAATTTCTTTAACAGTGCAGTTGTGGGAGCGGTCCTTAAGGAGGCGCAAGCACCACAGCAATATGGTGTTACAGGGGCACCTGGGTGGCTCAGTCATTAAGTGCCTGCCTTTGGCTCAGGTGATGGTTCCAGGGTCCTGGGATCGAGTGCTGCGTCGGGCTCCCTGCTCCGTGGGAAGCCTGTTTCTCCCTCTTGCACATGCCCTGCCTCTATTGCCTCTCTCGCTCTATATCTCTCAGTCAAATAACTAAAATCTCAAAAAAAAAAAAAAGAAGAAGAAGAAAAAGAAAGGAAGGAAGGTGAAAGGAAGAAAGAAAGGAAGATGAAGGAAAGAAAGAAAGGAAGGATGGAAGGAAGGAAGGACAGGAAATAGGAGGTAGGGTGGCATGGAGTGAGCGAGGATAAGAGGGAGAGAGGAAGGAAGAAAGGAAGGAAGGAAACTAGGAAGCAAGGAAGGAAGGAAATAGGAAAGAAAGAAAGAAAGAAGGAAGGAAGGAAGTGGGGAGGAAGATGGTGTTACAAGTCCTAGAAGTTGTACAGGCTAGAGTTACACTCCTTGACCACCTGGCACACACTAGAACTTTGACTCTGGGTCAGGTGTCTGTGAGAGAGTTGTGTCCCTGCCAGAATACATTCACGATAAGTCATTGACAGAATGGTCCTCTCTGAGACACAATTCCTAAGAGGTGCCAAGCAAACAAAACCACGATCAGGCATTCAGCAGTGGCAGAGGGAGGAGAGTATAGGTTTCATAGGAACGAAAGTTGCAGAGAGTAAAGCAAGAACAGACTTTTTCCAAGACAGCACACTCAAAGCCTACAGTCACGATTCCTCTTCCTATTATGTCTTTAAGATATGAAGTGAGCCAATCAGTCTTCTACACCTGTTTCCCTGTTCTGATTTCACATGCACTTTTGCAGTCTCCAGATCAGTGGTTGCAACCTGACTCTTACCTGGAACCCTCTCCCATTGATTCCCATTGTTCGAATCAGGAGAGTCTTCCCCGCTCTGGTTGATGTCATTGTCCAGGATCTCCACAAACAAATCCATAGAGACACAGGCATGAGCAATCCCATTATTGGAGAGAGGGGCCCAGCCATTCCTCCTACTCTAGTTGAGGTTGTGGTGAGTCATCCAGCATCTCCCTGAATTTTTCCATGGGTTCCCAGAAGTTTGTTAGGCTTGGAGGAATTGGAGCCCTTCAGTAAGACATTGATCACAGTTGTGAATCTGAGATGTCCTAGAGATGCTACAGGAATCACCATTCACACTCAGTTGTTCAAGTTTATTATAGCTCTCACCACAAAATGTAAGGACCCGATTCCAACTCTTAGGGATACACATGAAATGTGGCTAGTGTGACTGAGCAATATGATGTTTCCTTTCCTTGGAATTAAATGAGTTAAAGAATGATGGAATTAAATCAGTTATACACAGCGAGATACAGGCTAATGGCTAGCACTCTGGATAGCAGAGCTGTAGAATCCAAAGATGAGACATAAGTGCCCATCCCTTCATTGTTCCTTGCTGAGTAGTGTGCTGGCCTGACTGGGTCATTCATTTGTCGGTATTTCCTGAGCCTGTGCACACATGCCAGTTACTCTTTGAGGTCCTGGGACACCAAAACGGTAAGGTCAGTGCCCCAGGTCATAGTAGCAGCAGTGTACCTTTCAATGCAACCCCTATCAAAATCCCAATGTCATTGTACAGTGACAGAACAGATAATACCAAAATCCCCAGGGAACCTCAAATAGCGAAAACAATCTCGAGCATGAGAGAAGAGTGGAAGCTCCGTTCTTCCTGACTTAAAACGCATTGCAAGCTACAATACTCTAACCATATGGTACTGCCATAAAAACAGACGGAGAGAACAATGGATCAGCATAGAGAGCCCCCAAATGAACACACATACACGGGCACAGGATCCTGAGCAAGGATGCCAAGACTGCACCATGGAGAAGGATAGTCTCTTCAGCAATGGAGAGAATGGAAAGGGAGAAGACTTGTGCAAATTCACATTGCAAAAGGAACTAAGATTCAAAATATATAAGAAACTCCTGCATGTGAATTGCAAAAACAACCCAAGAAAGCCACCCACCCAGTTTAATGAGTGGGCATTAGTTCAAAGAAGATGTACAAATGGCCAACAGACATATGAAAACCTGCTCCACATCCCTGATTATCACGGATGTGCAAATTCAAAGGACAATGAGATATCACCTCACTTGTTCAGATGCCAGTTACAGAAAGAAAAGAAGGAAAGGAAAAGGGAGGGGAGGAGGTGGGGGGAGGCTAAGGAAAGATGAAAATAAAGACAGAACCATAGGGAGTATTGATGAGAATAAGGGAAATCAGAACCTTGGTACACAGAATGTAAAATGGCACAGACATAATGAATGAAAAGCAATAACCAGTATTTCAAAGAACTGCAAATAGAAGTACCACATGATCCAGCGGTCACACTTCTGGGCATAGTGTGAGGGGAAAGGAAACCAGCTCCTCTAGCACAGAGCTGCACACTGCAGCGATCTACACTATAGCCAGGAAATGGAAACGGCCCCAGTGCCCATACACAGGTGAATTGAAAAAATTGATGAAGAAAATGTAGTACCTTAGTACAGTGGAATATTATTCCAACTTCAAAAGAGAAGTGAATTTATCATGTGCAGAACCAGGAATGAGCCTGCAGAGCCTTATTCTAAGCATAATATACCAATCACAGAAACACAAATACTTTGTGTTTGCATGACCATGAGGTGTATAAAATGGTCAAAGTCATAGAAGCAGAGAGCAGAGGATTGGTTGCCAAGCACTGGGGGTGAAGGAAGTGGGGAGTTGCTATCATGGGCTTTGATCCTGCATGAGAATTGGCCCCACCTCTGACAGATGTTGACCTGCCTGGTCCTCTGTGGGACCTACATCCACACCTTTCACAACCTCTGACTCACCACAAGCACGAGGGCTTTCTCTCTGCGGTCCTCACTAATGACTAGTCTTCAATGGGCTGTTAAACGCACATGAGCTGCCCTGGGTTATTTGCCCATGGAGGCCACTTAAAATGTTGGGCAATGTTGTGACCTTGTAGGGGAGCATCTCCAGGTATGTAATGAATGTGGGACTTGCTGTGACTGAAGGTCCCATAGCTGAGTGATAGGCGCAGGTCAGCAGCCCAGAGCTACAGCACTGGGATGTGGGTCTGGATTCCTGTTTTTGCTTTTCCACATAGAAGGCAAGAATTGGGCCATTCATCCCTGCAGCATCTCCTTCTGAAGAAAGGAAGTTTAAAGCAAATCTCCAGGTACACCTGTGTTGAGAGAGGAAAGTGGTATTGTATACAATACATTTATATGCATTCTATGTGCAGGGTTGATGAGATTTTCCTTTTTTGGATAAGTTTGGCTGTTGTGTAAGTGGGAAGTACCTCCTGAGGAAACATACACAGAAAGACACACACACACACACACACTGACAGTTGCACCACACAGATGCACACAGCCAACCCCAACCCTCACACACCAGAAACCAAACCACCTAAATGACCTAGTGCCTCCGAGAATGTAGAACAAGGTCATAGTTCCTTACAGGACAGGTTCTCTCATTAAATCTCAACACCCATTCCCAAATGGAATCAGGGTGGATTCCTGCAGACTGAAGCAGACAAGCATTTCTCACCTTCATCAGTGATGTTGGACTTGAAGAAGACTATTTTTATAAAAAACATGACCTGTATGTTGTTTTTCATCCACATGCAATTAGCAAAAAGATTACAGAATGAGGAATACATCACACTATATAGTGTTTACACAGGTGTTTTGCTCTATTTCGGAAACCAAATGGCAATCGGGTTGAGTCAATGGCCCCAGAACAAAACACAGTGGACACGGACAGAGCTCGAGCATTTCATACAAGATCCTGCAAGACCATTTTGATCAGGAAACCAAAAATCCAAAGACAAACACTTATGCTGAGGAAAGTGCTCACCACCATACAGCTTGTAGCTGATGTTGTCATTCAAAAATACCCTATTGTATCAGGTATCACACTCTCACTTGAAACTCTCCCCACTGACATAATTAGATATATCACCGGAGATGTCCAGGCTCCAAATTTAATAGCTTAGTTCTCTTGAAGAAGAAAACAAAATGTCTCTCTTAGACAAAAAGAGTTTACCTGGGAGAGGGCGGGGCTTCTTCCTGTGGCATCCAGCCAGGAAGCTCTTGCACGAGGCACTCCGTGGGAGCTAGGAGACATAGGACCTGTCAGGACCCGGTGATGCTGCCAGCAACTAGCCGGGGAGCTTTGTTGGATGTGGAAGAGTGTGGCAGTGTGCTTATGGGTGGTGAGTAAGGATAGACTGAGCTGCTGCTGGGACGTCCTCCTTGGTGGACAAAATAAGGCAGAGTGGAGGAACAGAAAGGAAATGAGAAACTGGACCTTTGGCTTTCTTGCTATGAGGAGACTATTTGGTATGAGTCAGTCTAAAAAAGGATTAACCCTGACATGCATGCTATGTTGTAATGACAAAGTCCCATGACCTCTCCTGCATCTTTGAGGTTTAGCTAAATGCCGCTCTCTTCTTTGTACACCAGTTCTTCCCTCACGATGTCCATAGGCTGCTACTGTACTGATCATGTCTCTGTAAGACTTTCTACTTTACTGGGAGACTGAAATCAATCCTAGGCAAATATCTGATTATAGTTGTTCATGAATCAATTATCCTAAAAGAAATCACTTATGAAAGACTTGAAATACTGACATCGTACCATTTAAAAATGCCTGTTTTTCTTTTTCTTTTCATTGAAATTCAAGTTTGTTAACATATAGTATAGTTTTGGGGCGCCTGGGTGGCTCAGTGGTTTAAGCTGCTGCCTTCAGCTCAGGTCATGATCTCAGGGTCCTGGGATCGAATCCCGCATCGGGCTCTCTGCTTGGCGGGGAGCCTGCTTCCTCCTCTCTCTCTCTCTCTCTCTGCCTGCCTCTCTCCCTGCTTGTGATCTCTATCTGTCAAACAACCTGAGGGTTTTGAAGGGTCAGGGGTGGGAGGTTGGGGGAACAGGTGGTGGGTGATGGGGAGGGCACGTTTTGCATGGAGCACTGGGTGTTGTGCAAAAAGAATGAATACTGTTACGCTGAAAAAAAAATAAATAAATAAAAAACCGAAAAAACAAACAAACAAACAAACAAACAAACAAAAAAACATATAGTGTAGTTTTGGTTTCAGGAGTAGAGTTTCATGATTATCATGAAATTTCATGATTAGTAGGATTTCGTGTAGTATCCATGTTTCCCTTCCAGTCTTCCCATCCTTTATATTTGTGCGTGTGCATGTGCATGTGTGTGTGTCTGTGTGTCTGGGCATGTTTGTGTCCATGTGTGTCCAGTAAGTTATGGACTTATTATCCCGTACAGGCCATCAAGCCAGTAGAAGGTTCATTATGGAGAGGAGCCAAGGAGCATGGGCTGACACTCTAACCCAGCTGTGCAGGGCATTTGCAACAAGGGTGTTAGGCACCAAGCTCACAACTGAGGTTTCCATTGAGTTCCTATTTCCCACTGTCCCTTGGGTCTGTGACTGCAGGAGCCGAGCATTTGTAAGGCTTATGCAAATGTCCTCAAAATACACTGAAATCCATGTCAATGCAAATGCTGGGTATCCATCCTTTCTGATGACTGAGGAATATTCCCTTGCATATATGGACCACATCTTCTTTAGCCATTCATCTGTCATCAAGGACATCTAGGCTCTTTCCACAACTTGGCTAT
The DNA here is from genome assembly GCF_922984935.1 of Meles meles. Lineage (NCBI taxonomy): Eukaryota > Metazoa > Chordata > Mammalia > Carnivora > Mustelidae > Meles > Meles meles. Next base: position 27,279,643 of record NC_060069.1, read on the forward strand.
TGTGAACATTGCTGCTATGATTATTGGGGTGCAGGTAGCCCCTTTTTCTCACTACATCTGTATCATTGGGGTAAATGGGTAAATACGCAGGAGTTCAATTGCTGGGTCATAGGGTAGCTCTATTTTTAACTTCTCGAGGAACCTCCATACTGTTTTCCAGAACGACTGCACCAGCTTGCATTCCCACCAACAGTGTAAAAAGGTTCCCTTTTCTCCACAACCTCACCAACACTTATTGTTTCCAGTCTTGTTCATTTCAGCCATTCTAACTGGTGTGAGGTGGTATCTCACTATAGTTTTTTTTTTCTTTTTTTTCACTTTTTAAAAATTTCTTTTCAGCGTAACAGTATTCATTGTTTTTGCACCACACCCAGTGCTCCATGCAATATGTGCCCTCCCTATTACCCACCACCTGGTTCCCCAACCTCCCACCCCGCGCCCCTTCAAAACCCTCAGATTGTTTTTCAGAGTCCATAGTCTCTCATGGTTCATCTCCCCTTCCAGTTTCCCTCAACTCCCTTCTCTCCATCTCCCCATGTCCTCCATGTTATTTGTTATGCTCCACAAATGAGTGAAACCATATGATAATTGACTCTCTCTGCTTGACTTGTTTCACTCAGCATAATCTCTTCCAGTCCCGTCCATGTTGCTACAAAAGTTGGGCATTCATCCTTTCTGATGGAGGCATAATACTCCATCATGTATATGGATCACATCTTCCTTATCCGTGTGTCCGTTGAAGGGCATCTTGGTTTTGCATTGACATGGATGGAACGGGAGGGGATTATGCTGAGTGAAATAAGTCAAGCAGAGGAAGACAATAATCATATGATTTCACTCATATGTGGAACATAAGGAATAGGGCATAGGACCACCAAAGAAAGGAGAAAAAACTGAATGGGAAGAAATCAGAGAGGGAGACAAACTACAAGAGACTCTGGACTCTGTGAACCAATCTGAGGGTTACAGAAGGGACGGGGTGGGGGGAATGGGGTACCTGGGTGACTGGTATTAAGGAGGGCTCATGTTGTGATGAGCACTGGGTGTTACAGGCAACTAATGAATCAATGAACACTACATTAAAATCTACTGATGTACTTAAAAAAAAAATACACTGAAATCTCTCGAGGCTTCTTTTCTGCCTCAGCCACGACCAAGCAATGACCCCAGTACTGACAGATGTTACTTGCACTATCTTGCATGGGCCCTCTCGTCCCTTAGAATCTGTGGGCTGACCAGGACCACGTGAGCTTCCTAGGCGCATTGCACATCAGTGCTAGGCCTCATCAGCTGTGAAGTGCCCCTATAACTACCGTGCTTTATGAGGCCGCGGAGGCTTCCTTCTAACGTTTTTGGCAGTCTGGAGGATCTCTGTGGACTCTGATAACTATCAGTAATGGATTCAGATACAGAAACTCCTTGCTCTCTAATGACCCTGTGGCTGAGAGATAAGTGAAGGTCAGTGGCCTGGAACATCAACAGTGGGACCTAGACCTTGGTTCACACTGTGACCTTTCCATGTAGGGAATCAAGAGCTAGGGCCATTCATGTCGGCTCCATCTCTGGTCATGGAAAGGAATACTGAAACATTCCCCAAATACAAATGCAGTGAAGGAGGAATGAGTCAATGTAGGCAAAACATGCACGTGAGGAGTGTTTTCGTTTTTCTCTTTAGAAAGCCAACCCTTGCACAGTGATAAGTGAGAAAGAGCTCCTGAGATAGTATGTGTGTGTGTATGTGTACATGCACACACACACACACAACCATACACTCATGCAGTCACGTTTACAATCACGCTGCATAGACTCATACATAGACAGCCTTCCACCCTCATACACAAAAACCACACCTAATTTAACGACTTCCTTCTAGAGTCTGTGGAACGGTTATAGTTTTTACAGTAGAGGTGGTTTTTATCACTGCTTCCCCTACCCACATTGTCTGTGGGGACCTGGACGCTGGGTGTTTCTCCAAAGGAGTCAGGGCACCCCCACCTTCTGTATCACCTAGATTTTGTGTGAAAAAGGACTGTGTCTAGGCTATGTACAAATTTTGTGTTCCTCCTGCCTCCATCTGCAAATAGAGAAAAGAACCACTGTGAGGATCACACCCTTGTATACAGTGTCATCCAATGATTTCAGGAAACCAGAACATATACAGGGTCAATGGCTCCCCCAAATGAAAGAGGACATCTATAGAAAAGGCTTGAGCTCTCCATGGCAGCAGTCTATTCTGATCAGCAAACACAACATTCTTTTTCAGGAAATGAAAGTTTCCGTGAATGAAAAGGCTCGCTACTATACATGTTGTAACTGATGCTGTCATTTGTATTACCTTCTGTTTCAGCTCTCAGTTGGTTGTAGACATGCACTCAAATCGGCCCCAAACAAGGAAATTGCATATAGGATTGCTACTGTACATTGTGCTTCTCCTAACTGAACAGGACTGAGAAACAAGAGAGGGAGGAGGGAGGGAGGGAGAGAGAGAAAGAGAGAGAGAGAATGTGAGAGATTTCTTACTCAGAAAGGGAAAGATGACCTTAGCTTGGGGAGAGATGGGATGCCTTCCTCCACCCTGTCATCAGGAACATTCTCTACTGGGCCCTCTGGAGGATCTGGAGGACACAGAGGAACTGTCAGGACATTGCTTGTGTTGCTCAGGAATTATTAAGGGAGCTTTGCTTGATGTGAACAGAGTCGCAGTGCATGAGTGTGATGCGTGAACAAGTAAGGACTGAGCTGCTGCTGGGCCCACTGGGGGATGAAAAAATGCAAAGCAGAGGAGTAGGAAAATAGTGAGAAACAGAATTTTTGCTTTTTTAGCTAAGGGACTCGAATCAGTGTGAAATAGTCAATGTGAAGTACGGCAAACACGAACTGCATGCCTTGTTTCCATGGCAGAGTCCCGTGATGCATCCTACGCAGGGTAAATTCCCTCTTCTCCACGTATTAAAGGACTATTTCAACTTCCATGTGTACATTCATACAGGTTCTCTTTTCATCAGCTAGGCCTTTGGTTTTCCCTTGCTTTCCTGGGATGTAATATTCATGGTATTTATGTTTCTAATGATCTGTAAGCATACCCTCAGGAGTGTTAATGTCATTCAGAATTCTTTGTATCCATTCCTACAGTTTACCCACAAAACTGTTTCACCAGGTCGAAAATGTCTCTGTACCCATGAGGAAATAACTCCACCTTCCCCCCTGCCTCTAGGCCTTAGTACCTCTCAGTGGAATCCTACAACATAGGTCTTTCTCCACCTGCAAATTCCAGTTGTGTGACTCATGCTGCTAGGAACATAGGTGTAAAGATCGTGTATGTTGCCAGATGGGGGAATCCTCAACATATGCATTTGTCAAAACTCATACTATGTCAAATCACAAAGAATGCGTTATAGTGTCAATTATGCACTGGGAGTGAATAAAAATACATCGATGTGGTTGCACTGATTGTTAAAAAATGTATCACCCCTAGTAAGAAGTTATTCCTAGAGGGAACTGGAGGCGTAGCTAATGGAAATTTTCTGTATTATCTGTTCAGCTGTATATTCATCTAAACCTGTTCTGAATCCTATCTATTAAGTTTTAAAAGTTTGGAAACAGTGATTCAGGGGGAGATCTGTATCTCCCTATATTCCAGATTCAGATGAGTTCTAAGATCTACCTAGAGATGTTGTTTCATTTTTTTAATTTTTAAAAAAATTTTTTCAGTGTTCCGTGGTTTATGCACCACACCCAGTGTTCCATGCAATATGTGCCCTCCTTAATACCCACCACCATGCTAATCCATCCCCCCACCCCCTCCCTTCCAAAACCCTCAGGTTGCTTCTCAGAGTCCATTGTCTCTCATGCTTTGTCTCCCCCTCCAATTTTCCCCAATTCACTTTTCCTTGTTGTTTCCTATAAGATTGAACCCAACTTTGAGTTCAATACTACCACCAGTTGACTTAGTAAATTCAAATTTGTACACATGAAATTACAGAAAAATGTTCCATCACATTTTTTTTTTTTTGCTTTCTCATTAGCATAAGGTGCTTAGTGAGAGCGAGAATACTCTGGATCAACTTCATGAAGAAATTTCCACAATACCTTCCTCTGGCTCATCGATGGATTTGATCTTAATGTGGGGCCAGAAGTGACCTTGTCTGGTCTGTCTATTGATGACAGGTGATTTTCCCGAGTTGGCTGGTACATTGTTGTCCATGTCATCTAGGCATAATTCTGAGCAACAGGTAACAGAGGAGAGGGCTGTTGACAACTTGCAGGCACAAGACCAGAGGGAAATTCATCATATTTTATACATGGTTCAGTCCTCTGACCACTTCTTCCTCAGCTGCGCAGCAGAGACTTGTGGATCAAAGTGGGAGTTATGAAGATGGTACAGTGTATGGGTGCACTTAAAACCCCCAACAGACAGGTTTTATGGGCAAATATATTTCTTTAGCTGAGACACTAGAGAAACACCACACAGCAGAGTGAGCATATGTGATTGCCTAGGTTCGCATTCCACTTCAGAGGACCATGTCCCCCTGAGATTACAGGGACACCCCTGTATCTCAGTTCCCTCATCTAGGATGTGGAAATGAGGCAACAATTTATTTGGCCCAAGTAAAGCATAGGAAAGGAAAGAACTGGTGCTTGACCATTGTTCTCTAAGTGTTCAGCTTTTAAATGACTAGAGAATAAGCTGGGCACTTGGTAATGGGTGACACCAGATAGGGAAGTTGGATGGCTCCACAGCAATGGAAGATGGAAGCTTACTCCTCAGCCTTTACATGGGACTGATATGTCACAGCTCATGGGGAACATGTATTATTATCTGCTGTGATCTCACATCAGGATTGTTGATGTGGCGGCAAGCAGGGATCCTCACCCGTGTTTTACAGTGAAGCTGCTGGAAAATTCATCAGAATTATTGAAAATTAGGGAAGTTAAAATGTAAGGAGCAGAAGAAAGTTTCCCAGAGTAGCCACAGTGATGAATAATGGATGTGGAGCAGGAATGTAGTTAGATCCAGGGCATGGGGATCCCTGACCACCTGAGACCTGCCTGGGGCCCTTGTGAAAATGCCCTAGACCCCTGAATCATGACTCCCATCAGTTTCTCCAAGCATCCTGCCCCAAGCTTTCTATGGCATAGGGTGGATGCCCTGGAAGAAGCGTCTGGCCAGAGAAAAATCCAGATCTTAACTCAGCCTTATTTAACTCTATGAATCAGTCCCTGACTCCAGAATGGTGTAATGAATTAAATATGTGATTATCAGCGACTTGCTTTTGACCCACTGAGCCACCCAGGTGCCCCTCAGCGACTTGCTTTTGATCTGGCAAAGGTCTGAGGGTCTTGGACTAAGGCCTGGCCAAGAAGGTGCCTGGCTACCCTGGCTCAGTGTGCACCTACCTGCTCCTTCTGTCCTCTTACACATCCTGTCCCGAGTCTCAGTATTGCTCATCCTCTTCAGATCGCACTGCAGTGGCAGGGAACAAACTCCTGCCTCCTCTTAAAAGATTCCCTCTATAGGCACAGCCTGGAGATCCCACCCCTGGACTCTCTTTGACAATATTGGTCAGATACTCCATAGGTCAGTTGCAAAAGTTTCGTTCCACTGAGGCAATGATACTGTCTCTTCTCACCAACAGTTCCCAGCATCACTCAAACAACCAACAAATGTGTCCACAGTAACCCACAAAAATCCCATAAGAATTTCCGGTTTCATTCCTTGTGAAAACCCCCGTGTTCAGACTGCTAATAATTGCCCTCAGACTCTGACATGTACATTGAGGAAGACGTGACCAGTAATTCTCTAATTCTCCAAAAGTATGACTATTGCTACAGTGGCAACATCCTCCTGATCTGTTGAAGGCAGTGTGGTGTGTTTCTGTGTGTTTTCTCTGTAAGAATGTGTACAACACTGGTAATTGGAAATAGAACATTTTCCTAAATATCAGAAGAAAGTAAAAGCAGTCAGCTTGATAGAAGAATGACAACTGTACAGTAATATGAAAATTATAAAATACATTTAGGTAACCCCATAGACCACTGGGAGGGTGCAAATTTTAAAAAGTTAAGTATAACTTAGTGAGAGTTACCTAGTCCATTTGATGGAACAGCCTTTAGAACATGAATATGTACATACCTGTAGAACAACAATCCAGATTTCCCATTGTGGGAAGCCTCTTCACCTATTCCTACTCAGCTTCCTCTCAGGACAGAGCGTGACAGTTGAAGGGCACAGGATATATCATCACATTCCTATGTACAGTTTTCTGAGTGATTGTGCCTCTACACAGTATGGGTCCAGGTGCTGTGTTCAGTGTCTGTCTCCATACGCATGTGTGGCCTTAGGAGGACAGATTTGTTTCACAAACTGATCCCAGGCCCACACATTGTTATTCTGTTTAACAAATTCTGTGAGAGAAAATATCCTGCAAGCCAAACAGAGCTGACAGAAAAAATTTCTGTGATTCAGGGAATAAAGCTAGCATGTGGAGAATAAAGAGAAGATTCCTTCTTGGTCTAAAACACCATCTCCATTTCTATTCCTGAGCTACCAGACATTTCTAGAACAAACAATGAAAATTACTTGCAGAGGAGGAAAATAAGTAATAGTAGAATATTGAGTTTCAAATGTCATATATTCTTTGTCTCAGCATGTGATTTTTGAATTATATATATTTTCTTACACTCTGTGTGATGTATGTTTATTTTCCTCCTGTACACAACAAATCTATGCTCTAGGTTAGCTCATTTGTGTGAATTCCCTGAACATCTTCCCGTCTCTCTCTGTATATGGAAGAATGGTTATTCTCTGAGTAATGAAAGAATATGTGTTCACCAGTGTTGGGTAAAAACACATAATCGGTTCTTTCCAAACATATTTCAGATAAGCAACACTGTGGGATTATATGTGTGCTCTGGCTCCTAATCCTAAACTTAATCACACCCCTTCTGATCCTGTGACTGTGAGAACTTGCCATGGAAGTCATGTGCCCAGCCCCCAACCAAATTACAAGTGAACATGATCATATAAAGAAGAGAGTGTTGCCAATTTAAAGCACATTTATCAGTGGAAAGAAGGGTAGGTTGTGGAGAAAGAGGAACCCTCTTACGCTGTTGGTGGGAATGGAAGGTGGCATAACCACTTTGGAAAACGTTATGTAGGTTCCTCAAAAAGCTACAACCAGAGCTATCCTTTGACCCAGCAATCGCATTACTGGGTTTTTACACCAAAGATACAGAGGTAGTGAAAATAAGGGTCACATGCACCACAATGCTCATAGCAGCAATGTCTATGAGAGCCAAACAGTGGAAGGAGCTGAGATGCCCTTCAGGAGATGAATGGATAAAGAACATGTGGTCCATATATACAATGGAATATTACTCAGCCATCAGAAAAGTTGAATACCCAACACTTGCATCAACATGGCTGGAACTGGAGAAGTTTATGTTAAATGAAATAAGTCAAGCAGAGAAAGACAATCATGTGGTTTCACTTTGTTGTGGAACATAAGGAGTAGGATGGAGAACATTAGGAGAAGGAAGGGAAAAATGAAAGGGGAAATTGGGAGCAATGAACCATGAGAGAGAATGGACTCTGGGAAGCAATCTGTGGGTTTTAAGGGGAGGGAGTGGGTGTATGGGTGAACCCAGTGATGGGTAGTAAGAAGAGCACATATTGCACGGAGCACTGGGTGTTATTCACAAACAATGAATCATGGAACACTATATCAAAAACTAATGATGTGCTGTAGGGTGAGTAAGAAAAAAAATGATAAAGAGGTCCTCCCTAAACTGGGAAGAAAAATAAAAACGTGGTAGGCTGAAAGGGTTGATAGAACCACTGTCTTTTAGCGACATGCAGAAAAATGAAACTGGACCATTTCCTTACACCACAGATGAAAATAGACTCCAAATAGATGAAGGACCTCAATGTGAGAAAGGAACCCATCAAAATCCTTGAGGAGAACACGGGCAGCAACCTCTTCCACCTCAGCCACAGCAACTTCTTCCTAGGAACATCGCCAAAGGCAAGGGAAGCAAGGGCAAAAATGAACTATTGGGACTTCATCAAGGTCAAAACCTTTTGCACAGCAAAGCAAACAGTTAACAAAACCAAAAGACAACTGACAGAATGGGACAAGATATCTGCAAATGACATAGCAGATAAAGGGCTAGTGTCCAAAATCTATAAAGAACTTATCAAACTCAACACCCAAAGAACAATCCAAGAAATGGGCAGAAGACATGAACAGACATTTCTGCAAAGAAGATATCCAGATGGCCAACAGACACATGAAAAAGTACTCCACATCACTCGGCATCAGGGAAATACAAATCAAAACCACAATGGGATATCACCTCACACCAGTCAGAATGACTAAAATTAACAAGTCAGGAAATGACAGATGCTGGCGAGGATGCGGAGAAAGGGGAACCCTCCTACACTGTTGATGGGAATGCAAGCTGGTGCAACCACTCTGGAAAACAGCATGGAGGTTCCTCAAAGAGTTGAAAATAGAGCTATCCTATGACTCAGCAATTGCGCTACTGGGTATTTACCCTAAAGATACAAATATAGTGATCTGAAGGGGCACGTGCACCAGAATGTTTATAGCAGCAATGTCCACAATAGTCAAACTATGGAAAGAACCTAGATGTCCATCAACAGATGAATGGATAAAGAAGATATATACACATATATATGTATGTGTGTGTATATATATGTATATATGTGTGTGTGTATATATATATATATATATGATGCAGCCATCAAAAGAAATGAAATCTTGCCATTTGCAATGACATGGATGGAACTAGAGGGTATTATGTTTAGTGAAATAAATCAACCAGAGAAAGACAATTATCATATGATCTCCCTAATATGAGGAAGTTGAGATGCAACGTTGGGAGGGGTTGGGGGTAGGAAAAGAATAAATGAAACAAGATGGGATCGGGAGGGAGACAAACCATAAGACTCTTAATCTCACAAAACAAACTGAGAGTTGCCAGGGGTAGGGGGGTAGGGAGAGGGTGGTGGGATTATGGACATTGGGGAAGATATGTGTTATGATGAGTGCTGTGAAGTGTGTAAACCTGGTGATTCACAGACCTGTACCCCTGGGGCTAATAATACATTATATGTTAATTTAAAAATATAAAAAAAAAGAACCAGTGTCTTTTATGTTACGTTGGAGTAAATGTAACCAACACCCCCCCCCCACACACACAAAAGGAATGAAAGGGATAGAAATGGCAACAAGGTTTTTAAATTTCCACATGCACATACCAGTTTAAAACATTGCCACTAGCAGGATTACCACTCCAAAATCTGTGATACATGACATATCTCTCTGGACAGGGCTAAGGCAAGTCTACATAGGTTGGCCTCCTGCTTCCATCACTATGTGGTGCCTGAAGAGTACGCAGGTTTATCAGGTCTTTGAGAATAATGATAAGACCATGAAACTCATCATCTACCTTAAATATTGCTCTGTCAAGGAATCTTGTCCTACACTCATACATTAAGGTGCATGACTGGGATACCCCTAGACTCTTCTGCACTTTTCCCTAAAACATTGCACGTGCTTGTATCTACTAATGGATTTGTGAACAGGGTGTCTGGAGGTCACCTTCCCCTTTAGCCTAGCAGTGAACGAGGTCAAACTTATTTGGTTCTTTCCAGCTCTTTGCTCAACTGAAGGGTGATGGGTCATACTGAAGGAGCATAATGCTATCTCCAGGCACAAGTCCATGTATCCTCCTTCTCTCAAATCTAAATTCGTAAATCTCTCACAGGGAAATGCTTTCTTCTTAAAGTGGGCAGCATAATGGAACCAGCAACAAACATGATTCAACTGAAGAGAACCCATGTACACTCTTCCTACATTCTAATTGACTTGGGTTTCTAGGTATTTGGCCACAAGAATCTCAGTGTTTTGGATTTGTGGATGCATCTGCAGGCCTGGCTGGGGATGCTGAGTAGTTTCTGTCACAAGGACCCATTTCTGTACTCATCTGGGAGAGTGGTGAAGGGACCACACTGGGGTAACATTCCCTCTCAGGTTCCAACATTTGCATTGGTTCCACAAGGTACAGCAAGGCCCTGAAGAATCTGTGCATAAGAATGTGGACTGAGCAGCTACCACTACATTCCTGCTGAACAAAGGAAAGCAACAGGTAAGTGATAGAAACATAATCTTACACTTTTAATTTGAGGAAATCTAATCAATGAGAAATTGTCAATCTAAAAAGGGGCAAATGCCAAAATGCCTGCTGGTTTTAATGATGGAGTCACATGGCCCCCTGCCTGCTTGAGGTCCAACTAAATTGCAACTGTGTGTTTCACTTTTCTAAGACTTTTCCAAAGACATGAAGCACATGAGCAAAAGTCAAAAATAGTCAGCCATGGGGCACCTGGGTGGCTCAGTGGATTAAGCCTCTATCTTCAGCTCAGGTCATGATCTCAGGGTCCTGGGATCAAGTCCCATATCAGGCTCTCTGCTCAAAGGGGAGCCTGCTTCCCCCTCTCTCTCTGGCTGTCTTTCTGCCTACTTGTGATCTTTCTCTCTGTCAAATAAAAAAAATCTTTAAAAAATAGTTGGCCATGAAAGAAATCCAAAGCCCAAACAGGGTGACCTGTCATTTCATACCTGCAGGACATCTCTCTCCAAAAGACAAATAAGCATTGGTGAGTATGTGGAGAAATTGGAGCCCTCATGCACTGCTGGCAGGAATAGAAAAGGTACTGTAATTTGGGAAAGAGTCTTGTAGGAATTCAAATAGTACAACCCAGGTATCATGTGACCCAATAGCTCCCTCCATGGACATACCTATAAAAACTGAAAGCATATGGCCACAGAAAATCTTACCCATGAATGTTTCTAGCAGCATTATTCATAATTATCCAAAAGTGAAATCAACCCAAATATTCTTCCACTGAGGAACAAACTGTGCAGTATTGATACATTGGAATACTGATCAGCCAAATAACAGACACAAAGAACCCATTCATCCTACCACATCAATGGACCTTGAAAACATTATGCTAAATAAAGAAGGCAGACACAAATGGTCACACACTGCATTATTCCATTTATACCAAAAGGTCAAAATAAGCAAATCCTTGGAAAGACAAAATACATTCTTGTTTCCCTGGGCCTTAGAGGTTGGGGGAAATGAGGATTCTCTGCGAAGGAGTAAGGGATTTCTGGTGCAGGGATAATGTACAACATCTGGAACCCATTGTTGCGATTTGCACAATTCTGTGAATATGCTAATAAAAACCCACAAACAACAAATATGAAACTGCACACCTTAAAAGGTGACCTACATAGTCAACTTTCTCTCAGGAAATTTCTTACAGTGTGATTAAGTGTACATCATCATAACAGAAAATAAGTCCCAGAATGGAGTATGGAATGTTGTCCCCTCGTGTTGAGGCTTCTGAACTATGGGAAATGAACAAGGAGATTAATTCTACTAGTGAGCATTCTAAGTACAAGACCCACTGAAATAATCAGGAGGATTTCCGTGTTTCAATTTCAAAGAAAAACAAGAGCATCTAAATTGAAAAAAAAAATCACAATTTCAGAACACAAACATCATAACTCAGGCAGAGGGTAGTTCAGCAAAACCAAACCAAACCAAAACAAACCATACCAGTTCCTATGAGAGGTTTTGAATGGAGTGATTGGTGCTCTGAATTTGAAATTAGACCCACATTTCTTGTGGTTCCATCCACAAAGATGACATGAAAAATGACACGGTCCTGGTAATGGTGTGTCTTTTGAAGGGATTTGTTTTTGAGAACAACAATATTAAGACATAGATCATTTGTGATCATGAAGAATTGGGTCTTCCAGAATCCCAGAGAGAAAACTCAGAATTCAGATTCCATTGCATAGGCATTGCACTGAGTCCTCCTTGTGGTGGGAGTGGATTCCAGAAGGGGTGCTATGACACATAGTGAAAAGTTCAAAGCATGCAGCATTTCCCAAGGCTATTTGTCATAGAGAACAAAGAGGTGGTTATCAAAGTGGAGCTGGGTGGAGGGATGGGTGAACTCTGTGGAGGGAATTAAGAATACCCTGATCCTGATGAGCAAGGAATAATGCATCGAATTATACTGGAATTAAGAGAGAAAAATGAAATTACACTGGAATTAAGAGAAGAAAATGTAATGATATAAAGTGAAATCAAACTGGAGAACATAAAAAAGAACTTAAAAGTGATTTGTTGGCCATGGATCCATCTCAAGTATCCATGATGTAGCAGACATCTATATGGTTCAGGGCAACCAGCAGGCAAAGTCACAAAGAATCATAAAAACTTCAATACTGTGTGCAGTGAGAGTTTATAGGCATGTGTCTATGAAACTACATCAAGCAAAAATGTACCTTCCACAAGTTTCAAAAGCACACATACAGAGTTTAGACCCTTGTCAGAAAGGTGGGTGGCCTCCCCTTAACCACAACTCAACAGAATGACAGGGATAGGAACTCTGAACAAAGAATAATCCCAGACAGAGTGGCCTCTCCAGCAGCTCTAATGGATATGGATCTAAGCTACATATCAGAAATGGACTTTAGGGTAGCAGTTATGAAGACAATAGTCAGACTGGAGAAAACTATTGATGGCAACATAGATTTGTTAAGGGCAGAAGTGAGAGCAGATTTGGCAGAACTTAAAAATGCTATCAATGAGATACACTCTCATCTAGAGACTCTAATATTTAGGGTAAATGAGGCAGAAGAACAAATTAGTGATCTTGAAGACAAACTGATAGAAAAGAAGGAGCAGGAACAAACAGTTTATAATCCTTGAAAACAGATTTAGAAACGTGAATGACAGCATGAAATGTTCCACCGTCAGAATTTTGGGGATCCCTGAGGGGTGAAGAGAGAGAGAGTGGACTAGAGGATATATTTGACCAAATCTTAGCCAAGAACTTCCCTAATCTAGCAAATGAAACAAACAATCATGTCCTAGTGACAGAGAGGACAGCCCTCAAGATCAATGAGGGCAGACCAAGGCCCAGGCATGTAATGACAAAACTTGCAAATCTTAGAACCAAGGAAACCATTTTAAAGGGAAGTTAGGGAGAAGAGATTCCTTATGTACAGAGGGAGGAAAATCAGGATAACATCAGACCTGTCCACGCAAACCAGGCAAGCTGGAAAGGGCTGGCAAGACATATTCAGGGTACTAAATCAGAAGAATAGTCAAGAATTCTTTATCCAGAAATGTTGTCATTCAGAATAGACAGAGACATAAGAAGCTTCCAGACTAGAATTGACTGAAGGAATGTGACCACTAAACTGGCCTTGCAAGAAATATTAAGGGGGGTGGTGTTCTATAAAAGGAGAAAAACCCCAAGAATGACAGAGAACAGAGATATACAAAGATAGCCTATAGAAACAAGGACTTCACAGACAACATGATGACAATAAAATCTTATCAGTCAATAATCACTCTCAAGGTGAAGGGCCTCAATGATTCCATAAAATGGCACAGAGCTGCAGATAGATAAAAAGACAGGACCCACCCATATGCTGTCTACAAGAGATGCATTTTGAACCTAAGGTACATCCACACTGAAAGAGAAGGGATGGAGAATGATCTTTCATGCTAAAAGACCTCAATAGAAAGTTGGGGTAGCAATTCTGATATAAGACAAATTAGATTTTAAGTTAAAGATTGTAGTTAGAGATACAGAAGGACACTATATCATTCTTAAAAGGTCTATCCAACAAGATCTAACAATTGTAAATACCTATGCCCCCAACATCAGAGCAGCCAACTACATAAGCCAACTAACCAAAATAAGGAGACATATTGATAAGAATATATTAATTGTAGAAGGCCTTAACACTCCATTCTCAGCAATAGACAAATCATCTAAGCAGAAAATCAACACAGAAATAAGAGCTTTGGATGACACACTGGCTCATATGGACCTCAATGATATTCACAGAACATTCCACCTTAAAACAACATACTACTCATTCTTCTCCAGTGGGCATGAAACTTTCTCAAGAATAGACCACATACTGGGTCACAAATCAGGGCCCAACCAAAACCAAAAGATTGAGATTATTCCCTGCATATTCTCAGACCAAACTGGAACTCAATCACAAGAAAAAGTTTGGAAGAAATTCAAACACTTGGGAACTAAAGACAACCCTGCTCAAGAACGTTTGGGTCAACCAGGAGATCAAAGAAGAACTTAATCAATTCATGGAAATCAATGCAAACAAAGACCCATTGATCCAAAACCTATGTGATACAGCAGAGTCCATCCTAAAGGGGAAATTCATAGCCATCCAAACCTCACTCAAAAAAAAAAAAAATCCCAAGTACACAAACTGTCTTTACACCTTAAACATCTGAAGGATCAGCAACAAATTAAGCCTACCCCACACACAAGAAGGGAAATAATTAAGATTAGAGCAGAGATCAATGAATTAGAAAACAGAAACATGGTAGAACATAAGCTGATTCATTGAAGAAAGTAATAAGATGGTTAAACCAGTGGCCAGACTTACCCAAAACAAAAGAGAAGGACCTAAATTAATAAATTTATGAATGAAAGGGGAGATATCACGACTAACACCAAAGAAATAAGTACAATTCTGAGAAATTGTTATCAATAGCTATATGACAATAAATTAAGCAACCTGGAAGAAATGGATGCAGTCCTAGAAACCTATAAACTACCAAGACTAAAACAAAGAAATTAACAACCTGAATAGACCCATAACCAGTAACGAGATTGAAGCAATGACAAAAACCTCCCAAAATACAAGAGTCCCAGAACTAATGGATTCCCTGGGGAATTCTACCAAATATTCAAAGAAGAAATAATACCTATTTTCCTGAGGCAGTTTCAAAAAAAAAAATAGAAACAGAAGTAAAACGTCTGGACTCTTTGTGTGAGGCCAGCATTACCTTCAGTCCCAAACCAGGCAAAGACCACATCAAAAATAATTTCAGACCAATATTCCTGATGAATATGGATGTCAAGATTCTCAAGAAGATCCTAGCTAATAGTTCCCAATAGTATATTGAAAAGATTCTCTATCATGACCAGGTGGGTCTTATCCCTGGGATGCAAGGGTGGTTCAACATTTGCAAGTCAATCAATGTGATAGAATACATAAATAAGAGAGAAGAACCACATGATCCTCTCAATTGATGCAGAAAAAGCATTTGACAAAATACAGCATCCTTTCCTGATTAAAACTCTACAGACTATAGGGATAGAGGGAATATTCCTCAACATCCTGAAATCCATCTATGAAGAACCCATATGGAATATTATTCCAAGTGGAGAAAAGCTGAGAGCCTTCCCATTGAGATCAGGAACACGACAAGGATGCCCACTCTCAACACTATTGTTGAACATAGTAAGAGAAGTCCTAGTAATAGCAATCAGACAGCAACAACAACAAAATAAATAAAAAATATTCAAAATGGCAAAGAAGTCAAACTCTCTCTCCTCACAGAAGACATGATACTCTATGTGGAAAACCCAAAGGTCTCCATCCCCAAATTACTAGGACTCATACAGCAATTCAGTAATGTGACAGGATACAAAATCAATGCACAAAAATCAGTTACTTTCTTATACATCCACAATGAAGCTGTAGAAAGAGAAGTTAGAGAATTGATTCCATTTCCAATAGCACCAAAATCTATAAAATATCTTGCAATAAACCTAACCAAAGAGGTAAAAGATCCATACTCAAGGAACTACAGAACACTCATGAAAGAAATTGAAGAAGACACAAAAAGATGGAAAAACAGCCCATGCACATGGATCAGAAGAATAAACATTACAAAATGTCTATGTTGCTCAGAGGAATCTGTACTTTTAATGTCATCCCAATCAAAATACCAATGGCATTTTTCAAAATGCTGGACAAAACCTAATATTTGTATGGAACCAGAAAAGATACGGAATTGCCAAGGAAACATTGAAAAAGAAAAACAAAACTGTAGACATCACATTACCTGATTTCAAGCCATATTTCAAAGCTCTGATCAGCAAGACAGCATAGTACTGGCACAAACACAGACACATAGACCAGTGGAACAGAGTAGAGAGCCCAGATATGGACCCTCCACTCTATGGTCAACTAATCCTCAACAAAGCAGGAAAATATATCCAATGAAAAAAATGACAGTCTCTTCAATAAATGGTGCTGGGAGAATTGGACAGCTATATACAGAAGAATGAAAATCTACAATTCTTTTACACCATACACAAAGATAAACTCAAAATGGATGAAAGACCTCAAAATGAGACAGGAATCCATCTAAATCCCAGAGGAGAACATAGGCAGGAACATCTTTGACATCAGGCACAGCAACTTCTTTCAAGACATATCTCCAAAGGCAAGAGAAACAAAAGTGAAAATGAACTTTTGGGACTTCATCAGGATCAAAACCTTCTGCACAGCAGAGGAAACAGTCAACAAAACAAAGAGGCAACCCAAGGAATGGGAGAAGATATTTGCAAATGACACTACAGAGAAAGGGCCAATATCCAAGATCTATAAAGAACTTCTCAAACTCAGCACCCTAAAAACAGATAATCAAGTCAAGAAAATGGGCAGAAGACACAAACAGACACTTCTCCAAAGAAGACTTACAAATGGCTAACAGACAGATGAAAAAAATGTTTAACATGAGACACCAGGGAAATTCAAATCAAAAGCACATTGAGATACCACCTTATCTGGTTCTGAAGAAAGGGGAACCCTCTTATACTGTTGGTGGGAATGCAAGCTGGTGCAGCCACCTTGGAAAACAGTGTGGAGATTCCTCAAAAAATTAAAAAGATTTTAAAATTTTAATGCATTGTGTGACCATTTGTGCCTGCCTTCTTTATTTAGGATAATGTTTTCAAGGTCCATTGATATAGTAGCATGAATGGGTTCTTCATGCTGATCAGTATTCCACTGTATCAATACTGCACAGTTTGCTCCTCAGTGGAAAAACATTTGGGTTGATTTCACTTTTGGATGATTATGAATAATGCTGCTAGGAACATTCATGGGTAAGATTTTGTGTGGCCATATGCTTTCAGTTCTTATAGGTTTACCCCTAGGAGGGAGCTATTGGGTCACGTGGTACCTGGGTTGTACTATTTGAATTCCTACAAGACTCTTTCCCAAATTACAGTACCCTTTTCCATTCCTGCCAGCAGTGCATGAGGCCTCCAATTTCTACACATACTTGCCAATAGCTACCCTATGCCTTGGCAACTGCACTCTTGGGTATTACCCCAAAGACAGATGTAGTGAAAAGAAGGGCCACATGTACACCAATGTTCATAGCAGCAATGTCTCTATAGCCAAACTGTGGAAAGAGCCAAATGCCCTTCAACAGAGGAACAGATAAAGAAGATATGGTCCATATATATAATGGGATATTACACAACCATCAGAAAGGATGAATACTCAGCTTTTGCATCAACATGGATGGGACTGGAAGAGATTATGCTGAGTGAAATAAATCAAGCAGAGAAAGTAAATGATCATATGGTTTCACTTACTTGTGGAACATAAGGAATAACATGGAGGACATTAGGAGAAGGAAAGGAAAAGTAAAGGGGGAATGGGAGTGGGAGACGAATGATGAGACTGTGATCTCTGAGAAAAAAACTGAGGGTTTTAGAGGGAAGGGATGGGGGGATGGGTGAGCCTGGTTGTGGGTATTAAGGAGGGCATGTATTGCATGGAGCACTGGGTATTACATATAAACAGTGACTCTCGGAACACTATATCAAAACCTACTGATGAAGATGGTGGAGAAGTAGCAGGCTGAGACTACATCAGGTAGCAGGAGATCAGCTAGATAGCTTATCTAAACATTGCAAACACCTACAAATCCAATGGGAGATCGAAGAGAAGAAGAACGGCAATTCTAGAAACAGAAAATCAACCACTTTCTGAAAGGTAGGACTGGTGGAGAAGTGAATCCAAAGTGATGGGAAGATAGACCGTGGGGGGAAGGGCCAGCTCCTGGCAAGCGGCAGAGCAACGGAGCACAAAATCAGGACTTTTAAAAGTCTGTTCCACTGAGGGACATGGCTCCAGAGGCTAAACCGGGGTGAAGCCCATGCAGGGTCAGTGTGGCCCCAGGTCCCACAGGGTCACAGAAGGATCGGGGGTGTCTGAGTGTCGCAGAGCTTGCAGGTATTAGAACAGGGAAGCTGGCTACAGAGACAGAGCTGAGGAGTGAGCTGTCAGCTCGGGGTTACCTTGAACTGGTTGCAGGCTGGGTGAGCTCGGAGCGTGGCCGGAGGCCAGGGAGACGGGAGTGATTGGGCACTATTCTCTGAGGGCGCACTGAGGAGTGGAGCCCCGAGCTCTCGGCTCCTCCAGGCCAGAGACTGGGAGGCCCATTTTCATTTCCGTCCTCCGGAACTCTATGGAAAGCATTCAGGGAACAAAAGCCCCGGAAAGTGAACCCGAGCGGATTACTTAGCCCGGCCCCTGGTAAGGGCGGTGCAATTCCGCCTCGGGCAAAGACACTTGAGAATCACTACAACAGGCCCCTCCCCTAGAAGATCAACAAGAAATCAAGCCAGGACCAAGTTCACTTACCAAGGAGAACAGGTTCAATACCAAGGAGAGCAGCGGAATTCCAGAGAAAGCAAAGCACAGAAATCATGGCTTTCTCCCCATGATTCTTTAGTACTGCGGTTAATTTAATTTTTTTTTTCAATTTTTTTCTTCTGCTGCTAATTTTTTTTTAACTTTTACCCTTTTCTTTTAATGTTTTTAAACTAGTTTATCTAATATATATATATTTCTTTTTTATATATATTTTCTTTATTTGTTTTTTTTTAATTTTTTCTTTTTTTCTGAACCTCTTTTTATCCCCTCCCCCCCCACCCCCACGATTTGGGGTCTCTTCTGATTTGGTTAAAGCGCATTTTCCTGGGGTCTTTGCCACCCTTTTAGTATTTTACTTGCTCCTTCATATACTCTTATCTGGACAAAATGACAAGGCAGAAAAATTCACCACAAAAAAAAGAACAAGAGGCAGTACCGAAGGCTAGGGAC
Organism: Meles meles; assembly: GCF_922984935.1. Taxonomy (NCBI): domain Eukaryota; kingdom Metazoa; phylum Chordata; class Mammalia; order Carnivora; family Mustelidae; genus Meles; species Meles meles. The sequence continues at coordinate 27,298,713 of NC_060069.1, forward strand.
CTAATCAATACAGACATTGGTAATATGTCAGATCTAGAGTTCAGAATGACGATTCTCAAGGTTCTAGCCGGGCTCGAAAAAGGCATGGAAGATTTTAGAGAAACCCTCTCTGGAGAGATAAAAGCCCTTTCTGGAGAAATAAAAGAACAAAAATCTAACCAAGTTGAAATAAAAAGAGCTATTAATGAGGTGCATTCAAAAATGGAGGCTCTGGGGCGCCTGGGTGGCTCAGTGGTTTAAGCCGCTGCCTTCGGCTCAGGTCATGATCTCAGGGTCCTGGGCTCAAGTCCCCGCATCGGGCTCTCTGCTCAGCAGGGAGCCTGCTTCCCTCTCACTCTCTCTGCCTGCCTCTCTGCCTACTTGTGATCTCTCTCTGTCAAATAAATAAAATCTTTAAAAAAAATGGAGGCTCTTACTGCTAGGATAAATGAGGCAGAAGAAAGAATTAGTGATATAGAAGACCAAATGACAGAGAATAAAGAAGCAGAGCAAAAGAGGAGCAAACAGCTACTGGACCATGAGGGGAGAATTCGAGAGATAAGTGACACCATAAGATGAAACATTAGAATAATTGGGATTCCAGAAGAAGAAGAAAGAGAGAGGGGAGCAGAAGGTATATTGGAGAGAATTATTGGAGAGAATTTCCCTAATATGGCAAAGGGAACAGGCATCAAAATCCAGGAGGTGCAGAGAACCCCCTCAAAATCAACAAGAATAGGTCCACACCTCATCACCTAATAATAAAATTTACAAGTCTTAGTGACAAAGAGAAAATCCTGAAAGCAGTCGGGGAAAAGAAGTCTGTAAGATACAATGGTAAAAATATTAGAATGGCAGCAGACTTATCCACAGAGATCTGGCAGGCCAGAAAGAGCAGGCACGATATATTCAGAGCACTAAACGAGAAAAACATGCAGCGAAGAATACTATATCCAGCTAGGCTGTCATTGAAAATAGAAGGAGAGATAAAAAGCTTCCAGGACAAACAAAAACTGAAAGAATTTGCAAACACCAAACCAGCTCTACAGGAAATATTGAAAGGGGTCCTCTAAACAAACAGAGAGCCTAAAAGTAGTAGATCAGAAAGGAACAGAGACAGTATACAGTAACAGTCACCTTACAGGCAATATAATGGCAGTAAATTCATATCTCTCAATAGTTACCCTGAAGGTTAATGAGCTAAATGCCCCAATCAAAAGACACAGGGTATCAGAATGGATAAAAAAACAAAACCCATCTATATGTTGCCTACAAGAAACTCATTTTAGACGTGAAAACACCTCCAGATTTAAAGTGAGGGGGTGGAAAACAATTTACCATGCTAATGGGCATCAGAATAAAGCTGGGGTGGCAATCCTTATATCAGATCAATTAGATTTTAAGCCAAAGACTATAATAAGAGATGAGGAAGGACACTATATCATACTCAAAGGGTCTGTCCAACAAGAAGATCTAACAATTTTAAATATCTATGCCCCTAACATGGGAGCAGCCAAGTGTGTAAACCAATTAATAACAAAATCAAAGAAACACATCGACAATAATACATTAATAGTAGGGGACTTTAACACTTCCCTCACTGAAATGGACAGATCATCCAAGCAAAAGATCAACAAGGAGGGCGCCTGGGTGGCTCAGTGGGTTAAAGCCTCTGCCTTCACCTCAGGTCATGATCCCAGGGTCCTGGGATTGAGACCCGCATTGGGCTCTCTGCTCCTTGGAGAGCCCGCTCCCTCCTCTCTCTCTGCCTGCCTCTATGCTTACTTGTAATCTCTGTCTGTCAAATAAATAAATAAAATCTTAAAAAAAAAGATCAACAAGGAAATAAAGACCTTAAATGACACACTGGACCAGATGGACATCACAGATATATTCAGAACATTTCATCCCAAAGCAACAGAATACACATTCTTCTCTAGTGCACATGGAACATTCTCCAGAATAGATCACATCCTGGGTCCTAAATCAGGTCTCAACCAATATCAAAAGATTGGGATCATTCCCTGCATATTTTCAGACCAGAATGCTCTGAAGCTAGAACTCAATCACAAGAGGAAATTTGGAAAGAACCCAAATACATGGAAACTAAACAGCATCCTTCTAAAGAATGAATGGGTCAACCAGGAAATTAAAGAAGAATTGAAAAAAATTCATGGAAACAAATGAAAATGAAAACACAATGGTTCAAAATCTGTGGGACACAGCAAAGGCAGTCCCGAGAGGAAAATATATAGCTGTACAAACCTTTATCAAGAAACATGAAAGGTCTCATGTATACAACCTAACCCTACACCTAAAGGATCTGGAGAAAGAACAAGAAAGAAACCCTAAACACAGCAAGAGAAGAGAAATCATAAAGATCAGAGCAGAAATCAATGAAATAGAAACAAAAAAAAAAAACAATAGAACAAATCAACAAAACTAGGAGCTGGATCTTTGAAAGGATTAATAAGATTGATAAACCCCTGGTCAGACTTATCAAAAAGAAAAGAGAAAGGACCCAAATAAATAAAATCATGAATGAAAGAAGAGAGATCACAACTAACACCAAAGAAATGCAGACAATTATAAGAACATACTAGGAGCAACACTACGCCAACAAATTTGACAATCTGGAAGAAATAGATGCATTCCTAGAGACATATAAACTACCACAACTGAACCAGGAAGAAATAGAAAACCTGAACAGACTCTCCATAACCAGTAAGGAGATTGAAACAGTCATCAAAAATCTCCAAACAAACAAAAGCCCAGGGCCAGATGGCTTCCCAGGAGAATTCTACCAAACATTTAAAGAGAACTAATTCCTATTCTCCTGAAACTGTTCCAAAAAATAGAAATGGAAGGAAAACTTCCAAACTCATTTTATGAGGCCAGCATCACCTTGATCCCAAAACTAGACAAGGATCCCACCAAAAAAGAGAACTACAGACCAATATCCTTGATGAACACAGATGCAAAAATTCTCGCCAAAATACTAGCCAATAGGATTCAACAGTACATTAAAAGGATTAGTCACCACGATCAAGTGGGATTTATTCCAGGGCTGCAAGGTTGGTGCAACATCCACAAATCAATCAATGTGATAGAACACATTAATCAAAGAAAGAACAAGAACCATATGATACTCTCCATAGATGCTGAAAAAGCATTTGACAAAGTACAGCATCCCTTCCTGATCAAAACTCTTCAAAGTGTAGGGATAGAGGGCACATATCTCAATATTATCAAAGCCATCTATGAAAAACCCACTGCAAATATCATTCTCAATGGAGAAAAACTGAAAGCTTTTCCGCTAAGGTCAGGAACACGGCAGGGATGTCCATTATTACCACTGCTATTCAACATAGTACTGGAAGTCCTAGCCTCAGCAATCAGACAACAAAAAGAAATTAAAGGCATCCAAATCGGCAAAGAAGAAGTCAAACTATCACTCTTCGCAGATGATATGATACTATATGTGGAAAACCCAAAAGACTCCACTCCAAAACTGCTAGAACTTGTACAGGAATTCAGTAAAGTGTCAGGATACAAAATCAATGCACAGAAATCAGTTGTATTTCTCTACAGCAACAACAAGACAGAAGAAAGAGAAATTAAGGAGTCAATCCCATTTACAATTGCACCCAAAATTATAAGATACCAAGGAATAAACCTAATCAAAGAGGCTAAGAATCTATACGCAGAAAACTATAAAGTACTCATGAAAGAAATTGAGGAAGACACAAAGAAATGGAAAAATGTTCCATGCTCCTGGATTGGAAGAACAAATATTGTGAAAATGTCTATGCTACCTAAAGCAATCTACACATTTAATGCAATCCCTATCAAAATACCATCCATTTTTTTCAAAGAAATGGAACAAATAATCCTAAAATTTATATGGAACCAGAAAAGAACTCAAATTTGCCAAAGGAATATTGAAAAAGAAAGCCAAAGTTGGTGGCATCACAATTCTGGACTTCACGCTCTATTACAAAGCTGTCATCATCAAGACAGCATGGTACTGGCACAAAAACAGACACATAGATCAATGGAACAGAATAGAGAGCCCAGTAATAGACCCTCAACTCTATGGTCAACTAATCTTCAACAAAGCAGGAAAGAATGTCCAATGGAAAAAAGACAGCCTCTTCAATAAATGGTGCTGGGAAAATTGGACAGCCACATGCAGAAAAATGAAATTGGACCATTTCCTTACACCACAGACGAAAATAGACTCAAAATGGATGAAGGACCTCGATGTGAGAAAGGAATCCATCAAAATCCTTGAGGAGAACACAGGCAGCAACCTCTTCGACCTCAGCCACAGCAACTTCTTCCTAGAAACATCGCCAAAGGCAAGGGAAGCAAGGGCAAAAATGAACTATTGGGACTTCATCAAGATCAAAACCTTTTGCACAGCAAAGCAAACAGTTAACAAAACCAAAAGACAACTGACAGAATGGGACAAGATATCTGCAAATGACATAGCAGATAAAGGGCTAGTGTCCAAAATCTATAAAGAACTTATCAAACTCAACACCCAAAGAACAATCCAAGAAATGGGCAGAAGACATGAACAGACATTTCTGCAAAGAAGACATCCAGATGGCTAACAGACACATAAAAATGTGCTCGACATCACTCGGCATCAGGGAAATACAAATCAAAACCACAATGGGATATCACCTCACACCAGTCAGAATGGCTAAAATTAACAAGTCAGGAAATGACAGATGCTGGCAAGGATGCAGAGAAAGGGGAACCCTCCTACACTGTTGGTGGGAATGCAAGTTGGTGTAACTACTCTGGAAAACAGCATGGAGGTTCCTCAAAATGTTGAAAATAGAACTACCCTATGACCCAGCAATTGCGCTACTGGGTATTTACCCTAAAGATACAAACGTAGTGATCTGAAGGGGCACGTGCACCAGAATATTTATAGCAGCAATGTCTACAATAGCCAAACTATGGAAAGAACCTAGATGTCCATCAACAGATGAATGGATAAAGAAGATGTGGTATATATACACAATGGAATACTATGCAGCCATCAAAATAAATGAAATCTTGCCATTTGCAACGACCTAGATGGAACTAGAGGGTATCATGCTTAGTGAAATAAGTCAATCGGAGAAAGACAACTATCATATGATCTCCCTGATATGAGGACGTGGAGATGCAACATGGGGGGTTAGGGACGTAGGAGAAGAATAAATGAAACAAGATGGGATTGGGAGGGAGACAAACCATAAGTGACTCTTAATCTCACAAAACAAACTGAGGGTTGCTGAGGGGAGGGGGATTGGAAGAGGGGGATGGGGCTATGGACATTGGGGAGGGTATGTGCTATGGTGAGTGCTGTGAAGTGTATAAACCTGGCGATTCATAGACCTGTACCCCTGGGGATAAAAATACATTATATGTTTATAAAAAAATAAAAAAAAATTTTAAAGCTATTGATGTATTTTATGGTGACTAACATAACACAATAAAAGTAAAAAAAAAATAAAAGGCACTGTTTAGAAGATGTTTAGATGAAGAAATGTGTTGAAAAGATAATACAGGAAGTTCCATATCCATCCCCTCTAGTTTTTCCTATTAGTAACAGCTGACTTGGGTGTAGTTAATTTCTTATAATGAGTGAAACAACATCAATACTTTCATCAGCTGAAAGTCTGAAGGATACATGAAAATCCACTCTGTGCTTTTACATTCTTTTTGTTTTTCAAGTTTTTATTTAAACTCTAGTTGGTTACCACATAGTGTAATATTGGTTTAGGAGAGGAATTTAGAGATCCATCAATTACATATAATACTCAATGCTCATCACAACAATTACCCCTCTCATTACCCATCAACCATTTATCCCATCCCCCTCTTACCTCCCCTCCAGCAACACTAAGTTTGTTCTCTATATGTAAGATTTTGGGGGAGCACCTCGGTGGCTCAGTTGGTCAAATGATTGACTCTTGATATCCACTCAGGTAGTGATCTCAGGGACATAAGGTCAAGCTTTGCATTAGGGTCCTGCTCAGTGGGGGGGGGGGGGGGGGGTCTACTGAGATTCTTTCCCTCTGCCCCCTCCCCAAATTCTCTCTCTTTACATTTATAATATATAACTCTAAGTATAGATAGATAAATAGTCTAATGAATCATTGAGCACTACATCAAAAACTGATGATGTACTCTATGTTGACTAACAACATAATAAAAAAAGAAAAATATCCAAATATGAGTAAATAAACCTGTAAAAAAAAGTTTGTGATGGGCCTCCCTCCCTTTCTTTTTTCTTTCATACCCCGTATTCATCAATTTTGTTTGTTCAGTTCCACAAAAGAGAGAATTCATATGATATTTCTCTTTCTCTGACTGACTTATTTCACTTAGGATATGACACTATAGGTCCATCCACATTGTTGTGAATAGGAAAATCTCATATTTTGATGGCTCCATAATTCCACTGTATGTATATATCACTTCTTTTTTTTAAGATTTTATTTATTTGAAAGAGAGAGCGTGAGAGAGAACATGAGAGGGGAGAAGGGCAGAGGGAGAAGTGGACTTCCTGTGGAGCTGAGAGTCCAGGGTGGGATTTGATCCTGGGACTCTGGGATCATGACCTGAGCTGAAGGTAGTTACTTAATGAACTGAGCCACCCAGGCACTCTATCACTTCTTTTCTTTTAAGCTTTTATTTATTTGAGGGAGAGAGAGTGAGAGAAAGGGCATAAGCAGGGAAAGTGGTAGGCAGAAGGAGAAGCAGGATCCTGCTAAGTAAGGAGCCTAACTTGGAACTAAATTCCAGGACCCTAGGGTCAGGACATGAGCTGAAGGCAGACACTTAACCGACTCAGCCACCCAGGTGTCCTTATATCACTTCTTTAGCCACTCATCTATGGATGGACATCTGGGTTCTTTCCATGTTTGGGCAATGATGGACATTGTTGCTATAAACATTGGGGTGTTAGTGCCCCATCAAATCAATATTTGGCATCCTTTGGAAAGTTATGAGTGCAATTGATGGGTCATAGTGTAGTTCTATCTTTAATTTATGAAGAAAATTCCATGCTGTTTTCCAGAGTAGCTACACCAAATTTGCATTCTCTACAACAGTGTAAGAGTGTTCCACTTTGTCTTTTATCCTTTATGCTTGTCCATGAGTAGATTTTCTCTCTTCTTACTTTTCGGTTCCCTGATCCCTTTCAGTTTCCCATCTATTTTTCTCCTGCCACCAACATGAGAATAGAGCTGGGCAAGGAAGAACAGCATAATCTGATACTCAGTATTTTCTTTCTGTAATAGAAGACTGGTCAGGTAGAAAGTGAAAGTGGTATGTATCTTGGAGTCAGCCACTTGCTGAGGAGAAATCTGGGAGATGAGAAAGGTGGGGCTGTCTTGCAGGTTTCATGTTGCAAGCCTCTTGATTCCATCTTCATGCTGGGACTGAGAATAGGGGATGTGGTGATACAAAGGGATTTTCCAGGTAAAGAACTGTGCACACATTGTACAGTCCCTGGAAACAGCTGTACTTCCCTTGGGAGTGTAGGTTTGCATGCAGGGCAGTAGGTGTGTCAGTATGTGAATCCATGTGCAGTGATATTGGTTTTGATTGTGTGTTTATGTCATGCATGATGTATGTGTTTCCCCAGATTTATATTTCCCTACAAGTCACAATTAATGGTGTGAATTTTCTAAAGAATAATTCCCATCTGGAGAATAGGAAAAGATATTTGCAAATGACACTACAGACAAAGAGTTGATATCCACGATCTATAAAGAACTCCTCAAACTCAACACTCAAAAAATAGATAATCACATAAAAAAATGAGCAGAAGACATGAACAGACACTTCTCTAAAGAAGACATACAAATGTCTAACAGACACACGAGAAAATGCTCATCATCATTAGCCATTAGGGAGATTCAAATCAAAACCACATTGAGGTACCACCTTATACCATTTAGAATTGCCAAAATTAACAAGATGGGAAACAAGATGTGTTGGAGAGGATGTGGAGAAAGGGGAACCCTCTTACACTGTTGGTGGGAATGCATGTTGATGCAGCCACTTTGGAAATATTTTCTCTCCTTCTGTAGGTTGCCTTTTTCTTCTTTAAATTGTTGAAGAGAGTATCCTTTCACACTTGTGTAGTCTTGGCATACTTTCCAAAGATCATATGGCCATGTATGTGTGAGTTTATTTTCAGGCTCTCTCTTCTGGTCATTAGTCTATCTGCCTATTTTTATGCCTGCACTATACTGGTTAGCTTAGTGTAGCTCTCTAAAGTGTTTGAAAGTCAGCAAGTACGGAGCATCCATTTTTGTTGTTTACTTTCAATGTTTTGTGACTCTTTTAGGATCCTTTATGGTTCCATATGTATTTCAAGATTGTGTTGTCATTTCCCTGAATGACATTGGATTTTTATTAGTGTTGAATGGAATCTGTAGAAGATTTTTTCTAGGACCTGCCTGTTGACCTTACTGTTTTCATTTCCCAAGGCCTCAAGTAATGCCTGACATGTGTACATGATCCCAGGAAAAAACCAACACATAAATGGTCATATCAGTCCAGCAACTACTGTGCAAGGAATAGCAAGGGGAAGAGAGGTTATGTCTTCATCTTTGATTCTGGAGCTGTACCATCCAGATTAATAGTCATTAGATGTGACTCTCTAAAGTTAACTTTACAAAATCATTTATTAACTCAATGAACTAAAGTAAAGTAAAGTAAAAGAAAATAAAATAACCTCCTTTTACTGAGACACACTAGGAACAGTTCAAATTTTCTATACCATATGGAATTTCGTATTGCTAAATTTGGAGGTGGGAGGTAAAATGGGCCTTGTAGAACTAAGAATGCAAATGATGATTCCTTTAGCATCTCGGTCTCATTTGAAGGTTTGCCACTGTGATCACTGTCTTGCTGAATGGCACTGGCGATACTGAGCCCCGCAAAGTTCTGAGAATCCACTAGAAAGATCAGGGAGATGCTGTATGACCCATCATAATCTCAACTAGTGCGGGAGGGATGGCTAGGCCCCTCTGTCTAATAACGTGTTTTCTCCTGCTTGTGTTTCTAGAGATTTGCTTATGGGGAACATCAAGGACACCAACAGTGAGATGGAAGCCTCTCCAGGTAAGAAATGACACTGAGTAAAAACCAATGGGAGAGGGTTCCAGGTGACAGTCAGGTTGTACCTATTGACATGGAGACTAAGGAAAGTGTATATGAAATCAGAAAAGAGGGGGAAATATGTGTAGAAGTTGGATTGTTCATTTCATAACTTTATAACATAACAATAAGAGGAATTGCATCCAGGTGCCTTGAGTGTGTTGTGTTTTTAGACATCTTTTCTTGCTTTGCTCTATAAAAATTCTTTTCTTGCACTTTCCTCCCTTTGCCACTATCAAATGTCAAATCTTGATTTTGTTGGTTAACACTTGGAAATTATGGATGAAGGATCTTCTTTTTATGGACCTATGGTGGATGTCTTCCCTGGTGACACAAGAACTCTCTCAGAGGCGCTTGTATGTGGAGACTAATCTCTTCTAGTATGTGCCAGGTGGTGAGTGATAAGTCAAATTTCTCTCTCATAACTGAAAGGACTTGTCACATCACCTTCCTTTTACTGTCCCCCATTTGCTCCCCCCTAAAAACCACTCTCAGAGCTGGATAGGTGAAGGAATATTTCCTCTGGGATTTAGAAATCCACGCCATGGCCACATTCATTCCTGGAGGGTTTGTCAGTACTGCTGTGGGAAGGGAGGCTGGAGACTTGGGAGTAGTAGTCAGCATGGTCTGAGGATCCCTTAGGTCACATGGTGAGAAACAGTTCTCCTTCTTAGAGTGCATTTGGGAGAGGTGGCAGGGACTTTTGGGTACAAAAGAGCAGGTAAGTGTCAACCTGCTTCCTTGTTCATTAGAATAGGATAAAAGACACCAGCTGAAGGCAGCAAGTCTTGGTGCTGGCCTTTTGCCACACTATACCATGACCTATCAACAATTCCATGGTCATAAGAACATTTTCAGGAACAAACCAGTACCTGGTCACAGTGTGGCAAGAGCCTCCCCAGAGGAAGCTAGTGGGGTCTATGGGACACTCACCCCCAAAATGGGGGAGTTTTGAAACCCAGCTGCTCCTGACATAAAACACAGCAGTACTATAATGTCTGGTAGGCTGACAGCTTGGACTCAGAAAGGGTGAAGGCAGGGATGGGATGGAAGCTGGAAACATAAAAGGGGCTATTGTTTGCTCTTCTTTGAGGGCTTTCTTTCTTTCTTTTTCTTTAATTTTTAAATATTTTTATGTTAGTCACCATAAAATATATCATTAGTTTTTGATGATGCAGTGAGGGCTTTCTAAAGAGTGGTGGATTATGAACTCCCCTCTGGGCACAAGAGAATAGGGTGATGCCATTATCTCCCCCACCCATCAGCACTGACCAACTACAGAGAGCCTCACAGTGCTACCAAGTCAGGCCAGAGCCACTTACACCAACCCCTTCACCATGCCCTGCAGGTGCATCTCACTAAGGTGAGTTCTCGTGAGAATCTGTGTAGCTGACCCCTCTCACAGAAGACAAGCACAAATCCCTCACATGCAACAAGTCTACTGATCACAGAGTGACTGCATAACTTTAGCTCTAAGTGAAATAGATCTAGCTTCCCTTTTGTTTAACTCTGGCTTCATTTAACAAGCAGGCCAAAACACACTTAATTAAACCTTGCCACACACTGGACAAAGTCTAGACACCACCCTCCCCAAGTGCAGGCAAGGAAAAACTCTGCAGAGGATTGACCTATGGGAAGGAGAAGTAAAACCCAAGAGCAGAGTGCATAGTCTGAAACACCTCCTGAATTCCAGGCCCAAGACAGTATAGGACTTCGACTTCACCTCCTCCTCCTCCTCCTCCTTCTCCTCCTCCTCCTCCTCCTCCTCCTCCTCCTCCTCCTCCTCCTCCTCCTCCTCCTCCTCCTCCTCCTCCTCCTTCTTCTTCTTCTTCTTCTTCTTCTTCTTCTTCTTCTTCTTCTTCTTCTCTCCTCCTCCTCCTTCTTTTATTCCTCTTTTAATATATAGCCATTTAATATAGCCATTATTCAGGAAATAGGAGCAAAAAAGTGTTCCCCAGACAAAGAAAAATAAAAGATTTTGTGACCACTAAACCAGCCCTGCAAGAACCACGAAAGGGGGCTCTTTGAGTGGGGATAAAAGACCAAAAGCAAAAAGCCTAGAAAAGACCAAAGAACACCATAAGAGGGGCACCTGGGTGGCTCAGTGGGTTGAAGCCTCTGCCTTTGGATCAAGCCCCGCATTGGGCTCTCTGCTCAGCGGGGAGCCTGCCTCCCCACTCTCTCTGCCTGCCTCTGCCTGCTTGTGATCTCTGTCTGTCAAGTAAATAAATGAAATCTTAAAAAAAAAAAAAAAGAACACCACGAGAAACACCCAACTTTACAGGGAACACAATGGCAATAAATTCACATCTCTAAATAATCAGTCTGAAAATGAATGGACTAAATATTCCAATTATGTGCATTAGAGAAGAATGTGTATTCTGTTGCTTTGGGATGAAATGTTCTGAATATATCTGTGATATCCATCTGGTCCAGTGTGTCATTTAAGGCCTTTATTTCCTTGTTGATCTTTTGCTTAGATGATCTGTCCATTTCAGTGAGGGGAGTGTTAAAGTCCCCTACTATTAATGTATTATTATTGATGTGTTTCTTTGATTTTGTTATTAATTGGTTTATAACGTTGGCTGCTCCCACGTTAGGGGCATAGATATTTAAAATTGTTAGATCTTCTTGTTGGACAGACACTTTGAGTATGATATAGTGTCCTTCCTCATCTCTTATTATAGCCTTTGGCTTAAAATCTAATTGATCTGATATAAGGATTGCCACCCCAGCTTTCTTCTGATGCCCATTAGCATGGTAAATTGTTTCCACCCACTCACTTTAAATCTGGAGGTGTCTTTGGGTCTCAAGTGAGTTTCTTGTAAACAGCATATTGATGGGTTTTTTTTAATCCATTCTGATACCCTGTGTCTTTTGATTGGGGCATTTAGCCCATTTACATTCAGTGTAACTATTGAGAGATATGAATTTAGTCCCGTTGTATTGCCTGTAAGGTGACTGTTACTGTATATTGTCTCTGTCCTTTCTGATCTACTACTTTCAGGCTCTCTCTTTGCTTAGAGGATCCCTTTCAATATTTCCTATAGATCTAGTTTGATGTTTGCAAATTCTTTCAGTTTTTGTTTGTCCTGGAAGCTTTTTATCCCTCCTTCTATTTTCAATGATAGCCTAGCTGGGTATAGAATTCTTGGCTGCATGTTTTTCTCGTTTAGTGCTCTGAATATATCATACCAGTTCTTTCTGGCCTGCCAGGTCTCTGTGGATAAGTCTGCTGCCAATCTAATATTTTTACCATTGTATCTTACAGACTTCTTGTCCCAGGCTGCTTAAATGTTCCAATCAAAAGACATAGGGCATCAGAATAGATTTTTTTAAAAATTCTGCCTACAAAACTCATTTTAGACCTACAGACATCAGCAGATTGAAAGTAAGGGACATGAAATGGATGTCAAAAAAAGGCAGAGTAACATCAAAGGAAACAGTCAACAAACAAAAAGGCAACCCACGGAATAGGAGAAGATATTTGCAAATGACAGTACAGACAAAAGGTTGATATCCAGGATCTATAAAGAACTCCTCAAACTCAACACACACAAAACAGATAATCATATCAAAAAATGGGCAGAAAATATGAACAGACACTTCTCCAATGAAGACATACAAATGGCTATCAGACACATGAAAAATGTTCATCATCACTAGTCATCAGGGAGATTCAAATTAAAACCACATTGAGATACCACCTGACACCAGTTAGAATGGCCAAAATTAGCAAGACAGGAAACAACGTGTGTTGGAGAGGCTGTGGAGAAAGGGGAACCCTCTTACACTGTTGGTGGGAATACAAGTTGGTGCAGCCACTTTGGAGAACAGTGTGGAGATTCCTCAAGAAATTAAGAATAGAGCTTCCCTATGACCTTGCAATTGCACTGCTGGGTATTTACCCCAAAGATACAGATGGAGTGAAAAGAAGGGCCATCTGTACCCCAATGTTTATTGCAGCAATGGCTACGGTCGCCAAACTGTGGAAAGAACCAAGATGCCCTTCAACGGATGAATGGATAAGGAAGATGTGGTCCATATACACAATGGAGTATTATGCCTCCATCAGAAAGGATGAATACCCAACTTCTGTAGCAACATGGACGGGACTGGAAGAAATTATGCTGAGCGAAATAAGTCAAGCAGAGAGAGTCAAGTATCATATGGTCTCACTTATTTGTGGAGCATAACAAATAACATGGAGGACATGGGGAGATGGAGAGGAGAGGGAGTTGAGGGAAACTGGAAGGGGAGATGAACCATGAGAGACTATGGACTCTGAAAAACAACCAGAGGGTTTTGAAGGGGCGGGGGGGGTGGGAGGTTGAGGAACCAGGTGGTGGGTAATAGGGAGGGCACGTACTGCATGGAGCACTGGGTGTGATGCCAAAACAATGAACACTGTTATGCTGTAAATAAACAAACAAAAAAAGGCAGAGTAGGTAGCCATTCTTATATCAGACAGAGTAGATTTTAAAACCAAGTGTATAAGAAGAGATGAAGATGAGCATTATAAGAGAGAACAATTGTAAATATTTATACCCCATTTTAAAATCTTTTCAAAGAACTATTTGCAGTTTTATTGATTTTCTTTATTGAGTTCCCACTTCCAATTTTATCAATTTCTGCCAAAATTATTCCTTTACTTGGCTTTTTTGAGCCTTACATTGTTCTTTTGTCTAGCTAATTGTTTCAGACCTTTATTTTGTTAGTGTATGTGTATTCAGTCTCTAGAATTTCTTCAAAGTACTGCTTTCATTGTAGTCCACAAATTTTATAAAGGTGTACATGCATTTTAATTTATTGCAAAATATTTGAAAATTCTTTTGAGTGTTCTGTTTTTGATCCATGTGTTGCTTAGTCTCCAAATATTTTGGAATTTTCTAGATATCTTTCTGTTATAGCCTTCTATGTTTATGTTCTTTGGGGTCGGAGAACATAATTTGTATGAAGTCTGTTGTATTAAATTTTATGAGGCATTTTTTTAACCTCAGAATATGGTCATCTGGTGAATGTCCCACTTGAGTTTGGGAAGACTGTGTATTCTGCTGTGGCTAGATACAAATTACATAGTTGTCATTTAGATTCAGTTGATCAAAGGTACTGTTCAACTCATCCTTAAGGACTTTGTGCATGATGACATGTATCAATTACTGAAAGAGCAGTGTTTCATGCTGAAATAGTGAATTTGGGTATTCGAATGTCTGTCCACCAAGGGAATGGATTTTTCCATTTTTCTTTCCCATCGTCAACAGTTGCTGTGTCACATATATTGATGCTGTATTGTCAGATGCATGTAGGTGAAGGATTGTTAATGTCTTACAGGAGAATGGACCCCCACCTCTTAGGTAACTCCTTTCTTTATCCCTGCTCATTTCCCTGGTTCTGAAGTCAGCTTCGTCTGAAATAAATGTAGCTACTATGGTTTACATTTCATTTGTGTTAGCATGGTGGCATAATTTTTTCTGCTTCTTTCTTTTAACTTGTCTGTATTGTGATAATTAAAGTGTGTTTCTGGTAGTGTTTCTTGAGGGTGGTACTTAATGTTTTTAAAATCCATTCTGATGCTCTTTTTTTTTTTTAATATCCCCCACGGGACCAACTTGGATTGGATTTATTTGGATTTATTGCTTCTGGATTTGTTTGCTTGTACTAAGGCATAGTCTACAAAAGAGCAGTTTTTTTTTTTAAAGATTTTATTTATTTATTTATTTGACAGAGAGAGATCACAAGGAGGCAGAGAGACAGGCAGAGAGAGAGGAAGCAGGCTCCCTGCTGAGCAGAGAGTCTGACGTGGGGATCAATCCCAGGACCCTGAGATCATGATCTGAGCTGAAGGCAGAGGCTTTAACCCACTGAGCCACCCAGGTGCCCCCAAAAAGCAGTTTTTTAAAATATTGAACTTTATCTTATTTTTTCAGTGTTCCAAGATTCATCATTTATGCACCACAACCAGTGCTCCATGCAATACATCCCCTCCTTAATAGGCACCACCAAGCTCAGCCAAAACCCCACTCCACTCCAAAACGCTCCAGTTGTTTCACAGAATCCACAGACTCTCATGGTTCATCTCCTCCTCGAATTTTCCCCACATCACTACTCCTCTCCTTCTCCCAATGCCCTCCATGTTATTCCTTATACTCCACAAGTAAGGGAAACCATATGATCATTAACTCTCTCTACTTGACTTATTTCACTCAGCATAATCTCCTCCAGTCCTGTCCATGTTGATACAAAACTTGGGATTCATACTTTCTGATGGAGATGTAATATTCTATTGGATATATGGACCATATATTCTTTATCCATTTGTCTGTTGAAGGGCATCTTGGCTCTTTTGGCAACTGTGGCCATTGCTGCTATAAACATTGGGGTACAAATGGCCCTTCTTTCCACAACATCTGTATCTTTGGGGTAAATGCCCAGTAATGCAATTCCAGGGTCATAGGGTAGCTCTATTTTTCATTTCTTAAGGAATCTCCACATTGTTTTCCAAAGTGGCTGCATCAACGTGCATTCCCACCAACAGTGTAAGAGGGTTCTCCTTTCTCCACATCCTCTCCAACACATCTTGTTTCCCATCTTGTTAATTTTGGCCATTCTAAATGGTATAAGGTGGTACCTCAATGTGGTTTTGATTTTAATCTCCCTGATGGCTAATGATGATGAGCATTTTCTCATGTGTCTGTTAGTAATCTATACATTCAATGCCATCCTGATCAAAATTCCACTGGTATTTTTCAAAGTGCTGGAACAAACAATCCTAAAATTTGTATGGAACCAGAGGAGACCCTGAATTGCTAAGGAAATGTTGAAAAAGAAAAACAAAATTGGGGACATGAAGTTGCCTGATTTCAAGCTTTATGACAAAGCTGTGATTACCAAGACAGCATGGTACTAGCACAAAAATAGACTCACAGACCAGTGGAACAGAGTAGAGAGCCCAGATATGGACCTGCAACTCTATGGTCAAATAGTCTTTGACAAAGAAGGAAAAAAGTATCCAGGGGAAAACAGACAGTCTCTTCAATAAATGGTGCTGTGAAGATTGGACAGCTATGTGGAGAAGGATGAAACTTGACCATTCTCTTACACCATACACAAAGATAAACATGAAATGGATCGAAGATCTCAATGTGAGCCAGGAAACTATCAAAATCCTAGAGAAGAACATACGCAGTAACCTCTTCGACATTGGCCACAGTGACTTCTTTCAAGACATGTCTCCAAAGGCAAAGGAGGCAAAAGTGAAAAGGAACTTTGGGGATTTCATCAAGACCAAAACCTTCTGTACAGCAAAGGAAACAGTCTACAAAACAAAGAGGCAACCCACGGAATGGGAGAAGATATTCACAAATGGCACTACGGAGAAAGGGCTGATATCCAAGATCTATAAGGAACTCCTCAAACTCAACCCCCCCAAAAAACAGATAATCACATCAAAAAATGGGCAGAAGACATGAACAGACACTTACCCAAGGAATACACACAAATGGCTAACAGATACATGAAAAAATTTTCATCATCATTAGCCATCGGGGAGAATCAAATCAAAACTATATTGAGATACCACCTTACACCAATTAGAATGGCCAAAATTAACAAGACGGGAAACAACAAGTGTTGGAGAGGATGTGGAGAAAGGGGAACCCTCTTACACTGTTGGTAGGAATGCATGTTGGTGCAGTCACTTTGGAAAACAGTGTGGAGATTCCTCAAAAAATGAAAAATAGAGCTACCCTATGACCTTGCAATTGCACTACTGGGCATTTACGCCAAAGATACAGATGTCATGGAAGGAAGGGCCATCTGTACTCCAATGTTCATAGCAGCAATGGCCACAGTTGCCAAACTCTGGAAAGAGCCAAGATGCCCTTCAACAGATGAATGGATAAGGAAGATATGGTCCATATATCCAATGGAGTATTATGCCTCCATTAGAAAGGATAAATACTATTTTATTTACTGTATTAAGATGGTTCCTATTTATTTTATTTGTTTCATTTTTTATTTTTTTCATATTTTTATTTAAATTTTATCTAGGTAATTTATAGTGTGCCATATTGGTTTCAGGAGTAGAATTCAGTGATTCATCACTTGCACAAAATAATACTCTGTACTCATCATTTAAAGTGCCCTCCTAACTACCCTTCACCCTCCTCCCAGTCTCACCCACCTCCCTCTATCAACCCTCAGTTTTTCCTCTCTCTTTCTCTTAAAATATATTATTTATTTGAGACAGAGAAAGACACACACACAAGTGGAGGGAGGAAGGGGCAAAGTAAGAAGGAGAAGGATACTCTCCGCTGAGCACAAAGTCAGATGCAAGATCCCACCCCAGTACCCAGAGGCCAGTCCTTAACTGAATGAACCCAGGTGCCCCTTGTTCTCTATTGTTAAGAGTATCTTATGGTTTGTTTCCCTCTCTCTTCCCCCCCAATATGGTCATATGTTTTGTTTCTTAAATTCCACATATGGGTGAAATTGGATGGTATTTGTACTTCTTGGACTGATTTATTTTGCTTAACATAATACACTCTAGCTCCATCCACGTCATTGCAAATGACAAGATTTCATACTTTTGATAGCTGAGTATTATTCCATTGCAAATATATGCCACATCTTCTTTAGCCATTCACCAATCGATGGACATTTGGGCTTTCTCCATAATTTAGCTAGCATTAGTAATGCTGCCATAAAGACTAGGTGCATGTACACCTTTGAGTCTGGATTTTTTTTTTAATCCTTTGAGTAAACACCTAGTAGTGAAATTTCTGGATTATAAGGTAGTACTATTTTTATCTTTTGAGGAACCTCCACACTGTTCCCCAGAGTGGCTGTACCAGTTTGTATTCCCAACAGTGCAAGAGGGTTCCTCTTTCTCTGCATCCTCGCCAACACCAGTTGTTTCTTGTGTTAAGTTTATTCATTCTGATATATGTGAGGTGGTATGTGATTGTGGATTTGATTTGTTGTTTTCCTGATGATGAATGATATTCAGCATCTTTTCATGAGTCTGTTAACCATGTGGATGTCTTCTCTGGAAAGGTGAGACTGCTTGTCTTTAAAGTGGTTACTGACGTAGTTGAATACATGTCTACCATATTGGAACTGTGTGTACCTACTGCCCTTCTTTCCTTATCTTTCACTCTTAAGTTTTGTTCTGCCTTCTCTGCTTTTAATTGAGCAAGCTATAGGATTCCATGTTTTCTCCTTTTGTGGGATGCCAATTACACTTCTCGATTACATTGTTTATTTGACTTCCCTCAAGTGTTCAATGTAAATTTACAATTAACCTGAATTCATTCTCAAGTAACACTGCCCTTGAACATGTTTCATGTAGGTACCTTAAAACAAAGAATCCTCAATTCCTGTCTTCCATTCATTATGCAGTTGTTCTCACACATTTCACTTCTCCATGTCAGTTATCACAAATGGATTTTTGCAAGTATATTTTGAACAAAATAAGTCTGTTTTATCAGTTAAAATAAGAAAATAAAAACCCTAAAGTCTATTGAAGTTTTACATCATTCATTCCTTCTCTAACACTGTTTTTAGATTGGACCTAAGTTTGTGCTCTACATTGTTTTCCTTGGCAATTAATTCTTCTAACATATCCTTCAAGAAAGTTTCAAGGAGCCAAAAGGAGTGTTTATTTTTTTTAAGCCCTTATTTAACCTTCACTTTCCCCCTAGTTTATAATTACTGATTTAAAGGTCAATTTCATCAGATTTCCCCAGTGGCTAACAGAAAACAGAGCACTTCAAATCCCAGCAAGAATTATAAAGGACACCATGCCCTGAAGCCCTTGGTATTCGGTAGTTTTGAAGGGTAAATTAGATAAATACCAAATTTCAGAATGACAGTGTTTTTTTCTTTCAGTACTTGAAGTGTGTCATTCCACTCTGTTTTTGCTTCTCTTTTTGTCTGGCTGAAGAGAAACCAATGTAATTCTTATACTGGTTTTACAACAGGGAAGTTTCTCTCATCTCCGTCACTCTTTCAAGGTTTTCTTCTTGTCTTAATGTTTCCCAGGCTTATATTACATGCAAAATTGTTGGTCCCTTGATAGGTATCCTGCTGGGATTTTCCGAGATTTGGATTTGTAGTTCAGGTACATGAAAGGCAAGTTTTCTGTCTTTCAAGTATTTCTTAGTATTTCAAGTACTTCTGCTAATTCTTTGCTGTGTGTTTTCTTCTCCTTCTACTTCTGCTAATTCTTTGCTGTGTGTTTTCTTCTCCTTCTAGTACTTCCTGTACACAGATGTTACATCTTTTATCATTGTCCCACCGTTCCGACTATTCTATTTTCTCTATTTTTATGGTGTTATGTTAGTCACCATACAGTACCTCATTTGTTTTTTCCCTTAAATTTATTTTATTTTTTCAATGTTCCAAGATTCATTGTTTATGCACCACACCCAGTACTCCATGCAATATGTGCCCTCCTCAATACTCACCACCAGGCTCACCTAACCCCCCATACCCCTCACCTCCAAAACCCTGTTTTGTTTTGTTTTTTTTTTTTTTTTTGCCAAGTCCACAGTCTCTCATGGTTAATCTCCCCCTCCAATTCCCCCAATTCACTTTTCCTTTCCTTCTCCTAATGTCCTCCATGTTATTCCTTATGCTCCACCTCATTCATTTTTGATGTAGTGTTCCATGATTCACTGTTTGTGTATAAAATCTGGTGCTCCATGCAATTCATGCCCTTCTTAATACCCATCACCAGTTTCACCCATCCCCCACCCCCTCCTATCCAAAGCCCTAAGTTTGTTTCCTGGAGTCCAATCTGTCATGGTTCATCTCCCACTGCTATGTCTCCCCCTTCATTTTCCCCTTCCTTCTCCTAAAGGCCCCCATGCTGTTCTTTATATTCCACAAATAAGTGAAACCATATGATAATTGTCTTTCTCTGTTTGACTTATTTCACTCAGCATAATCTCCTCCAGGTCCATCCATGTTGTTGCAAATGTTGGGTATTCACCCTTTCCGATGGAGGATGAAATAATGAAATAATAATGAAATAATATTCCATTGTATATATATGAGCCATATCTTCTTTATCCATTTGTCTATTGAAGGGCTTCTTGGCTCTTTCCACAGTTTGGCAATTGTGGGCATTGCCACTATGAACACTGGGGTACAGATGGACCTTCTTTCCACTACATCTGTATCCTAAGGTAAATACCCAGTTGTGCAATTGCAGGATCATAGATAGCTCTCTCATGATTTCTTAAGGAATCTCCACATTGTTTTCCAAAGCGGCTGCACCAACTTATATTCCCACCAATAGTGTAAGAGTGTTCTCCTTTCTCCATATCCTCTCCAACATTTGTTGTTTCCTGCCTAGTTGATCTTTGCAATTCTAACTGGTGTAAGGTGGTATCTCAATGTGGTTTTGATTTTATTCTCCCTGATGGCTAATGAGGATCAACATTTTTTCATGTGCTACCCATTTATGTGTCTTCTTTGAGGAAATGTCTATTCATGTCTTCTGCCCATTTTTTTTTATTTCATTATTTGTTTTTAGGGTGTTGAGTTGAGAAGTTCTTTATAGATCTTGGATATCAGCCCTTTGTCTATAGTGTCCATTGCAAATATCTTCTCCCATTCCATGGGTTGCCTCTTTGTTTTTGTTGACTGTTTCCTTTGTTGTGCAGAAGCTTTTGATCTTGATGAAGTCCCAAAGTTGATTTCTTTTGTTTCCCTTGCCTTTGGAGACATGTCTTGAAAGAAGTTGCTGTGGCTGATATCAAAGAGGTTACTGCTTATGTTCTCCTCTAGGATTTAGATGGAGTCCTGTCTCACATTGAGGTATTTCATCCATTTTGAGTTTATCTCTGTGTATGGCATAAGAGAATGGTTGAGTTTCCTTCTTCTGTATATACCTGTCCAATTTTCCCAGCACCATTTATTAAGGACACCTTTATTCCCCCATTGGATATTTTTTCCCTCATTGTCAAAGATTAGCTGACAATAGAGTTGAGGGTCCATATGCTGAGTGAAATAAGTCAAGCAGAAAAAATCTATTATCATATGGTTTCACTTACTTGTGGAGCATAAGGAATAACATGGAGGACATTAGGAGAAGGAAAGGAAAAGTGATTGGGGGAAATAGGAGAGGGAGTTGAACCATAAGAGACTGTGGACTCTGAGAAACAAACTGAGGGTTTTGGAGGGAAGGGGGTAGGGAGTTGAGTGAGCCTGGTGGTGGGTTTTATGGAGGGCACATATTGCATAGGGTACTGGGTGTGGTGCATAAACAATGAATTCTGGAACATGGAAAAGAAATTATAAATAAATAAACAAATAAATAAATAAATAAAAGAAGCCAATGTTAAAAAAAAAAAAAGAACACATCAATGAAACTAGAAGCAGGTTCCTTCAAAGAATTAATAAGATTGATAAACCACTGGTGAAAGTAATCCAAAAGAAAAGAAAAAGGACCAAAATTAATACAATTATGAATGAAAGCAGAGAGATCACGTTAGTCAGATTAGTCAAGGAGATAGAAACAATCATCAGAAATTATTATCCACAGCTATATGACACTGAGTTAAGCAACCTACAAGAAATGAATGCATTCCTGGAAACCTATAAATGTCCAAGACTGAAACAGGAAGAAATTGACAACCTGCATGGGCCAATATCTAGTATCGAGATTGAAGCAGTGATCAAAACCTCCCAAAAAACAGGAGCAAAGGATCTGATGGATTCCCTGGGGAATTCTTTCAAACAATGAAAGAAGAAATAGTACATATTGTCCTGAAGCTATTTCAAAAAAGAGAAACACAAGGAAAACTTCCAGACACTTTCTATTAAGCCAGCATTATCCTGATCCCCAACCCAGGCAAAGATCACACCAAAAATGAGAATTTCAGCCCAATATCCCTGATGACTATGGATGCCCAGATTCTCAACAAGGTCCTAGTTAATAGGATCCAAAAGTATCTTAAAAAGATTACCCACCAAGACCAGGTGGGATTTATCCCTGGGATGCGAGGGTGGTTCAACATTCGCAAGTCAGTCAGTGTGATAGAACAAATCAATAAGAGAAGAGAGAAGAACCACAAGGTCATCTCAGTTGAAGTGGAAAAAGCACTGGACAAAATACAGCATCCGTTCCTGATTAAAACTCTTCAAAGTGTAGGGATAGAGGGAACATTCCTCAACTTCATAAAATCTATCTATGAAAAACCCACAGAATATCATTCTCAATGGGGAAAAGCTGACAGCCTTCCTTTTGAGATGAGGAACACGACAATGATGCCCACTCTTGCCACTGTTGTTCAACATTGTACTAGAAGTCCTAGCAATAGCAATCAGACAACAAAAAGAAATAAAATGTATTCAAATTGGCAAAGTAGAAGTCAAACTCTCTGTCTTCACAAATGACATGATATTTTTTTATGGGAAACCTGAAAGACTCCAGTCCCAAAATACTAGAACTCATACAGCAATTCAGTAATGTGGCAGGATACAAAATCAATGCACAGAAATCAGTTGCTTTCTTATACACTAACAATGAAAATATAGTAAGGGAAATTAGAGAATTGATTCCATTTACTATAGCACCAAGAACCATAAGATACCTAGGAACAAACCTAACCAGAGGTAAAGGATCTGTTCTCGAGGAACTGCAGAACACTCATGAAAGAAACTGAAGAAGACACAAAAATATGGAAGACCATTCCATGCTCATGGGTCGGAAGAATAAACATTGTTAAAATGTCTATACTGCCTAGAGCAATCTATACTTTCAATGCCATCCCGATTAAAACTCCACTGGCATTTTTCAAAGTTCTGGAACAAACAATACTAAAACTTGTATGTAACCAGAAAAAAACCTGAATTGCTAAGGAAATGTTGAAAAAGATATTCTCCTCTTTGATGGGGTCTTTGGTTAGTTTTGGGACTGAAGTAATGCTGACCCCATAGAAAGAGTCTGGAAGTTCTCCTTCTGTTTGTGGTTTTTGTGTGTGTGTGTGTGAGAGAGAGAGAACGGGTATTATTTCTTCTTTAAATGTTTGGTAGAATTCCTCAGGGTATCCATCAGGCCCTGAACTCTTGTTTTGGGGGGAGGTTTTTGATCACTGCTTCAATCTCGTTACTGGTTATGAGTCTATTCAGGTTGTCAATTACTTCCATCTTAGTCTGACTATTCTATTTTCATTTGTCTTTTCACTATTAAATTTTAGTATGAGAAGGTTCTGGTGCAATATTTGTAAGCTTACTGAGCTTTCCTCACTCCAGAGCTCACCAAATGGCATTCTCCTTTTTGGATATGATAATTTTTTTTTTCTGCTATTGCCATTTGATTCTTTCCCAGAATGTCCACCTCTGTTTACAAGGTCCATCACTTCCTGCATGCTGTCCAATTTTACTGGAGGCTTTCAAATATTTACTCTTTAAATAAATATTTATAAATAAATATTTAATCTTTGTTTAAAATTTCCAGCCTTGTAAAATGGGATTGGGAGGGAGACAAACCATTAGTGACTCTTAATCTCACAAAACAAACTGGGGGTTGTTGGGAGGAGGTGGGGTTGGGAGAGGGGGAGGGGGTTATGGACATTGGGGAGGGTATGTGCTATGGTGAGTGCTGTGAAGTGTGTAAACCTGGTGATTCACAGACCTGTACCTCTGGGGATAAAAATACATTATATGGTTATTAAAAAATAAAAAATAAATAAATTAAAAAAAAAAAACTTCCAGCCTTGTAATTCTGCAATCTTGGCCATATCCCAATCTTGTTCTAATGAGGGCTCTGTTTCTTCATACTGTGGTGTTTTTGCAATTTAACACACTTTGTGATTTTGGGTGGAAATCTGTACATGATGCAATGAGCAAAACCAGTTAAGTAAACTGTCTTTAATCTGACTTTTTGTATTCTGGGTGTCAGTCCCTTGTTCACAATTTGGTGCAAGCCCTATGTGCTTGAAGATATAAATTTCTCTGAGGTGCCTTGTATTTTGAAAGAGGCTTTTGTTGGTGTCTCTTCTGTTTACTTTGGGTTTTCCTTGCTACGTCTTCAGTAAGATCTGAGGGTTGATGTTCTTGGCAGTTGAAATTACACGTTACACCAGGGCCATATTAATACATCAGAATGGTGTAAGGAAGTTTTGTGTATATGATTAGCTCTCAGGGTTTAACAAACTTGTGTCCCTGGGAATTGGCCTCTACCAGTGATTCTCAGACCTTTGTTCCCATTAGGAAAGAGGATAGCAAAGAGAGGAGTCAGTTCCCTTCACCCACACAGAAACCTGGAGGGGTCTAGATTTGGAGATTTACTTTCTCTGGGCCAGTGATGCTTTAGTCAAACCCAAACTGGTGCTCTGATGAAACAGTTTCCCTTAAGGGAAGGCTTCCTTAAGGACATCAGAGGGCGCTGGGTGTGTTCCACAATGATTGCTTCTCTTCTCTTCCTGCCAGAAGTCAAAGCACTTTTCCTTGAACTTCATCCTGTCGGGAAGGGAGAGCAGCTATTGGAAGTAAATTGACTGTGGAAATGCAGAGCTCCCCACCAAACTTATCCCCCAGAGATAAGATATTCTAGCTCCTGCCCACAGAGCTTCCAGAGATAGTATGAATTTTCAGGCCAGATCCTGGCTCCTGCAGAGGCCTGTGCTCCTGAGGATGTGGCTTGTCTTTATTTACCTGCCTCTCCAGTTTCTGTGGTGGCAGTTTGCCCTGAGATTGCAGTTCTCTGATGGATTCTTGGATAATTGTTGATTTGGGTTGTTCAGCTTTTCCCTTGATGCAATGAGGAGTGATGATGTCTGAGCTCCATATATAACAGATCACAAACTGGAAATCTATTAATTATATAAAAAATTAGCTTTAGCAGAAAGACAAATACCATATGATTTCATTATATGTGGAATCTTAGAAACAAAAGCAGATGAACATAGGGGAAGGGGAGAAAAAAAAATAATATAAAACGCAGAGTGAGGCAAACACAAGAGACACTTAACCGTAGGAAACAACCTGAAGGTTGCCGGAAGGGAGGTCGGTGGGTGGATAGGGTAATTGGGTGATGGGCATTAAACAGGACACTTGATGTAATGAGCACTGGGTGTTATATGCAACTGATGAATTCCTAAAATCTACCCTTACAATACAGTATATGCTAACTAAATTGAATTTAAATTTAAAAAATTAAAATAAATTAACCTTACCTTTTTTTCCTGCTGCAGACAGTTCCGTCATGCCTTATTGTTGGAAAAAGGAGGAGACATAATCAGCGTGTCCATCATCTGATTTTTAAAATAGGATGTCAGGAGTTGCTCAGCGGTATGACACACCCTACAATGAAAACCTCCTTGTTTTCCCCACCTCAGCAGCTGTAAGGCCAAGCTCATATTGTCTAGGTAAGATATTGAGGTACATGATTTGGCCTGAGATGATAAAACAAAAAGTCAAAATAGAAAGGACTATGCTAGACAAGACAAAACATGTAGAATGTAGACCCTGGGTGTACCGTAGGGATGTCCAGTGTGCTCCAGGTCTGAGAGGTGTTTCAGCAGCTGCAGTTCCAGCAGGCAGGGATAAGTCTTCTGGTGTGTCCATCCCCTGGGACCCCTGATACCCTGGGCTGCATCCTTAAACCCCAAATACATTTTCACATGCACATGTCAGTTCTTCTAGCCATCAAGGTGTGCTACTCTCTGTTATTCCCTGTTAGCTGAGTCACAGGAACTTGGAAACGGTCTGGTCCCCATGTTACAGCACATCTGAATCAGTTATTTTGAACCCTTGATCTCCATAGCAGAGGCACGTAACAATTACATAGAGGAAGAGAAACAAGGAATTATGATAAGTTCTGGAGAAGACACGAGGGTTCTGGGAAGGAAACAGGGAGAGGGGAGGAGTCAAGCGTAGGCAGAAGGAGTCCTGCCACATCCAGGCCTGGAGGAAATGGGACGTGAGCACTTCCATCACCTGTCCTGTGAAGACTGTGTCCCAGGGATTGAACAACAGCCTGAAACTGCCCATTTTGGGGCATAATTGCAGGGGGTGTGGATGGAATGCTGTATCTGTGGACACCCAGTTGGCTCCAGAGTCATAGAGTCCGACCTAACCATGCATTTCTCATCTAAATGATGCTTGCATGGTCCAGCCTGGGAGGAAAATGGACACTGAGTAATCCTCAAGGGAGCTATTTCCTGAGGCCAAGAATTTTCATCTTCCACCCCAAAGAGGGCAGTCCAGACCTGGAGGAAAAAGTCATGGTCTAGGGCCCAGCAGTTTGGGATCTAACAAGCCCTGGGTAGGGGATAGATGCATCATCCTCCTGGCAAGATGCTCCTACTGTATTCACCACAGAGACAGGGCTGCTAGGAGTAGAGACCTGAGAAAAGACCCTCCCTCCCATGGGCAGCCAAGCAGTCAGCAATTCTGGGCCTTCAACTATAAGTCAGGGAACTCTGACAGGGTGGGCCCCTGGGGATGTGATATTAGGGGCAGTAGTGCCTTGAAACACAGTCGTGTCAATGAGGTTGACCTCAAAGTCAGAGGCTGGCTGGGAACTGAGTCCTTCAGGTGGGCTGGTAGAGGGGCAAGAAATGGCAGCAGCAGTGATGGGCAAGTTGACCTGAGGAGGACCACTAGGACCCTACTGGGTGAGGAGATCTGCCAGGTGAAGAGAATCTGCCTGATGGTGGGATCACCATTTCAGAGGTGCTGGGAACAACAGGGAAGGCATCACTGGCATCTGCTTCAGCTGTCATTGAGGCCTTGGGTTTCAGAGGGTCTCTTTCCTCCCCACTTAAGAGGGGAATCTGGGACTGGCTTCAGCATAAAGGAGACAGGGATTGCAGCTTCTTCTGGATATGGCCAGTCAGGAGATGGTCTTTGCATACAGACTCACTGCCTAGTGAGATGGAGGGAGCAGGTTTGGGGACACAGCAAGTCAGCCCTGCCTGATACTTGGGAGTGAGCAGGGGTCAGCCAGTTAAGTGGACAGGGCTGGGGACAATGACTGTGAAGAGGTGACTGATAGGGGCTCTGACAGGGAGGAGGGAGGACTAGGGGAGCTGTGTGTCCTCTGAGATAAAGGATGAACGGTGTTGCCCCTCAGTTGGAATTTAGGGTGGCCACTGGGCCCTGACAATCCTGCCTCACCGAGGATCTCTTCTGCTGCGTGTTCCTGCTGGGGGCTGGAGAAAGAGCTGGTGGAGTGGACCTTACTCCAGGCAGGGGGAAAGAACTGGAAGGCTGCCAAGTGCTGTCACTGAAGATGGCCTTGGTGTCCCCCAGAAATGCACTGGGAGTGCCCTAGAGTGCTGCATCCGCCTCAGAGGCTAGATCTTTAGAGGTGATTCAAACTCACCTCGGGGGTGGTAGCAGTATAAGAGGGTCCCTTTGTCTTGTCTACAGGGGTTCCCAGTCTTGTCTCTTGGTTAGAAGGATAAACATCTTTTGTTTCTGAGGCCTGAAACTGTCAAGTGCCTCTGACCAGTACCTCCAGGTGTGTTTCTGCCCAATGGCTATGTGTGCATCCTTTCATGGTGGCTCTTCCACTGGGAAACCACTGAAGTTGCATCTGGACACCAAGGGCCTGTCTCACTTTCAATGAGACCTCTGGAGCACCTAGGCCTGGGATTTGGCCAGTGTACCTTCCTCTGTAGCTGTGGGAAACATGAGATAGGGCTGTATGAGATCAAGAGGCATTTTGTTTGGGACAGCTCTTACAAGAGTTGTAGGACTTCTTGTTGGACATACTTCTGAGCTCTGAGGACTGGAGGTATCTCTGTAGGAATCAAGCCTTTTAAGAAGGAAGAGAAGCCTGCATGGATCCCCAGAAACTGAATGAAGACTGTGTCCAGCATTCCATTAGGGACCCTTCCCTTATAGGCTGCCTCTCTTCGGCTGTGGGGTCCTTCTTCTCTTTGGCAGTCTCCTTCGCAGTCTCTCTGAGAGCCCTCAACATGACTTCTCTGTGGATTGGCCTTGGGCACATTGGGTGCTGTGGGTGGCATAGTGGTCACTACATACGCCTGTACTGCACAGGGAGTGAGACTGCAGAGTGTACATGCTGAGGAGCTGGACATACTTGCCCTGGGACCAGATAGCACTGCCATTCTCTGATGGCCTTGCCTGCCAAATAAGACACCATCCATAGAACCTCAAAACTCACATTGGAAATTGATGCCATTAAGTTAGATCCTATCACCCACAAGATTTATCATGGGATCAGGGGACCCAAGCATGCAGGCGGCTGCCATTCAGATGGAGATTTTTCAATGTCCCCTCCTCAATACCAGGGCCAGCACTGTGCCCAGAGGGATGCAAAGCAGAAGGAGGTGAGATGCCTTGCTTGCATGAGCACTAGAGGGCCTGTGTCTTCACTCATTTGCCAGATGCCTGAATCCCGAGGTGGTCAGATCCAACCTCTAAATGCCTCATCATCCCTAGCTATTAACAGAGGAAGCTCTCTGCTCACTTTACCATGTTGGGAGGGCAGAACACTCAGGTGCTTGCCTGGTTTAGGTACTGGTTTCCTGAGAGATGTGCTCAGGGCATCCTCTAGTGGCCTGAATAGATCATAACCGTACTTTTGTCTTCTTCATGGTGACAGTAGATAGAAGCCAGGCCAGCATTTTGGTTGATTATACTCTAGATCCAACAAGTAAGTTGGGAAAGGGATGAGCGCATATACACTGGGTTGCCTTACCCTTTTCATGGCAGGGATCTCACATTGACAATTTGTCTTTGTGTTCCTCCTGCAAAACATTACCCTCTGCTCTTTCTCTAAGGTCCTGTAATAGAGAATTATTTGACAGCTGAAAGAATGGGAAGAGTCAGGCATGACCAGAGACACCAGGGTAGGAAAACACCCATGGCGGACATGACCAGGTCAGGGCCAGTCTTCTCTGAGCCCCATCTAGCTCAGCCCTTCTGACTCCCAGCCTGGCTCACTGCTGGGCCATTCAGGACTGTTTACCATGAGTCAGTGGTGCAGTCCCAGGTTCAGGGGCAAGGGCAGCACTAAGGAAGGGGGTGAGGGGGCTGCAGAAACATCTCCTAGACCCTGAAGAGAGAAGGCCCCAAGTACCTGGATGAGACCAGGTTCCTCAGGGTGAACCTCATAAAGAGAGACAATGGGTGAGAGCTACAAAGAGAAGCTATGCATTACAAAGAGAGAAAGCAAAAAGAGATGAAAGGAAGGAATGTGTTATGGGCATCATGTTGCTGTGTTCATCTGAGTCCTCTGAATCTGCAAAGTAGTCTCTGGGTGGGTATGGATGGTGCTGATGATGTGGGGGTGGCCGTGGGAAAGGAAGTCGGAGTTAGAGGAGGTAGCAATGCAGACTCCGCTGCTCCAGGAAGGAAGTACCCTGAATTCTGGGTGATTGGCCCTCAGCTCCGAGTCCTCTCCAGGCTCCAGCCCTTGATGTCTGCAGGGAGGGAATGGGTGTCTGTTCTCTGACATGTTTTTCCAGCCTCACATTCTCTCCATGACCAGGAATGGATGGATGCCTGTGTCCTCCTGTCCCTCCTGCAGGAGATTACTGCCTCCACGAGAGTCTGTGCCTGTTATTAACTTCCTCCCTCTTGGCTCCTCTCCTGCTGTGTTCCCCTCCCTCTTCCTCTCCTAAGATATGCTTCATTTCCTTTCTACTGCCAAACTCCACCAATCATTTCCTTTCTACTGCCAAACTCCACCAAACTCCACCAATCGTTATGAAGTAGGGAAGCACTGGGGGACAGACAATCCACGTGCTGGCACCCACTCACTAAATCCACTGATTCTTCTTGTTGGGTAGTTGCTGTCCTGGGTCTGGCATTGCTGAGGACCTTGAGGGAGAAAGTGTCCATTACCTCCATGTAGCCTGTGTCTTTCTAAGTCTGACATGAACATATTCAGGAGACATTTTCACCTGAAACAACCCCAGAAATTCCTAGAAACATTACAAAGGGTGAGTGAAAGTTAGAGGACGCTAACTTACCCACTTTTCCTTAGGACGTATGACCCCATAAACGTATAGTCCTGCCCAGGGTTTGGCCCAACCATTGGAAGGAAAGCACTGAGCTTGCCTGAGTAAAGGTCACAGGGTGGTCATGACAAGGATGTGATGGGGGCAAGGCCAACATCACATGACAGGAACCCTTGGTACTGAGAGGAGCAGTGACCCCTGGACCTGCTGCCCAGAGTTTCTGCCCTCAGATCAATGACAGGTGACAGGTCAGTGGGGCTGTGAGTACAGGTGTTTGAAACAGGCCCAGCAGTCTCTCACATAGTCCTCTAGAGCTGCTGCCCACCGTGGAGAATCTGCAATGCGGCTGCACATGGACCTCCCTCAGATGGAAGCACATGCACCCACATGACTCTGGGAAAGGACACTGAAGCATATACAGTGATGCCAGAGATAATATTCCTTAACGTATGTGGGTGTGGGAGTGGTCCTTAAGGAGGAGCAAGCATGATAGAAACATGATGCTTCAAGTCCTAGAAGCTGAGCCGGAGAGAGTAACCTCTCATTCACCACCTGGCACACACTGGAACTTTGTCTCTAGGTCAGGTATCTGTGAGAGAGTTGTGTCCCTGCACCATTCATAAGAGGTGTGAAGCAGAACAGAACAAAACGAAGATCAGACATTCAGCAGTGGCAAAGGGAGGGGAGTGCAGGTTTCATGATAAATGGAAGTTGTAGAGAGCAAAGCGAGAACAGAATTTTTCTAAGACAGCACACTCAAAGCCCACAGACACAATTCCTCTTCCTATTATGTTATTAAGTTATGAATTGAGCAAATCAGACTTCTACACCTTTTTCCCTATTCTGACTTCACATGCACTTCTGCAGACTCCAGATCAGCAGGTGCAGCCCAGTTGTTACCTGGAACTCTCTCCCGTTGATTTCTACCTGAGTCCTGTTTGGACCTAGAGAGTCTTCCCCCATCTGGATGGAATCATCTTGAAGGCTCTCCACAATCAAACCTATAGGCACACACACATGAGCAATCTCATTACTGGAGGGAGGGGCCCAGCCATTCTTCCTACTGTGGTTGAGGTTTTGATGGGTCATCCAGTGCTCCCTGATTTTTTCCATGGGTTCTCAAAAGTTTTTTGGGCTTGGTGGAATCTGAGCCCTTCAATAAAACCCTCATCACAATTGTGAACTGAAATGTAATAGAGAAACTACAGGAATCAACTGTTCACACTCTCAGTTTTTCAAGTTTACTATAGCTCTCACAACCAAACTTAGAAACCAAATTCCAACTCTCAGGGATCCACATGAAATATGGCTAATGTGACTGAGCAACTTGACGTTTTCTTACCTTGGAATTAATTGAGTTAATGAATGACCGAATGAAATTAGTTATATGCAAAGAGATATAGGTTAGTGTCTAGCACCCTGGATAGCAGAGCTGTAGAACCCAAAGAAGAAGGAGATGTAACTGCCTATCCCTTCATTGTTCCTTGCTGAGTAATGTGTTGACCTAAAGGGATCATTCATTTTCCAGTATTTCCTGGGCTCATGCACCATTGCCAGGTACTTTTTGAGGTCTTGGGACACCAAAACAGTAAGGTCAACACCCACATCTTAGAAGCAGCGATGTAAAATTCAATGCAACCCCTATCCAAACCCCAATGTCATTTTGTAAAAACAGAATAGACCATGCTAAAATACCTATGCAACTTCAAATAGAGAAAACAATCTCAAGCATGAGGAAAAAGTGGAATCTCCACTCTTCCTGACTTAAAATGTGTTGTGATGAGCAATGGGTATTATATGCAACTAATGAATCATTGAACACTACATCAAAAAAAATGATGTATTATATGTTGGCTAATTGAACATAATGAAAAATTTAAAAAACACATATTGCAAGCTACAGTACTCTAACAATATGGTACTGCCATGAAAACAGTCAATTAGCATAGAGAGCCCCCAAAAGAACACACATACCTGGGCTCATGATCTTAACAAGAATGCCATGACTACATCATGGAGAAGAATAGCCTCTTCAACAATCAAGAGAATGGAAATGGAGAAGACATGTGCAAATTCACATTGCAAAAGGAACTAATATTCAAAATGTATAAGAAACTCCTGCATGTGAATTACAAAACAAAACAAAAACAAAAACAAACAAACAAAAACAAGAAAGCCACTAACCCAGTCTAAACATGGAAGAAAGGCTTGAATAGACATGACTTCAAAGAAGATGTACGAATGGCCAACAGACATATGAAAACCTGCTCAACATCACTGATCACCAGGGAACTGCAAACTCAAGGACAGTGAGATGTCACTTCACTTGCTCAGATGCCAGTTACAGAAAGAAAAAAAGGAAAGGAAAAGGGAGGAGACAGGAGGGAAAAGAAAGAAGAGAAAAAGAACCATAAGAATTTTGAAGAGGATATGGGTAATCAGAACCTTTGTACACAGTGGGAAGTTAAAATGGTACAGACATAATGAATTAAAAATAGTTACGAGTTTCTTAAAGAACTACAAATAGAAGTACCACATGATCCAGCAGTCACACTTCTGGGTATAGTGTGATGGGAAAGGAAACCAGCATCTCTAGGCTACATCTTCAACATTATACATACTGCAGTGTTCTACACAATAGCCAGGAAATGAAAACAGCCCCAGTGCCCATACACAGGTGAACTGATAAATTGATGAAGAAAAGGTGGTACCAAAAGTGCAGCGGAATATTATTCCAACTTCAAAGAAGAAGTGAACTTATCGTGTGCAGAACCAGGAATGAGCCTGCAGAGCCTTATTCTAAGTGTCATGTGCCAATCGCAGAAACAAAAATACTGTGTTTGCATGACCATGAGGTGTATAAAATTGTCAAAGTCATAGATGTTGACCTGCATGGTCCTCTGTGGGACCTACATCCACACCTTTCACAATCTCTGACTCACCACAAGCATGTGGGCTTTCTCTCTGCAGTCCTCACTAATGACTAGTCTTCAATGGGCTGTTAAACGCACATGAGCTGCCCTGGGTTATTTGCCCATGGAGGCCACTTAAAATATTGGGCAATGTTGTGACCTTGTAGAGGAGTATCTCCAGGTATGTAATGGATGTGGGACTTGCTCTGTGACTGATGGTCCCATAGCTGAGTGATAAGTGTCGATCGGTGTCCCAGAGCACTGGGACGTGGGCCTGGGTTCCTATTTTTGCTTTTCCATATAGAAGGCAAGAGCTTGGCCCATTCATCCCTGCAGCATCTCCTTCTGAGGGAAGGGAGTTTTAAGCAAACCTCTAGGTATGGCTATATTGAGGGAAGAATGGGGAATTGCATGCAATATGTTTATATTCATGCCTATGTCTTACGTATGTTTTGAGTTGATTTTCAGTTTCCATATTCACATCAGCATGGGTTGCTTCCCTCAGGTATATCTGTTACCTTTTCACAATACTTTCACTGTATATATCCTGTGTTCTTTGGTCTTTTGTGTTATTTGCTACCAGTTTCCAGCATATTCCATTCTTCTCCTTCTAGTTTCCTCTTCACACAGGTTTGCATTTTTCAAAGGAACATCAGGGAATCTGATCTGCTACCCCCAGGACAGACATAGCAGAGGAGCTTAGCCCCACTTGCATGAGTATCCTTTGAGTCTCCCAGGAAAATAAAATAAACTTGGGGCCTGGGGGGTTAGATCCCATGCACGTAGAATTACTGTGTTCTCAAAGAGAATGAGGCACAGTCAAAAGCCTGTGTCAATCTCTCCATAGGGTGCTTTTGGTGGGCAGGAAACACATCCAAAGGGAAGAGAAATCTATAGTGTAGGACACCATCCAAGAAAATAGTTGATTGCCTGATAGGCAAATGTACGTTTTGGCTTCTTTGCTCCTTCTCATTTTTTCTCATTTCTTTTTATATTATCAACAAAATAAAATTTTTGTTATATACTTGAAAATGAGTGAATAACTTTTTATCAACTTTAGTGGGTTCAATATACTAGCAATCAGAATGGGTCTCACGGTTCATTCATACTAAGCAACATACTAAGTCCAGCCTGGACTAGGGATGCTGGAAATGGGGGTGGAAGCTGAAGAATGCTGTGGCTTAACTCCCATATCACTTACACCAGGAATATAAATCTATTCTTGGGGGGAAGGGAAGATCGAAGCCAGTTCTTTCTGTTTTCTCTTTTTGCCTAGGTAAGGAAGTAACTTCTTGCTTACTTCTCAATCACTTGGCAGATAAATGACTTTCAATTTCAGAAAACATGCTCTAGGGGACTCTGTACCTCTCAGTAGTATTGGAACACTGCTCAGTAAAACCATGCATCGGTGGATACGAAAAATATCCAGTTATTTCACAAGAAACTAACTTAAAATATAAGTGACATGCAAACCCCAAATTCACATAGGTCGGGTAGGGGGTGCCTAGAAAATACGTCAAAGGAGACAGGAAATTATCCACTAGAGAATCTGGAATGGAGAGTATTATATTCACATTTGGAAGGTATGCTGAGATATGATAAAATATGTCTGGTGGTATTTGTGAAATTAAGTTTAAGGCATGGGGCATGCCTACTTAGCCACTCAAACTCCAAGCAACTGAGATGATATACAAATGAGCAGCTCGTGTGACTTTTAAGCAGGAGAAAATGAAACATTAAGGTGCTGTACTACAAATCACTGCTTTCAAATACAAGCCTCTATCAGTATGACTATTTGCAAATGACAGAAAATCCAAATTTAACTGGTTTAACAAAAGATGTGTTTTGGCTCACACTGAAAAGCCCAGAGCTAAGTCTCTCTCAGGTAAGGCTTGGACTAGTGGCTCAATGTCACCAAGGACCCACTTTTTCTCTAGTTTGCCATTATCTTCTTTGGTATTGCCTTCATTCTCAGGCTCCACATGCTAACATCAGGAAGCTCCAGACTCCCCTCACTTGTCCTTTTAACAGAAAAAAAAAAAAAGTGTTGCCCTAGTTCAAGGCCTCATATCTTCCTCTATATCATACAGAGGAGGACAGAGAGTGTCTTCTTTGGTTGTTTTCAAAGAAAAGCCCCTCTCTTTCAGAAGGCCTACTAAATACCTCCTCGTATCTCCTTGGTTCTGTGCCCAAATAGGACAAGTTGATGGACCTGGGCTTAGGATGTTGGGGGTGAGGCCAAACCACATGGCTGAGAAAGGATGTTTTCCCAAAGATTATTTAGGCTATTGTCACCATAAAGAAGGAGAATGGATGCTGGGAACCGAATCAGAGATGAATAATATGGAACCCTGACTTGACCATGACAAAGACATGCTCAGAATTGCAGGTACTGGTTTGCAACTGAGTTGCTTCTAAGACAACTCTGTAGCTCCTTCTGAGTTGTAAAACAGAAGGGATTTCATTATTTGTTACCCCCAGGAATTTCTGGGCAGGACAGCTAATTTTCATATGTGAATGACCCCATACAGTATTTTTACATTTCCTCACTTTCAGATCCTACTTTTGAAAACTTTGAAGACAAAATTTTACCATAATCAATTTTGATTTTAATATATTGCTAATTGCAATTTATCAAAAAGTATCTTAAACTTCGAATTTTTCTTTTATATTTAAATTTCTCCAAAATTTAGGAAGTATTAATTTCATTCCTCTTCTGACTTTGAGATGTGTGGGAAGTGTTACTACAAATTGGAAGGTCTTCCATGTTATGAATCCTTCATCACAGACTACGGTCTTTGATATAGGCTCAGGGCTTTCAAGTACCTGTCTCTGGGGCTCTGGTAAGAAGAAAACCAGTCAGGAATTCTCTTAGTAGGGGGCATCAATTTCTATATGCTATTTCTTAATCCCTCTGAAATACACATCTTTTGCTGTATTTTGATAATTCTCTCATCGTGATACTCCTAAAATTTGTCTTGCCATTCGACCACTCTGCCTACAAATATTTCCATCTTTGAGGAAAAGAGTTCCTAGGGTCGATCAACTTCCATGATCCTCCTCCATTAATCCAAACTGTTTCTTCTCTTTTGTGGTTTCATTTCTATGGGTTGCTCTTCTATTCATTCTCTCTCTCCCATTTTAGGATACTGATGTCATCTAGCATACATATCATCCTCACTCTGGGAGCTTATTAATATTTAGGATTCTAATGATCACCCCTTGTAGCACTAGTCAAAGCATACAACCCTCTATCAATTGTGCCTGTGTAATGTGTTTGCTGGTAATATTGCCAATCTCTCATTGACTGTTCTTAGTATCTCTTCCTGGCACTTCCACCTGTCCAACTCCCTAAATACTGAACTGGTGTTTCATAGGACTCTATCCTGGGTCCTCATATTTTGCTATACTCTCTGGGGCAATACCATCCAATAGAATCTTCTGAAATGATGAAAAAAAAATTCTATGTCTACACTATCCAGTATGTTCTGGCCAATATAAGAACCTAAATTTTAAATCTAATTTAAATACCTACATATAGCCCCTGGCTACTGTGTTCGGTAGAGCCACTCCAGGGGATTTCGTTCATTTCTTCCCATGGCTTTAAATACCTTCTGCTCATTTGAGGACTCCCACATGCAACTCTAGATATGACCAACCCTGAGCTCTAGCCCACATATACAACCACCACTTGAAATTTCTACTTATACATCTCATATGTATCTCAAATGTTAATCCATAACAGAGTTCTCGGTTTCTCCTTCCCCAAACCCATTCCCATTCTAGTCTTATTCATTCCAGTAAGTGGTCTGCTGTCTAATTCAACTGCTCAAACCACAAACCACAAAGCTGTCCCTAATTCTCTCTGTCACTCCTGCATCCACTGTTAGCAGGTCACTGATTTTTATTTCCAAACCATATTTTAAACACATTTTCTCTCCATCTCTACTACCACCACCCACTCCAAGTCATTATCATCTCCGACCTGGATTGCTAGCCATCTCCAACATGGTCTCCTTTCACCTTCCTCCCTCTACAAACCACTGGCTACTTATCAGTCGACAATCATCCTAAAATGTGAATCCAACATGTCATTCCTCCACTAAATACCCTTTAATGCCCTTTCACGTAGGATGGAATTTAATGATCTGGTCCACCTGTGTCTATAAATCTAACTTATGCCTCTCCTACTCTTGATCATTAAGTTATACCCCAAAACTTTTGGTTTCTTGAACATGCCAAACCCTTCACACATCAGTCTGCAGAGCAGTTCCCTCTGCAGGCTGTTCTTCCCATTCTTGATACATGTGCCTTCTTCTCATTCTGAGATTTAGCTTTAATATTACCTCTTAGGCTAGGCCTTCCCTGACCATTTATATAAAGAGGCTCCCTCTCCATCATTCTCTCTCTCTCTGTAGCATTCATTTCCTTCATAACACTTAGCCATTTTTTAATAAATTACTTGATTTTTTTTGTTTGGTCTTTCTCACTAGATGAATGTTCCAGAAAGGCAGGAAGCAGGTCTGCCTTACCATTGTTCATGCAGCACCTAGCACAGTGCTTTGCATATAAGCAGGTGCTCAGTGATATTTGCTTCATAAACTTCCCCCAAATGCCTGTTCACATCACTCAATTCCATTCCTTGGTTCTGTGTAGTACTAAAATTTCAATGCTTATTAGAGGTTACCCTAACTGGACTATGCTAAGCCAAGTTCTCCTTACTACATGGTTTTAGACTTCAGCAATCAGTATGTTTGCAATTTTCAGGAAGTATTAGTTTAGTCCAAGCCAGCCTCTGGCCTCTCTTCCTTGTTCCTTAGTCAGCAATTATATTACCTGGTAGGGAGCTTCTAAAGTGGAATGCCTAATGAGCAGAGGCAAAGTGCAAACTGAAAAATGGCTCTAAAGGTGAAGTCTGGAATGTACGTTTCATCAGTTTTAGCCAGCACTCTTCTCTGAATAGGGCCTTTGTTTCTCTAACAGTCAATAGCTTACTACTGGAAGCTCCAGCTTACTGGTAGAATGTGGGATATCATGACAAAAGAAGGGAAAGACTGGAAGGGCATCTGGGGTAGTCGAACAATGAGAAGGGTTGTAGCTATACAAATTTTTATGAAAACAAAATAAAACAAAAAGCCTACATATTTCCAGTCCCAGAGTACTATCTTCTAACACAAGGGGAATCAGACATCTCAGACTACCCTCCACTACTTTCCTTAAGTTACCTTGGTGACCTCAAGGTGGACCACAACCTCAGAGGAAGAAAGTAAGTTCTGGGGTTGGCAATGTACCTGCACTGTAATCTAGAGAAAATATGGTTTTCAGTAAGGTAGACTTATGAAAACTGAGTACTTGTAAATAGAAAGAATACATCCAGGAACACACACAACTAGTACCAGTGGCTGTCTCTGAGAAGGTACACTGGGAGATTTACTTTTCACTGAACACCTTTTTGAACTATTTCAACTTTTTTTTTTTATCATGAGCATGTTATAGCTAGTCAAAAATAAATACGTTTCAAAATCTGTAAAACATAAAATACAGTGTTGGTCCTCAAAGAGCCATTCAGCTGGACTTACACACATAAGACATTAGAATCTAAGATAGCACATAGTGAAATACCAATTTGGACAGTACTGATGACAAGTAGAAGAGGAAGAGAGATCTGTTTGGCTGACAGAGCTGGGTCTTAGATAAGGGAGGGAAATTTTTAGCCTAGGGAAACTTGAGCAAATAGAAATGAGCAGAAGCAGAAATGTGCACAAATAAAGAATAGTAGACTCTGGATTCAGACACACCTGCTTCCAATCTCAATTCCATAACACATTAGCTAAGTGACCTTGAATGAGTTTTGTAACTTCTTTCAACCTCAGACGTCTCATTTGTAAAATGAGGAGTACCCACCTGAACAGGATTAAGAGAAACTAAAGATTGTATGTAAAGTGGTTAGCATAGTATCTGACAGAGAAGACACTCAACTAAAATTTGCCTAGCATGAACGTGGTAGAACAGGACAACCAGTCTTGCTAGATCAAGGGGAATCTGTTCAGAAGGGGCAAGATAATACTGGCGACTAGAGTTAAAACAAACTGTGGACAACCACCTCGTTTTGTCTCCGGAGTTCCTGGTGCCTAAGAATTACAAACAAGTACCGCTATTATATGTTTGCTAATGTTCAAGAAAGTGAGAGGTTGGACAATTGCAGAGTTATTCTCTAGCATGGCGCCTCTGGTGCTTAATCAGAACAGAATTCTGACTGAAGGCCTTCCCGCAGTCATTACATTTATAGGGTCTTTCCCCAGTATGGATTCTCTGATGTCGGATAAGGTGTGCCTTGCAGATGAAGCTTTTCCCACAGTCCATACATTCATGGGGCTTCTCCCCCGTGTGGACTCTCTGGTGCTGAGCAAGATCGGAGTTCCACATGAAGCCTTTCCCACAGTCCTTGCATTCATAAGGCTTCTCCCCAGTGTGTATTCTCTGATGTCGAAGTAGGGCTGGGTTCCGAGTAAAGCTTTTCCCACATTCCTTACATGTGTATGGTTTCTCCCCAGTGTGGATTCGCTGATGTTGTGTAAGGCTTGTGTTCTGACTAAAGCCCTTCCCACATTCCTTACATTCAAAGGGTTTCTCTCCAGTATGTATTCTCTGGTGCCGAATCAGATTTGATTTCCAAACAAAGGCTTTAGCACATTGTTGACACACGTAGGGTTTCACCCCGGTATGAATTCTCTGATGTGCAATGCAATGTGATCTAAAACTGAACATCTTCCCACATTCCTTACATCCATAGACCCTCTCTCCATTATGAATTCTCTGATGTTGGTCAAAGTCTTCATTTTGATCAAAACACTTGCCACATTCTTCACATATATAGAACACCTGCTGACTGAGAATTTTCTGACGGATAACAAGGTGGGTATTCACATCGGTGTTCTCCGAACTATCTTCTCCTGACACCATCTCATCTTTGACAATCACTTCTATAATATCATTTGCAGTGTTCTCCACACTTCTCCCATTTGAGTAGTCAGACCATCTCCCTAACCTGCTTTTTAACTCCTCACAGGTTTTTCCAAACCAGAGTTCCTGGGAACCATACCACCGAGGTCTGCATGATACCACCATGTGGTCCTTTGCCTCCTCAAAATGTTCCTCCTTCAGAGCAAAATCTTTCTCACTCTTCAACACACCCTCTGAAAGAAGAAATCAAAGCTGCAAATGTCGTCATTACCCAGGACAGAGCAAGTAAGATCACCAAGTGGTACTGATGTGTCCATTTCACTCCAAGTGCCACCCCTGTGTCTCAGTGGCCCTGTTCTAGCTGAAAATGGCACAACAAGGCTATCATACAGAAAGCAACCAATGTGTATGCCACAGAAAGGCAAAAACTAGACAGAGTCCCTGAGAGCTATGATTCCCAAGCACCAGGTGAGCTCTCCAGAAATAGTTGAGTTGAATCTAAGGGAGACAAGTCAGAATTTCTTCTAGGTAGTCTGGTTTCTCACACGAGAAAGCCAGGGTTCAGGACAGAGGACCTGTTCGGAAATAACAAATCCTTGTGGTATACCTGGGGAACCTGAACTTGTCACACACAGGGGGAAGCAACAGGGAGAATCTTCCTCATACTGGTCAACACTAAAAGGAAATGTGGTCTTCTCATTCAATCCAGTTCCCAGTTCCACCATGAAAAGTGCTTCCCCAAACTACTTCAGGCAAAGACTGCCTCTTCTTTGCTCCCACAGTGCTTTGTTTTTACCTCTGTTACAGCATTGGACTTTGCTATACTTATACATTTATGCATATGTATATGTTTATGTAAATTATACATTTATGTATATGTATGCATATTTATGTATATGTATATGTAGAATGTACCATTAGACTGTGAGGCCCTGCAAGAGAGGAGCCATACATTACTTGCTTTCTGATCCCTAAAAACTAACAGAATGAATAAAATTCAGCATTTACTTTTAAAATTTCAGTTGACCATAGCAGCCAGTAGACCACTTATTCTGTTAGAGCCTAAGACCCAAGACCCAACAGAATTGATCATGTCCAAATGAAAGCTGGAAGTTTAGAGTTTAACTTTGCTCTTCATTAAATGGTTGACTTGAGGATTTCTCAAGGGAGTTTTATTTAGAACATAAATAGTAAAATGGAATTTTAACAGTTTACAAAGAAAGACAGTGGAAAACTTGTGCCTGGGAGGAAAGTGCTTGTTTCCCCTCACTTACCAGTACAGATTAGGCTTGGACCCTCTCCTTGCGGTTTCAGGTTCAATGGCTCTTCCACCTGCTCAAGATGGGAGATCCCAGCAGGCTTTAGAAATGGACATCCTGCCAGGGTCAAGATATAAATAAGGCTGGCTCAGTCAGAGGATTGGGACGCACTGGGAAAGGAGCAGAGATGGAAGTGGTAAGGGAGAATGAAGGTGGAAAGACTGGTACACAGGTGATCTAAAACTTGAGGAGAACAATATAAAGGATAGAAAAGAGATGCACAGCAAAGCTGGGATTCCATTAATTTCCCAGAACATGAAAATGAATCACTCATTTTTAAATGCCAAGAAGAAATAGGAGGGACAAGGTCTCTTCTTTACCTCCCCTAGAAGGCAAAAGCCAACTGACATGGAAAATAATCAGGATGGGATGGAATTGCAAGTAGTTCCTGAGGCTATGCTGGGAAGCCAGTCCTTCAGCTTCCTCCCTATCTATCCACCTATCTATATTGCCTTCTCTTTCTACAAAGGGCCAACTATGGGTTGGTCTCTCTATGGCACCCATTAGACATGGTCCTAAAGCCTCACTCAACCATTTCCAGAAGTCACTTCTTATTCTAATGACAGACACTTCTAATAGCAAAGGTCCACTTGAACAAACTTTTCTTTAGGCTTAGCTAAGATTTTGTCTCTTTGGAACTCCCATCCAAAGCTTCTTAAAAAAAAAAACAGAACAATTCCTCACCCTCCAAATGACCACCTTCTATATTGCAAAAGCCAAGGACTGTGTGTCCCCTGATATTCTCTTCTTTAAGACAAAAATGGACTTTGAATAGGAGCATGTACTCAAAGGAAATTTGCTACAGGTCAGGGAGCGAGGGTTTTACTCAAGAAAGCTGTCAGCTTTCTGCCTAGAGCCAAGGTGGGAAATTCCCATGGGTGGTAGGAGAATAAGCACTGAGATCCTGAGAGAAGGCAGAGGACACTACAGTTGTCTCTCTACATCCAATCTACCACCACTGCCAACCACCCCCCTTCCGTCATCCCCACCATTATGGAGTAGCCATGCCCTTTGTAGGGGAGTGGTCCCAACTGTAGTTCCTAGTATAGCCCTCACTGGTCTAAGTCAAGCAGGTTAACCTATCCCACTCACTCCAAGAGAAATAGTTTCAGAAACTGGCAGTCCAGGCCAAGACCATCAGTGCATGCTTCTCTGGCCACAGAGATTGGTTTAGAGTTGCCATAAGACTTAAGATGGTACATCACAAAGGCCTGAGGAAGGCCTGCCCTATTTCTCTTCCTAGGTATGAAGAAGCAGAGCCTTGGTTACAACTATCAGTCATCTTACAACCACAAGAGGAGCCAGACTGTAGACAAAGCCAACATACAAGGAGATAGAAAAGAGCAGAGACTGAAATTTAGATCAAGGTGTACCTTCACCCTACCTATGAACTTCCTACTTACAGGAAACAGTAAATTCCCCGTTTTTGTTTAAGCCAATCTGAATCAGGTTGTTACTTGCAATCAAAAACATCCTAATATGGAAAGACTGCCAGACACAGCAAGGAATTGTGAGAATGGGGAAATTGAAGGTACAGCTCAAGTTCCATGGGCCCACAGAAGAGCTTCCGCAGGAAGAAGATGGAACAGGGCCAGGGAGGCAAAAAGGGGACATAGTTTTCACAGGGAAATTAGGAACAGGAAAGCCCTGTGTTGGGCTGAAAGGAATGCCAGGGCTTTGCCCAGCAGAAACCCCTGAATTGGAACTATAAGGCTCAGGGTGATTGGGCCTTCTTGATTTATAATGATAAAGAGGGGCATGACGCCACAAAAAGGCAGTCAGAATCTTCTGCTGGAAGACTATAAGGAGGTGGAGAATGTAGAAAGGCCAGCCCAGTGTGTCAACAGCAAAGTCAGGGAGAACAGATGAATGGAGGCCATGAGGAGAACAGTGGAGACGGGTTCAAGGCCAAAGAGGTGAATGAAGAGGAGCCAGGGTGAATAATAAACAGACTCAAGAAGATGGAAAATCGTGGGAGCACAGAAAAAGAAGAAGAAGAAAAAAAAAGGAATTCCACTGGTGTCTATAGCACTAGGTTAAGAGAATGCATACTGATTACATTTTAAAGATCAAGACAAAGGAACTGGTCAGATGACTGGCACCTGTCTTCACTCACCTGAGGA
Organism: Meles meles; assembly: GCF_922984935.1. NCBI lineage: Eukaryota > Metazoa > Chordata > Mammalia > Carnivora > Mustelidae > Meles > Meles meles. Next base: position 27,342,134 of record NC_060069.1, read on the forward strand.
GATGCCCCTCGGGCCCTCTCCATCCAGAGCTCCCTGAGGAGCTTTGCACCAGGGTGCTTCCCCTCGTTCCAGCTGGGAAATCAGAGCCGGTTTAGGAAATGGATATGCTGCTTGCAGGGAAGGAAATGGGACAGGCAGGTGAGTGGGGTGACAGAGAGCAATCCCAGGGCTCCTCCCAGGCTTTGTCTTTAGGGCAGAGGGGAAAGAAGGGAATTAACTAGGGAGAGCAAGAAAAGGAAGTCCAGGGGAAGGGACCAGAGACTGGGGGATGGAGGGGGAGCAGGAGACTTACAAAGGTCAGGAATTAGAGTAAGAGGTACTCAATAACAGTCTGAGTAAGCACATGGATGACTCCACTCATTGAGAGATTGAGCTTTCTTGTTCTCTCCCTCTCTTACAGCTCTCAAGTTCAGACATCTGCACAAGGATGCTTGGTACTGGGATCGATCTCCCAAAGGGAGCGGGTGGGAAACTGAACACTTGGTGGGGCACCAGGAATCTGGTGGGGCATTACTGGGGCACCAGGAACTGCTCTTTTTCTACTCTACCCCCAGCTGGGAGTCAGGCAGCTCTCACCCTGGGGCAAGAAAGTCTGATACGAGGCTCAAATGTATACCAGGACTTCCTAGCAACCACTGAGGCTGGGTCATTAAGAATCCGAGGTTCCAAAGTTGACACTCAGGTGGGGGTTATCCAAGTCTCCTGAGCTTCTAAGGCAGAAGGAGCCAGGAAACTCTGAAGGGCAGAAGCAGAGGCCAAAAATAAAATCCTTACCCAGGGAAGCCACAGCCCCATAATTCTCCAGCATCACATCCCTGTACAGGACCCTCTGAGCAGGGGCCAGGCTGGTCCACTCGTTCTCAGAGAAGTAGACGGCCACATCCTCGAAGGTCACTAAATCCTGAAACAACATGTGTTTAAACACCCTAGGACAATCCCAGACCCAGGCCTGGAGTAAGGGGTAGACCAGGCACTAAGAAGTACTGGAAGGGATGCCAGTCGAGTTTCTGGATTCTGAAGGTCTCTGGAACTCTCTGCCGATTTGCACCCCTACTTACTTACAAAGATATAAGGGATCAGCCATCAATTTTTCATGTCTCTTCATCCCTTCTTCTTTTTCGTGAGTCTCTGCAAGTTTTCCCTTTTCATCCTTGTGGCCCAAACAACGATATGGACTCTAAGTACCCTCCTTTCCCACAGCAGGCCCTCTGTCAGAGGTCATCAATCCCTGATAAGAAGTACAACTACGACCAATCGTACAACTACGATCAACTGACTGAGCCTTTGGCAGGCACTTTACCTATATTAAACTTTGTATATGCCTCACAGCCTATGAGGAGTGGATCAGACTCATTTTAGAAGAAACAGGCTCAGAGAGTCACTGCCCCCAAAGTTCCAGAATGGAGACAGAATTCAGGGCTGTTTGCCTCTGCAGCTGTTCTCTGCTGGGACACACTGCCTTCTAGCCTCACTCCAGCCACCCCGCTGCCCCTATGTGAGGCTCTTTCTCTTCTCTCCCTCCCCCTCATTGTCATGGGCCACAGGGGCAGCTAAAGGCACCTCAGAATACCCAGGCTGCTCTGGAGATCCACACTCTGACTTGACTCCCTGCACTCTGCCACTCCAGCACATTCTCTCAAACGTGGCACCCAACTCTCTTCCCCACTTCTCAGTCTCAAATGCCCCCCTTTTCCTGTATCTCTGGGAGCCCAAGCTTCTGCACTTTCTCTTACCTTCTTCCTTAAGAAACACAAGAAGGACTAATGAAGAGCCATCAAGGTTTCTAATTCCAAGCCACTGCCTCATTCAGGATCTCAATCTCCATACTACTGAGAGGCTGAAACTGCTGCATTTCACGTAGGTCCTTGCCTTACAAAGTCAGCACAGCGACTCACCCAGCACCCCAGGGCTCAAAGACTGGCTGGTTCACCCTTGCCCCACTCAAAACATCCAAATCCTCTGCGCCGTGGGCAATTCCAGGTGACCCCGCTCACCTGCCAAGAATCATCTCCTGCACCACCCCCCCCCCCCAATCCCCTAGCCTGTCACCTGTCACGAACCCAAACCCCTGCCTTGCCCAGATCTGTGTCCTTGCACCTGCAGCTCCCCCTGCCTGGAGATGCAGTTCCTCCCTCCAGGGCCGGCAAACTCAGATTCATCCCAAGACCCACCTCAAACATAACCAGCTCGGTAAAAACCAGGGACATGGAAATGCTGGACATTCGTCGCGGCGCACAGCGCTCTGTGAACACCTCTGCCCCAGTGCTTGGCTCCCGCCTGTGCAGCTGCACGTGGGTTTCCCCTGCTGGCGCCAGTCTGGGGATGTCGAATCCGTTCTGCTCCCTGCCTGTTCCTCCGGCCCCTCCACTCTGGGCTGCACCCCGAGTTCCCGGTCGCCGCACTGCCCCCTCCGCCCCTCGTTGTGGGCCTAGAGCCCGGGGCAGAGCCGAGCCAGCTTCGTGGCGCCGGCCCCGCACTCACCGGGCGCGCCCGGACCGGTGCGGGCTGTCCCGGTAGCAGCTCGAGTGCAGGGCCGAAGGGGTCCCCGATCGCCAGGGCCGCAGCCGCCATGGCCCAGGCCGCCCTCCCGGGAAGGGAGCGCGCGCCGGGCCCGACGGGGGGCTGCCCGGGGTTGGGGAGAGACGCTCCGGACCCGGACGGGTCTGATAGGGCGGCCCTGCGCCCGGCAGCCGGCCGCGCACGTTCCGCACTCCACTCCCCGCAAGGCGGGCCAGCCCCGCGCCAGCTCCCCACGCTTTGCGCGAGCCAGAGCTCCGCACCGGAGAAGTGGAGGCGGCTGCACTCTTACCACTCTGGCTTCTCTAGGACGGCGGAGGGCGCCACGTCTCTGTGGTCCTCCCTTCTCGCCCTAAAAAGAAACAGGGAGCCCCAAGCGCGTCCGGCTCTTCCAGAGGCAGTAGCTGGCTCGGGGCGCCGCTGTGGGGATGCAGCGGAGCGGGCGGTTGGGGAGAAGGCTTCCTCTGGGAATTCTTTCCCAGCCCTCCCCTTCCCACTGACCACCCTTCTGCTCTGCTGCACTGCGCTCGTAGGATGGATGCTAGTATGGAAGAGCACTTGCTTCTCTTGGCATGCCTGTTCATAGATCTCCATCCCTTGACGGGGCTCTACGTTCCCAGAGAGCAGCTAATGGCCTTGATTTGTGCCTCTAATATCTACCCAACGTCTAGCACCTCTTATGGCCCAGTTTCTTTAAGTGTTGAGGAATACTTGTCCAATAAAGGAATGAATAAACGTTGAACCAGTTTTTCAGGTGGAGAAAGAGAAGAAATGGCTTATCTAACAACACATAGTTTGCCGAGAAGTTAAACCTTTAAAAGAAATTGTAGAAATGAGAGAAGACCGCCAAAATGAGAATAAGCAAAGACCATTTATTCAGAGTTTTCTATAAGCAAGGGAGTCAACCACCATCACTTGCATTGGGCAGAGACTAAGCCCGGCAGAGAAGTGGGAAAGCTTTATGGTTGAAAAGAGAAGAAAAGCACACACACACACACACACACACACACACACACACACACACACACAAAAGGAGGGGAGGGGAGGGGATGGGGAGAGATTTCAGGTATGCTCTGATTGGAGATCCTTGGCGTGGTGTTTGGGGGCGGGGGTTGCTCACTAGAAACAAGGCACCTTATGTGAGTGGTTGGGGGGAGGATATTAATCAAATTCTGGCTCTTTGGTGCTGATTGCCACAGGGTTCCTATTGGCTGCCCGGACTGATTGCTGCAGGCTATGGGTTGGAGTTCTATTTTTCTATATGGTCTGGCCATTTCCCATTTGTATATACAGTCTCTTAGGGTGAACAAAGTAGGAAGATGTCTGCTTCACTGAAATTCCAGTTCAGAGGCTCAGATTCCTGTTGGGTCCCCAGGTATTGAGGGCTTACAGATACCTTACCTGAGAAAAATCACAGAACAAAGGAGACTTCAGATGAGATTCCTGATTTGTTTGCATGCTTGTTTCTAAGAGGATACTGGAGAAGCTCCTGAAAGGACACGAGTGAATAGTCTGAGCACTGAGAAGGAAGCAGTGAGTTTTACCCTGGGAAAGATCACAGGGAAGCATGAGCACACAACAAATCCTCCCATGATCTTCTTAGGGACAAGACAGAGAAAACTGCGCTCAGTACAAAATAATCAAGGGGAGTTTTAGCTCAGAATAAGGAGCCCTCGGGTGCCTGATTATTAAGTCACAGTCCACCAGAAGGAAGGTCTCTTATGATTCCGACCAGCGTTTTGGTTCAAAACTAAAGAGGAGATAGTCTATTTTTACCCATATTCACCCATATATTTCTACTCTTTCCATTCTTCTTCCTGTTAAACACACAAAGCAGGCAAGGTCAGGGCCGTGTCCTAACTGACTTGACCAGTAAAGATACAAGAAGTTGCTTTTAGATTCATACAATGTATTACTCATGTAAATAGCAAAAGGAGCAGGGAGCCCGATGCAGGTCTCCATCCCAGTATCCAAACATGCCAGTCCCCAGATCCTTGTCCCACACACCAAACACAGTGAAACCAAAACAAAAGGGGGCTCAAGGAATCCTTGGTGAGGAGCCAGTTTCAGACCGTATCTAAGCACTGTTACAGTCTGTAGTGATATCCAGAAAGCCTCATACCTCTTCAGAATCTGAGAGGCAATGAGAAATTATCTCCTGATCACCTCCCACAAGAGATAGGGAAGGGAACGGGAGATGGGTTTGAAAGCCTGTAAAGCTTCTCTCGCCCTCTCATGTTCTAGAAGGATCACAAGGTGTTCTGCCATGACTCAGAGTATCTGTTTGTTCAAGCTTTTGCCTCATGGGTTATATATGTGCAAACTAGCCAGGACACCATGGTGAAGCCACTCCCCTACAACAAGACCTCCCAACTGTTTACACATAAAGATTCTCAGGAATATGAATTACCACATAGGTTATCAGATACTCTAATTAGTTGTACTGATAAAGGCTTTGGTCAAATACATTCCATGTGTCTTAGGCAACTTCAGACAAAAATGACCATGATAGTGACATGTAGTAGTATAACCAGGCCCAATGAAAATTGGACCATAGTCGGGGTCTTCATCTGAAGCCAATCCAGCTAAATAGGTCATTAATCCAAATGAGGCAAGAGATACTGGCAATGACCCATACCCCTCCTAAACTGGCCAGCAAAAAATCCAGGGCAGTACAATTGTCCATTACCATTCATGCTAGAGAATTTAGAACAATCAGTGGTCTGTGAAAAATGTACAAGAAGTCCAACAATAACAGCATGAGCCTAAAGAGAATAATTTCAATGTCCAGGAAGTTCATATCATTCTGTTGTTTCTTGCTGAGACTTTTTCTGGAGTCAGTAGCTACTGGGAGGATTCTGAGTTTTTAAATTAAGATTATTTGTTGACTAGTTGTAAAATTGAGGGTGGTGTTGGAACCCTGGGTTGCTGCTCAGATATCATACAGACAAAGCTAAGAGGGCAATGGTCCCTCCCTCCCTCTGCCCAGGGTCTAAATCTTACCAACCAGGATTGTCTCTCTTCTTCCACACAACTTTATGACTAGTCTCTCACCTTTTCCCTGTCCTCTCCATTTCTCACCCACACCATAGGCTTAGACTCATCCTTGGTTAGCTCAGAAGTTCCTTTCTTCTATAATTTAGAGCATCCTAGAATATCTCCTACCCTCCTATGTGGGTCATGCCAACACCACCTGAGTTTTCACCTAATTCGTGGTCATTATAATCATTATCTATAATTGCCCAAATCCAGCAAGCATGGCTGGGTGGGGAGATAAACTAAGTTTCAGTCTCGCAGCCCCCAGCTCTCTTTATCCTACTTGCAAATTCTAGCAGTCCAGTTTTCCAGTGATAAGCATAGGAGGGGGAAAAAACAGAGCGATAAGGGTAAATTATGTAGTCTGGGTTTCCTGTAGCCAGTTAGGGCTTTCTCCCACTCCTGAACCTCATAAATAAACATTATACTTAAATGGGAGGCGTACTTTTACGTAATTATCACATTTGGAGCCCAAATTAACAATTTGTACAGCACTACAGCATTTTTAAAAAAATATTTTATTTATTTATTTGACAGACAGAGATCACAAGTAGGCAGAGGCAGGTAAAGAGAGAGAGGAAGGGAAGCAGGCTCCCTGATGAGCAGAGAGCCCGATGCAGGGCTCAATCTCAGGACCCTGGGATCATGACCTGAGCTGAAGGCAGAGGTTTTAACCCACTGAGCCACCCAGGTGCCCCCACTGACAGCATTTTTGACAGGTTGTCCAATTATCTTTTTCAGTTTTTAAGAGTTCACAATCTTTCTTAATATCACCTTCTTCTTGGGGGTTGATACAGGCGTTGAAAGGTCCAGCTCATGTCCCAGGTCACTCTCCACTGTTGGTACATTTAGCTATAAAAATAGCACTATTATTTTGTTGGGTGTGTTTAGGGGAAGCTAAATATGTAACATAGGTCATCTAAGAATCCTTGAGTAGTACTGTCCCCATATGCTGTGTGGAAGATAGTAGTGACTTATCTTGAAAGGGTTTCTACTATAGTCCATGCCCAACAGTATTCTCCATATGAAGGTGGGGCATCCGTACAGTCCATTTGCCAGGATTCACCAGGTCCAGTACCCTGACTTAAGTGCTCCAGTTTTCTTTGTCACTCAACTGTGTGGCTGGCAGTCCAGTTACATTTGTCTGTATGCTTCTTTCTGTATTGATTTCCAAGAGTCCTGCTTTTACTATTTCTTTTCTGTTTGTAGAACCTTAGCCATCATTTTAGGGTAGGTATATTAATGACAATTTCTCTTAATTTTCCTTCATTTGGGGACGCGCTGATTTTACCTTCATTTCTAAAGGATACTGTTATTGGCATAGAATTCTGAACTGACAGTTCTTCTTTTTCATCACTTGATAAATTTTGTGCCACTTGCAAATGACTTTCATGGTTTCTGTTAAGAAATCCATGGTCATTTGAATTGTTTCTCTATAGGTGATACACTGTTTCTCTCACTAGATGCTTTCAAAATGTTTTTCCTTGTCCTTAGAATTTTGAAGTTTGATTACATTGTGTCTAGTCTTGAATTTCTTTGGGTTTATCCTGTTAGGGGTTTGTACAGCTAATTTTGATGAAATCGAATTTACCTATTTTTTTGTTGCTTGTGATTTTGATGTCATACACTTGAAATTGTCGTCAAATTCAATGTCATAAAGATTTTCTTCCATGGTTTCTTCTAAGAGTTTCATAATTTTATAACTTGTTTAGGTCTTTGATACACTTTGAGTTAATTTTTGTATGTGGTATAAGGTAATTCTTTTGCAAATAATACCCAGTTTTCCTCCCCATCACTTATTGAAATTGCTTTCTTTCCCTTTTGGTCTTGACATCCTTGTTGAAAATCGACTGACCATATAAGTGAGGGTTATTTCTGGACTCTATTCTATTCCATTGGTCTGTATGTCTATCCTTATGCTAGTACCATAATGTTTTATTTACTGTAGTTTTGTAGTTTTTCAAAGTCAAGAGGAGTGGACCCCCCCCAACTTTATTCAAGATTGTTTTCCCTATTTGGGGCCCCTTGCAATTCCATATGATTTTGAGGATCAGCTTCTCCAATACTGTGAAAAAACCTATTGGAATTTTTATATGGATTGTGTTGAATCTATAGATCACTGTGGGTAGTATTAACCTCTTAACAATGTTTTGCCTTCCCATCCCTGAACATGGAATGTCTTTCTATTTATGTAAATCTAATTTCTTTCAGCAATGTTTTATATTTTCAGCATACAAGCCTTTCACCAACTAGGCTAGATTTTTTTCCCTCAGTATTTAATTCTTTTAGATGTCAATGTAAATGGAACTGTTTTAATTTCCTTTTTGGATTGTTCACTGCTGATGTATAGAAACACAGCTGATTTTTATGTTGATCTTATACCCTGAAACATTGCTGAACTTATTAATGCTAGTAGTTCTCTTGTGGATTCTTTGGGATTTTCTATATATAGGATCATTTCCTCTGCAACTAGAGATAGTTTTCTCTCTTTCTTTCCAATTTGGATCTTTTAATTTCTTATCTAATATCTCTGGCTAGAACTTCCAGTAGACACTTGAACAGCAGCAGTGAAAGTGGGTATCCTTGTCTCAGGCCTTCTGATTTTAAAGGGAAACTCTTCAGTTTTTCACCATTGAATATGATATTAGCTATGGTTTTTTTCATAAACACCCTTTATCACATTAAGGAACTTCCCCTCTTTCTAGTTTTCTAAAAGACTTGATTATGAAAGAGTGTTCAATTTTGTCAAATCCATTTTCTGCATTGACTGAAATGATCATGTAGGTTTCTTTCTTTCATTCTATTAATGTATTATATTGATTTTGTGTTCAATCACCCTTATACTTCTGATATACACCCACTTGGTTATGGTAAATTATCTTTCTAATATGCTGTTGGATTTGATTTGCTAATATTTTGTCAAGGATTTTTACATCTAAATTCATAAGGGATACTGGTCTGAAATACTCTTTTAGGTGATGTTCTCATCTGACTTTGGTATCATGGTACTATTGATAGTAGATTGACTCTTGATCTTTGGGACTGTGGGTTAAAGCCCCACATTGGGGCTCATTAGAGATTACTAATCTCATGTAGAGATTACTAAAAAAATAAACTTAAAAAAGTAAATATTGGGGGCACCTGGGTGGCTCAGTGGGTTAAAGCCTCTGCCTTCAGCTCAGGTCATGATCCCAGGGTCCTGGGATCGAGCCCCGCATCTGGCTCTCTGCTCAACAGGGAGCCTGCTTCCTCCTCTCTCTCTCTGCCTGCCTCTCTGCCTACTTGTGATCTCTATCTGTCAAATAAATAAGTAAAATCTTTAAAAAAAAAGTAAATATTTGGTAGACTTCACCAGTGAAGCCATCTGGTTTAGCACTTTGTTAGGAAGCTTTTAATTAGTGATTTAATCTCTTTACTTATTATTTATCTGTTGAGACTTTCTATTTCTTCTTAAGTCTGTTTAGGTAATTTATATTTCAGGGAATTTGTCCATTTCTTCTAGGTTATCTAAGTTGTTTATGTATAATTATTGACAGTGTTGACATACAATTATTCAAAGTATTCTTGTATAATCCTATCTCTGTAAGGTCAATAGTTTTGTCTCTACTTTCATTTCGAACTTTAGTTATTTGAATCTTCTCTCCTTTTTTTCTTAGTTAATCTAGCTCAAGTTTTGTCTATTTTGAACTTTTTTGGTTTCACTGATTTTCTGTTTTTCTATTCTCTATTTCATTTATCTCAGCTCTAATCTTTACCCTTTCCTTCCTCCTGCTGGCTTTGGGTTTGGCTTGCTCTTCTTTTCTAATTCCTTAAGGTGTAAACTTAGATTATCGATTGGAGATATTCTTTTTAATGTAAGCATGTACAGCTATAATTTTACCTCTTAACACTGCTTTCACTATATACCACAAGTTTGGGTATGTTGGTTTCTCATCCATCACAAGGTGTTTTCTAATTTCTCTTGATTTCTTCTTTGAAGAAGAAAGTATTAGGAAGCTTCCATGTGGATTCTTTCAGACTCCATGTGTGTGTCTTTTTCCCTTATGATCTGGCTATATATCCTCAGTACACCACTGTAATAAATCTTAGCCATGAGTACAACTATATGCTGAGTCCCATTAGTTCTTCTAGTAAATCTCTGAATGTGAGGTTGGTCTTGGGGATCCCCCACAAACTGATATGAGGATCAGATTGCTTAATACATGTAAAGCATTTAGCATACATTTGGCTCATGATAAATTCTCAGAATAAGAATACTGATGATTACAGTGACAATGGGGATGACCAATACAGAGCCATGAATAGGATAGATGCTCAAGGTCAATCAATCCAATTCCCATCCTTCCCTCTATCTTCTCCCACTATATTCTCTCATATCTAAGCCTCGACCCAATACCTTCATAATGGCTTCTCAATGCTGGCAAGTACCTCAAGTTCAGCTTCCTGTATGACACAGCATAATAGTAAGGCCCAGAGAGGTAAACTGAACTGTCCTGGGTCATGTCATGAGCCGGTGACAAAGGTGAAACAAGAACCCAAGTCTGCCCTTTAAATTCTGTACTGACTTCACTGTCTCCTGGTATATGTGATACAGCCTAGGAGTAAAATAATTAACCTGGGGCTAGGCTGTCAAGAACCCAGCTACCATTGAGGCAGAACCTTAAAAAACTAGGGAGGAATGGAAAAATAAGGAACCTTGAAAGCTAGGAAGTAAAGGAAGCCATAAAGAAGTCCAGCACTAAATTAAATGAGGCTATTATTTGCTCTAAAGGCAGAGTAAAACAACTCCTCCTGCATCTCCATTTCAACAGTACTGCCCTTCTGCTCTGTTCTGGGGTGAGGCAGTGCGCAGGAAGTGGCATGCACTAAGGGGGCAATCAGTATCATCCAGCATTGCAACAAAGAGCAAACAAGATGCAGGGTAGTCAGTACAGCTGGACTAGAGAACCCCCAAAGGAGAACCCCAATATAGAAACCACAGCAGGTAAACGGAATCCTCCTATCGGTGGACGATTGCGCAAAATCCCGGGCCATATATGTAACGAGAAGACACCAGAAGGGACCAGAGAGACACGCTTGAGCCCTGTCTACAGGACTCAAACCACGGCCGACCACCCCCTGCTCCCCACGGAGTGTGCAAAGGAGGTGTGCAGGAAAGGGGCACAGAAGATGTCTAAGGACAGCCCAAACAATGCTCCCGCCAGGCTTAGGAGGTGAGAACTCCCGGGAATGCGGTCCGCAGCGCGGAGACGCCCAGCGCGCTCGTCGGAAACAGCTGCGGTGGCGGTGAAGGACGCAGCCTCTCCCCCAGCCCACGCCCTTAAACTGACAGCTCCGCAGGCAAACCGACGCACACAGAGTGCCTAAGACCCGCCGACCGACGGTCAGATGGCGCCCCCGCACAGCGAACTTTCCACAGCGCCTACTTAGAGACGCCGCCGCGGAGGCCGCAGGGGCGGAAGTGCGTCACCGCCTTTCCGGCCCTCGAACCCGCGCCCGCTCTAGCACTCCCGGAGACGATCTCCACCTGTCGTTGGTCCTCCCGAGCCTCTCAGCCCCACTTTGTACCTCTGTGCCACCGTCCTGCGGAGCTGCGGCCCTAGTTGGGAAGGCTGAGGCGTGCCGCGGGGCTCCTGGGGTTCGCCCTGGGTCGCTGGCCACTCGGGAGGGTTGGCCGGGCAGCCGCATGGGCTGATTTCCCCGGGGCTAGCGAGCCTACGCCCGGTTAAGAACCAGTAAGGACTGCCCCTGCGTCAGGCCGCCCCTCAGTGACTCCAGGTGGACTGGACCAGCTGGCCCTAGAGTTCAGTACCGTGAGATAGGTCCAAGCTCCAATTCACCCTGAGCTGGCCGAGCCTGCGCTGGGCTGAAAACGTTTCCCCCTCCTCTGAGCCCCTCAGTCACGCTGGCGCCAGAATGGATATGCATCCGTCCCTTGGACCGCCTGCCACTTGCATTGAACAGCACGTCCCGCGCACTCCCCGACCTCCACGTCTACCCCACCACCGCACGCAGCACGCACTGACCTGGCTTTGTCTTTCCTCCCCACCCCACTTCCCGATCTGCTCCTCTCCCTTGCAGCACTTGACACAATTGTAATTACGTATTTGTTTAGGAACTAATTTAATATATTTTCCCCTTCCCTAGACCATACACTCCAAGAGGGCAGGGACCATGTCCCTCTGATTCGAGGTTGGTTATAGCAGAAGTTCTGGCAGTTAAGTGAGCCATAAACATCTGTTGAATGGATAGATGAGTCTGTTCCAAGGAAGGAGGGATTTAATAAATATAGGCGAGAATGAACGTAAGGTGATGCGGCGATCCATTAAAAGATGGGGGCAAAGTTCAGCTCATGGAAGTTGGCCCACAATTTCTGACCGCTGATTCTAAGCCAGAGGAGAGTTGATGATACTGAGTACTTGCTGTGGTTGCCGCAGGCAACCAGAGAGGACTTCCTGGAGGCAGAGTGTGGACATTTCCAGCTCCCCACAAAGGGGAGCTCCACAAGACAAAGGGAACTCACTATAGAGGGCATGTGGAAATCTGAGGAAACAAAGTCCCTATTTGTGGGTCACTTAGAAAGTTAAAGAGTAACCTGGGGGTTATCAGAATGGCTTGAATTAAGTCTGAACCTCACATTATTTCAGCAATGGCTTTAGAGTCAATGGCACAGCTTTATCCTTCTTGGGCCTGCTGGCAGGGACCTGGCCTGATACCTCCCAGGAGGTCCCAAGAAAATGGTCAGCTCCCCTCATTGAAGCCAGGACAGTTGTAAGAGAAAGTCCCCACTACACTCTGAACCTACAATCCTCATCATGAAATAAAGCAATTGATTTGAATCCTTATCAACTCTGACATTTCGTATTTGCAAGATTCCCCATCTGCCCTTGCTGGAGAAGTGTGCAAGTAAGGGCTCCAGGCCTCAGGCTCAGGGACTGAAGTCTGAACCTCTGCTTGAAGAGTTGCCAGTCTGGGAGGATCTATGGATCATTTAAAGATAAAGAAGGGAGAGATATGAAACAATAAGTGCTTGGTGCATTTCTGCTGAATGATCTAATAAATTAACGAATAAATAAATGCATGAGAAAATAAAGGTATGAATGGTCAGTAAATCATGGGGGTAGGGTAGGATCCAAGAAAGCTTTATAGACATCATGCTGGAGCTGAGTCTGAAAAGATCAGAGCATAACCTAAAGCTGGTGAGGGGACTGTGACCATAGCCAGAGGCTTCTTTCTGGGCTTCCTTCTGGTCCCACCCCTCCTCCCACCAGGTTGCAGCAAGTGCTAAATCGAAGAGAACACTTTGCTCCCAGGTTTATTTAATATAACTTACAGTTACAGGGCAAGGTCCAGGCAGACAGACCTTTTCATCCCTGACTTGTCACGGCTTCTTAAAAGCTCTCTGGCACACAGAGAACAGTGTGTCCAGAGTTTAACCTGGAAGGGCACAGGCATGGTGTTCTGGGGTCTGGTGCTCGGAACCCTGCTGGTGTTCATCGTGGGGTTCCTGTATCTGTTGGGGCTGACCCGGCAACGCAGGCCCCAGGAGCCCCCTCTGGATAAAGGCCCTATACCCTGGCTGGGCCATGCCATGGCTTTCCGGAAGAATATGTTTGAATTCCTGAAGCACATGTGGGCCAAGCATGGAGATGTGTTTACAGTGCAGCTAGGCGGCCAGTACTTTACCTTTGTCATGGACCCCCTCTCCTTTGGCCCCATCCTCAAGGATGCACAGAGAAAACTAGACTTTGTGGAGTATGCGGAAAAACTCGTGCTAAAGGTATTTGGGTACCAGTCGGCGCAAGGAGACTACCGGATGATACACTCGGCCAGCACCAAATACCTCATGGGGGACGGCTTGGCAGAGCTCAACAAAGCCATGCTGCATGGGCTGTCCCTGGTCATGCTGGGGCCCATGGGCCAGAGTCCGGATGCTAGTTGCTGGCGTGAAGACGGCCTCTTCCACTTCTGCTACAACGTCTTGTTCAAGGCTGGCTACCTGAGCTTATTCGGCTATACAAACGACCAGGAGCAGGACCTGCGACAGGCCGAGGAGTTGTTTGTCCAATTCCGCAAGTTTGACCGCTTGTTCCCCAGGTTTGTTTATTCCTTGCTGGGGCCCCGGGAGTGGCTAGAAGTGGGCCGGCTCCAGAGTCTCTTCTACAAGGTACTGTCCGTGCAGCACAACTTGGAAAAGAATGGCATCAGCAGCTGGATATCCTACATGCTTCAGTATCTGAGGGAGCAGGGAGTAGCTCCAGCCATGCAGGACAAGTTCAACTTCATGATGCTCTGGGCCTCCCAGGGGAACACGGGCCCGATCTCTTTCTGGGCACTCTTGTTCCTGCTAAAGCACCCAGAAGCCATGCAGGCTGTGAAGGAGGAGGCCACCCAAGTCCTGGGGGAGGCCAGGCTGAAGGCCAGGCAGTCCTTCGACTTCGACGTCAGCGTCCTGCACCGCACTCCAGTGCTGGACAGCGTGATGGAGGAGACGCTGCGGCTGGGGGCTGCGCCCACCCTCCTGAGGGTGGTACACGGTGACCACGTCCTGAAGATGGCCAATGGACAGGAGTACCAGCTCCGAAGTGGAGACACTGTGGCCCTTTTCCCCTATCTTTCAGTGCACATGGATCCTGACATCCACCCGGAGCCCACTGCCTTCAAGTATGATCGCTTCCTCGACTCCAGTGGTAGCCGCAAAGTGGACTTTTACAAGGCCGGCAAGAAGATCCACCACTATACCATGCCTTGGGGCTCAGGTGTCTCCATCTGCCCTGGAAGGTTCTTGGCCATCAATGAGATGAAGCTCTTTGTCCTGCTCATGGTCACGTACTTTGACCTGGAGCTCGTGGACCCTGACACACCTGTGCCACCTGTGGACCCCCGCCGCTGGGGCTTTGGCACCATGCAGCCCAGCCACGAGGTGCGCTTCCGTTACCGCCTGCGACCTATCGACTGATCCTTGGCAAGGTGGCTGTGAGCCTGGCATCCAGACCTCCCTTGGGATCTCCACCTTCTCCAGCCCTTCTGAAGCAACCCCCCCTTCCCTCAGGTTCTGTGGGATCTCCTACCTCTGTCCAGGTGGCCTTCCTTAGCTCTCTGGCTTTTCTCTAGCTGTTTGATAGGCTTATCCATCTCTCTTGAAATCACCGTCTCTCACAGTGGGTTCTGCAGAAACCGCCCCCCCCCCCATACAAAGTCCACAGGAAGAGGAACTCTCTAGGGGAAACTTAGTTTTGGAAAGAATGTCTACCTTGACAAGTCCTGCGGTACAGAAACGGGTTATCATGAGCCATGATAACCCCTTGCAAATGCTACCCTCCACCCTTCCACCTCACTGTATTATTTTCCTCAATGCCTATTCCACATTCTGTGGAATTCAGGTTCATCCAGAGCAACACAAGGCAAGGCATGTGTGTAATTTTTAATTTCCTAGTTGACACATTTTTTAAAAAGCAAAAAGAAACAGGTGAAGTTCATGATCATGATATATTTAACTTAGCCCAATATATCCAAAATATTAGCATTTCAATATGTCATCAATATAAGAATATTAGTGAAATGTTTTTACATTTCTTTTTCTTGTGTTGCCTGCAAAATCTGGCGTGTACTTTTTCTCCTTGCAGCATGTCTCATGTCAGACCAGCAACATTCTAAGTGCTCAACAGCCATGTGTGGCTTGTGGCTCCTGAATTGGATAGAGCGGGTCTGGAGACATGTTGCCTTTTAGATGGGAGTTATTCAAGGGGTCCCTACTCCGTGGGGACCCTCCACACCCCCACCACCCCACCACCCCAGGGTGATCTCAGTCCCTCCTCTGGTTTCCTCAACCATTGTTGAGCTTGGAGCCCTCTCTGACTTCCAGACCCTCATCCTCCCCACTGGGGTCCCACAGACCCTCTGACTCAGTTTGGCTCACGTAGAACTCAGCATCTGTCCCCCACCTCTGCCCTGAACCACGTCCTTCTCTGGATCTCCCTGTCTGTCTCTCCTCAAAACATCACCACCCATCTATCCCCCCAAAGACAGACACAGAGATGACATCCTCACAGCTCTCACCCACAGTCAGGCCCCAGTTCTGTCAGTTCAAGCCCTTGCAGTGTCTCTGCAACTGTCCCCTCCCACCCCCCACCCTGCGATAGCTCAACACTCTGCATCTCTCCACACCAGGCCTGCCTGGCCCTCTCTTCACCCTGCCCTTTCTCCAAACCTTTCGCGTCTGATTGTCATTCTCTCACTTTCTGTCTCCTCCACACACCTAACATTTAAACTTTGCCACAGTTGGTCCCCAAATTTTCAATCCAGCACAATTCAAGATTGCCAACATTCTCCAGTGGAATGGTCTGTAGAATTGTTTGCTTTAATGGCCAACGGGTGGAAATCTTCCTGGATCTCCCCGCTCCCATCCTCTGGCCAGAAATGGACTCTATCCCCTGAGGCTCCCCTAGCACAGTTTACATCTTAGCACCTCTGTTATGTGCCTTCAATTTCTGTGTCCTGCTCCCTCCCCCAGACTGGAGCTCATAGGGCTTGGTGTCTTATTACTTCATCTCTGACCCCCAATTCCCCAAATGGAGATTAAATGATAAAAAATCGACTCCATCTCAGCTATTTTACTTCATGTCCTCGAATCATTTCCTTCCCCTCCCTGGCCTCACTCAGCTTTCTGGCACAAGAAATGGCGACAGTCCCATTGCCAGGTATGCTTACTAGGGCTGGGAGAGGGTGAGAGTGTGTTGCTGGCTGCCAGAGCTGAGCTGCCCCAGACAGGAGGGGCAGATGCTGTGGGGACTGGCCAAGGGTCCTGCAGAAGGGGGACCAGGCAGCATAGACCCCCTGTGAGGATGCCCAGTGGGGCTTCTCTCTTACTCATCTATCCCACATCTATGACTGATCTCTTCCATTTTTTTTTTTTTTTTTTTTTTTTTTGAGGCTGGCTGTTCTGTCCAGAGTTTTGCCAGGACAACAGGCTGTTAGAGCAACTCAGGTAGGGCCTGGGGCTGGAGTTAGGAATCTGTCCCCGTTAGCTATGTGACTCTGGGCCAGAGTCTGCCCTTCTCTGAGTCTAGCTGCCCCCAAATGATGATGTCTGCATGGAGCTAACAGAGCTCAAGCCAGTCAGGAGGAATATTCAGGAAGAATATTCCCTCCTATTCCACAAGGGGCTAGGAGCACAAGAAAAAATGACATGGGGAACACAGGAGAAGGTGAAGGGGACTGAGAGGCTGGGAGGCACAATGGGGAGATTACCAACGAGCCTCTCCTGGCTTTCCACACAGCCAGGTCCTATGCCGGATCAGGGCAAAGACGCAGAGCCTTCACACACTCCTGGGCCCTGCCCAGACCTAGGTGCTGCATCCCCTCATTTTCCCCACACCCAGAGAAATCGGGACCAGGGACCTGACCTGAGGGCCCAAGTCCATTGAATCAAGAGGTCTCAAATGAAAGTGACTTTGTTTAGAAATCCCAGGAACTTCATGTTTGAGGGTATGCCTGGGACCAAGGGAATCCTCCATGGATCAGGTTGAGATGAATACAAGTATACCGTCCCACAGTCCTGGATATCCACCACAACAACAGCGAGGAAACACCAGGAAACAGCGAGCACCCAGGATTAGAGTGTGTGCACAGAGCCCATGCCTACCCAAGGGCAAGGTAGGGCCCCATGGCAACTGTAGTCCTATGTGTTTTGCATGAGGGCTGGACACACTCTCTACAAGGACTACCCTTCCTTCCCTACCAGGGGCCTTGAGGCAATAGGAAGACTGAGACCCCCAAGGACATCTAGTCACTACATATTTTGACACAACAGGCCTGACCTCCCAATCCTCATTTCTGTACCAGTTTCTTCTCCCTCAAAGAATAGCCCACAACGTGCATTCTCTGACGATAGCTTATAAAAGAACGAGATCTGGGGTGACATACCAGTGGCAGATTTGCAGGCATCTGGGAAAGAAAAGAGGTTTTTGTGTTGGTTTGGTTTGGCTTTTTCCACCACCACCCCCATAGGTAGTAACTGTTGTAAACCCTCACACCTTCACAGAGTAGAGGGTGGGCAGCCTTGCTCCCAGACAGAGCCGTCCGTGCCTGTCCTTCTCCCTGGGTAAGCCAGGGGAATAGTCCGTCTTGCGTCGGAATCTGAGGGCCAAGAGAATCCTGGGAGCTTTCCTTCCCAGGAAAGAGCAGCAGGAGGAACCAACGTCCAGGTTGGGAAGTAAGGTCAGGATGAAGGGGGCTCTGTCCTGGCCGGGGCTGTGAAAGCCTACCTCCAATTCACCCCCTGACCAGTGCCGTCTGTGTGTAGTCAGAGCCCTCAACATGGTCTGCGGCAGTCAATGGTAAGGAAGACAGTGAGAGGGATCAACAGGTCACCTGTGGCCAGCCCTTCTCCTTCTCCTTGGGCACAGGCTTCAGGGCCCTTCTTATACAACTGCGGTTTGCAAAGAGCACATACCCACACTTACGCAGCTAGAGAAAGACACACAGGAACACACAGAAAACCCATGGGCACAAATCCAGACCCATGCGGACACAGTGATGTGTTCATGTCGACCCACATACACAGCGATATGTACTATGCACAGCCCACACGGCAACACACACACACACACACAGAAATGACCAGTGCTGGGGACAAGCCCTTCCAGGCGCTGGCATACCTTGTCCCATTCCATCTGTGCATCATGGATACAACGTCAGAGACTCTGGGTCGCTAGACCCAGTTGGTACAGTCAGGCTGCTCTGTAGGCAGGACTGAGGTCCCCCCTGTGGCAGATTTCAGGAGCTTTAAAGTAGAACCGCATTCCCCACATCCTCAAACAAGTCAGCACCTTCAGAGCCAGAACTCCGTTTCCTAGGGCACCACGGGAGCTCAGAGTCCTTTTGTGACAGTGGGAATCTGGGGCCTTGGGAGAGAGAACTAAAGGCACAAGAGTTGAGTGAGAAGGAGGATGGGAAAAGCAAAGCGTATAAAACCAGCAGAGTCAACTTTGGCAATATCCAGAGATAGCCCTGCTCATGACACAAGGGCTGTGACTAGAGCATCCGAAGCTCAGGGGGAGAGAAGAAAGAACTGCAGAATACTGACCACCTGGTCCATTCTCTATCCATCCATTCATTTTAAAAATGCTCAATGAACCTCTGTTACAATCGGAGCGCTGGCTTAAGCACAGGGCATACTGATTTAATACGTGGCAAAGTCCCTGCTCTCCTGGAGCTTGGGTATAACCAGCCCTGTGTTCTCTTGTCCTCCAGTCTATCCGCCTGTAAGTTTCCTCCCATGCATTAATGCCTGCCAGGCTCTGTGCTGGATTTTCAGGACAGACACAGCCGGATGTGGACAGCTTGTACTGTGGGCCAGGGGCTCCCTGGGGAAAGGTTTTCAGTGGCCAGAGCAGATGCTAACCACTGGAGACAGGAAGAGGGAAGCACCCAGGCAGGGCAGATCAGCCAGGAATCGGACTGCAAGTGACAAAACAGCACCACGTGAAGGAATATATTGGTTCGTAACTGTCAGGTCCAGGACTGGGATGAGCTTCAGCCATGCCTGGATTCTGGGGCTTCCACACTGCCCTCGGGGTCTGCACACTCACTGGGCTATCACCTCATCCTCTGAAGTTGGAGTTGATGAAGGAGAACCCCCCCCCCACACACACACACCACACATCTTCTTGGCTTCAATCTCATGCCTCTATTCTAGCATGTTCTAGTTGCTGCATTTCACAAGCTCTATCTGGGTCCTGTGCCCATCCTAAATGAATTACCGTGCCAGGGAAAGATAAGGCTGGAAATGGCCCAAGTCATGTGCTCTACATGAATGCCACCCAAAGCACAAGGCAGAGGGAATAACAAGTGGTTTCCCAGAGCAAGCAGAATTCCATTACAGAACAAGGATGAGAGGACAGCTGGCTGAAAAATGACCCCTGTTGCACAAGAGAGTGGGTAAGCATAAAACAGGGAGGTGGGAATGTGTAAGAAACAAGGGGTGGGGCACCCGGGTGGCTCAGTGGGTTAAGCCTCTGTCTACGGCTCAGGTCATTGTCTCAGAGTCCTGGGATCAAGCCCCACACCGGGCTCTTTGCTCAGCGGGGAGCCTGCTTCCTCATCTCTCTCTGCCTGCCTCTCTGCCTACTTGTGATTTCTCTCTGCAAATAAATAAATAGAATCTTAAAAAAAAAAAAAGAAAAGAAAAAAGAAAAGAAACAAGGGGTGCCTGGTGTCCAGGACATGAGACGTAATGAAGGAGTATAAGGGCAAGCTGGTAAATGGGATTCTTCTTGTGAAAGCTCCAGTCTTGAAGCTGGACAAAGACTTTAGACTTGATTGTGCAGGTCCTAGGGACCCCAAAGTCTCCAGGGAGGGGACATGGGAAGCAGAGGGAGGGTGATCCTCCTAGACTATTGGGAGCACGTGTTCACTCTGCCTCCCACCTGCCAACTCTCACGTTCCAGTAAAGTTCCCCAGACCCTCATAGTGGAACCCTTCCCACCCCTCCTGCTTGCTGGACCCTTGGAGCCACCATCAACACTGTGACATTAAATAATATTGCAGCAGTACTTCCCCAGCTGAGCTCCAGTGAAGGGAGCCAACTGGTGGGTGGCAAGCCTGGGGCCACTTTGAGGAAGACTGGAGTGATGGCTGCGGGTGAGGTGATCATTCTGGCCTGTGGGTGCAGATCAGATGACAGGAGAGCATGATGACAAGAAGCACAGCAGTCGGTTGGGAAGCTACTCTAGCAATTCGTGCACGAGAGTCTGGTTTCCTGGATGACCACAGGGTGTGGCAACATGGTCCCTGAAGCCTCTAGAAAGAGGGCTTTGGGTGGATGCCCAACAGAGCTAGGTCCCATCCACTCTCACCAGA
Source organism: Meles meles (assembly GCF_922984935.1). Taxonomy (NCBI): domain Eukaryota; kingdom Metazoa; phylum Chordata; class Mammalia; order Carnivora; family Mustelidae; genus Meles; species Meles meles. The sequence continues at coordinate 27,362,549 of NC_060069.1, forward strand.
CAGTGGTATGGTCACTCAGGCTGAATTTTCCCCCATATCACTCTTGCTGGGGGAGAGCTCAGCCTGCCTCTCCCCGAGATCATTCATGCCGGTCATTTCTTCTTGGGCGGTGAGTCTGCTACTCTCAGAGCAGCTGGACAGTGGGGCCTGTGCTGGTCCAGGTGCCTGGTGACGCCTGAGCACAGTGACGAGGAAAGCTTTCAGGTACTGGCGGAAGTGGCGGCTGGAGAAAGCGTAGAGAATGGGGGTGAAGCAGCAGTGAAGGAAGGCGATGCTCTCGGTCACCTGCAGAGCATAGTCTAGCTGCTTGGCAACCTCGCATTCCCCAAAGATTTGCAGGTCCAGCAGTGAGTGAAGAAACAAGGTGAGGTTGTACGGGAACCACAGCACAAAGAAGGCCACCACCAGCGCTATGACGATCCTTAGAGCCCGGCCCTGGCCCGGGGGCCTCAGCCTGACCAGGATGCAGCCAATTCGGGAGTAGAAGAAGATCATGACAAGGAGCGGAAGGAGAAACCCCAGGAGGTTCTGCTGGAAACGGAGGAAGAGCTTCCAGATGGTCGCATGACCCCCAAAATCTGCATAGCAGTTCCACACACCCGTGGGGTTTTCATGTGTCTGCACAAAGACCATGTCAGGGACGGAGACGGCCAGGGCCACAGCCCATACTGTGGCAGCCAGGAGCAGGCTTTTGGTCCGGGTTCTCAGCCTGTGGTGGGGCTGAGCATGGACGATCTCCAGATACTTGTCCAGACTCATGCAGCTAATGAAGAAGATGCCACTGTAGAAGTTGATGGTGTAGAGGGTGCTCACCATCTTGCACAAGAAACTCCCAAAGACCCAATGCCAGGCCACGGAAATGCCCCAGAAAGGCAGTGTCACCACAAACAGGAGGTTGGAGATGGCCAGGTTCAGCAGATAGACCTCAGTCATCCGCCTGCGAGGTATATACCGAAGCAAGACCACTAGAAGGAGGAGGTTCCCGCCCAAACCCAGCACAAAGATCAGGCTGTAGAAGATTGGCAGGAAGATCTTGCCAAAGGCCAGCACCTCGTCCTTCCTGCAGAGCATGAAAGCCACCTGGTCCAGCAAGTACTCATAGTCATAGAAGGAGCTGCTGTTCTCAGAACTTGTGACCTGCATGGTGGGCGGCTGAGGGGAGGTGGTGGCGGCCATGCTGGGAGGACACGCTCAGTTCTGGAGCTCTGTGGGCCAGAGTACGGTGGGAGGGAAAGAAGATGAAACCAGGCATTCTTTACCCTTCTCCAAACCTGCTTTTGCTACTGCTCTGGGAGGCCCTGCACACTCTTCACATCGACATCAGTACCTGTAAGCTAGCGAGGAAGAGCACAAGTGTGGGGAGCCTGAGCCCATATGTCACCCGAGGTGGGTGGCTTAACCTCAGGTGTTTTCATAGGACTCCCCTCTTTCATTATGGCTTCTCTTCTTTATTTTCTCCTTCATCGTTTGAAAGAACTGATAATGTCTCTCAGATTTTTCTTTATTATTTAGGGGATACCAGTTCACCTATGTATTATCTCTCCATACTCTTCCTCATGAATGCCCTATAATTATTCTTTTTTGTGTGCCTTATTAAAAAAAAAGATTTTGTTTATTTACTTTGACACAGAGAGAGAGATCACAAGTAAGCAGAGAGAGAGAGAGAGAGGGAAGCAGGCTCCCTGCCGAGCAGAGAGCCCAATGCAGGGCTCGATTCCAGGACCCTGAGATCATGACCTGAGCGGAAGGCAGAGGCTTAACCCACCGAGTCACCCAGGCGCCCCCTTATTTTTTTTTTTTTTAACAAGCACTTCTCTTCCGTGGCTTATTTTATGCATGAATATCTAGTGTGTCCGCTCTGACTTTCAATTTTCTCGACTTCTATCACCTAAGGATTTCCCTTAGTTTTGTTATTTTTTAAAACACTTCATTTAAAATTTTAGTTTTATATCAATATTTTATTTACAAATATTTAATATTTTAAAAATAAAAACATTTTATCCAGTATATGTAGTTTTGAAGCAGAAAGGCAAGATCCATCTTCCTGAGAGACTCAGAACCTACTAAACTTTCCATACCCCCATTCTTCCATATTTAAAATGATACTACTCATAACAGTCACTACTTCGTAGGGTTCTTGTGAAGCTTAAATGTGATCTATCATGTAGAGCACTTCACACTCTAAGAAAAGAGTGCCCAGAACAGAGTAGGTACTCACTGAATGTTAGTTTAAATTATTGCTTTGTTGAGAACGGAGGCCATCGTCTTCCCATGAGTGTCTTCTCCTCTCTTGCGTCTCTCTAACTGAATGGCACCACCAAGTACTCAGTCGCCTAGGACTGAAACGTGGGAGACATCGCGATTCCTTCCTCGCCCCCCACCCCACCACCATCTGAGAATCTCTACCTCCTCACTGCCATTTGAATATGTCCAACATTTCTAAGTCCAATAAAAATGCATACAAGATACTCGTTTAATAGAATTAAAACAAATGAAACAAAAATACTTTGAAGGAGTTCAAAGAGATGAAAGGGAAAGCAGGGAACTGATAGGCACAGCATTCAAGATGGGGGCTGCGTGGGTAGAAGCCAGAGGCGTGAGAGGAGGGTAGGTCACTGTCTATGGTCAAGTTAGTTCCCTCTGGGGCAGTGGTTTCCCAGGTTTTAATTGTGTTATTAAAAATGATTTTTAACGGCACCTGGGTGACTCAATGGGTTAAGCTGTCTGCCTTCCGCTCAGGTCATGATCCCGGGTCCTGGGATTGAGCCCCCAATCAGGCTCCCTGCTGAGCAGGGAGTCTGCTTCTCCCTCTCCCTCTTCCCCTCCTCCTGTTCATTCTCTCTCCTTCCCTCTCTCTCTCTCTCTCTCTCTCAAATAATTCAATAAAATCTTTAAAAAATAAAATAAATGATTTTTAAGAGAGAGCCTCACATGTGCCAGTGATAAGAATATGTGATGATTCCCATTCTGTGTTCCAGGAGATAGACTTCATGTTCAACACGTTAGATTGTTTGCCAATGAGGAAGAGGGTTTTGGAGGAGAGATTAGGAGATAAAAAAGCGTCATTCAAGGAAGCAATCATGCATGGCCTCTGGAGTGGGGCCTATAGGCTAGTGATTACGGTTCATAAACCAAGAAATACAAATCAAGCCCACTTTGCACTTCTGTGCTTTATTTGTTATTCTTTGATTCAAGACAGATTGAACTTTTTAATATGTTCAATGCCTTTTTGTATGTCTTCTGTGAAGAGTTCTTTGTTTTGATGGATGGGATTCTATTTTTTGAGAGGTTTTTTGGTAGGGATTTAGCTTCTTACTTGTACATTGCAAACATTTGCCCCAATCCTTCCTGGTAGAAGTTTTGCCTCTTTTTTCCCGCCAGGATGAACTCTGAAAGAATTGTTGACTCAGGGCCTCAGCTGACCCAGCCTATATGCATGACACCTGGACTTCACAGCTGGTGGAAATATACTATGCTGCCAAGACAGAATGTCTCCCAGGGAAACCCCTGAGCTTTCCTGCTCAGTGAACCTCTGCACCACCCTTGGGCTCCTATCAAATGGCATCTGCCAAATGGGGAAAATCACACATATGCCCTAGGTCTGCCTAGAAGTTCAGCCTGGGTGGCTTTATCTAGGGCTGGGCTCTGGACTGGCCTCTGGAAATTTGCCTTGTGACTTCCTTTCCTGTTCCTTCATTTCCCTCCTGTGCATCTGGGGTCTCCTGTCCCTGAGCCCCTCCTTTTCCTAGGCAGCAGTAAGGGCCATGGCTGGTGTTGGAGTCCATGAACTCCTGGGGTTGGGAGGAGCAAGTGCTCTTCTGCACTTGGGCCTGATTGGGGATTATTAATCAGAAATTGTCACTAACTAAACACCAGCTCTTCTGGTCCAGCCAGCATTACTGACGTTGATCCTGACCTGGTTTCTCAAAGTCCCCTCTTTAACAAACAACCCAGTCTGATGATTGCTTTGATCAAAGCCAGAAGTCAGGGTCAGCAGGCTCTGGGCAGGATGAGATCACCTTTACAAGGTTTCTTCCCCTTGGAACACTGTTCCCTTCCCTCTGGCCTCTGGCCTCCTGATGTTTCATTCTGGGAATCTTTCCAGGTTGCCTTGAACTCTGAGACCATGAAACCCATGCTCCAGACTGCCCTTCAGGTCCCTGTCAACTCAGACCTACCTGTTCCTCTGGACTCACTGAGGTTTTTGGTCTTTGTGTTCACTTTTCTTTATGCCTGAATTCATTCGATTTATCCAGCAATACCTTGAGAGGAATAAAGGAGGGTATCAGTTATATACATGCTAGTATGAATTAGCAATATGAAGTTCTGCCATGGAAACTTTGGGGAAATCTAGGGAATTATGTGGAGAAGGAGGATTTAAAGAGGAGGGAAAACAAAGGTGAGGTGAGCAGAGCTTCCCCAACAACGAAGCCAAGGGCACAAAGGCAAACTACAGCTTGTCTCTGGAGCAGTAACATCATGGTCTTTGTGACTTCCTGAGGCTGCCAGCCTGGGCTGGCTCCAGCTTTGACTCAGGAAGAATCTCTGGCCGGAGAGTAATGTCCCTTCCTGAGGATCTAGGGCGCGCCTCCCTGGGCCTCTCAGAGAAGTCACAGTTGAGGCAACAAGAGAGAGGATATTGCTATGTCCATCTAGGCAAGAAGGCAACGATGTTAGTCGAGTTCCTTCCAAGAGCGGAACACCCGGATGCAATTTTCTCCTTTAATCCTCACCATAGCTCTGGGAAGCAATACTACTGTGATTCCCATGTTCTAGATGAGGAAACTGAGGCTTGGAATGGGTGGAGTCCCACTGCCCCCAGCTTCAGATCAACAAATCAGGGACCCAGGATTAGATGGCCCCGACAATATAAGGCAGAACTGGTGACCCTTTCCCTCTAGCTCCCTTTTTCAGTATGGCCAAACCTGAAGTTGAAGATGGGCTTCTGGTAGTGGGACTTCTGACCTTAGTAACCAGTGGCAGAAAATAGCCAAAGTTGTTAATATGCTGGAACAGCTCCCACAGGCTTATGAGAGCCAGTTATGCAACATCTGGGAGGCATCCAACAAACTATCGTAGAATTAACCAATTCCGCATTTGGGGATGTTAAGTTGGTAGCTTGAAATTGATCATGGTGGGGCTATTTATACCGTTGCAAATGCTACAAATTGGAGCTTCCCCTCCTTCTTGCTTGTGCCCCCACCACCACCTCCATCCCTGAGAGCTGGTTATTAAACCTTTACTGGAATACCCCTGATCAAGACCCCATGAAGCCTGTCCTACCCCTGTCCATTTCCCTCTGTCCCTGTCTGTGTTTCCATCACCTTTTCTCCTCCACCTGCCACATCAATCCTGTAGCTGCCCTTCTCTCTAGCCAAGCGCCCTTGGGACAGAGTCACGTGTAGGTGCCCCGTGGCACGGTCGTACTGAACATGCTGCCCCCAGTACAGCTGTGACTAGTGAACAAACAAACAAGCTCAAATATTGCCCCAAAAAGCCACACCAGCTTTCAAAATGTAAAACCAAGAATAACATCTGAGATCACTCCTAGTGAACAAAAATTATGCTGGCCTCCTTACAATTTCGAAATCATATCCTTTAAAATGCAACCCCAATTCTCCCTTTCCAGAAGCCTACCCAGGCCTCTAGCCTGGTGTAACTCCTGCCCCAACCCCCAGCACTCACAGAAGTCCACTCCTCAGCCTTGGTGCCTGTCTCCTTGAGTGGAGTCACCTTGTGAGAATGGCTTGTCTCCTCTGTGAGGCAGGAGTTGGAACTCACTAGTACAGGGCTGGCATCTGAGAAGCCTTCAGCACGTGACCGTGGACTTAATCAGTACTGTCACCTTTCTTCATCCCTTCTTCTCCCACCACATTTTTGCCTTGCTTGGCTTTCTGCCTCCCCCGCACCCTCCCCCCACTAGTGCCCTGGACACAGCAGAGCCAAGACCCTCCTTGTGTGGGGCCAGCCTGGGCCAGCCCTGCCACAGTGGCCTTGGAAGCCCCTAGCCGTGGAGCACATCCGGCCCACTGCTCTCCTTGAGTCATGTTCAAGTGCTGTTTCCAGCTGGCACAGCCTCCCTGGACCAATGTTACAGGATGTGCCCCCTGATCACCCCCAGCTTCCTCCCTCAGGAGGCTCCCCTAACTGCCCTGGGAGGACTGGGGTGGAGATGGAGTCCAAGGCCAAGACTCCACCCTGGCCCAGCTTGGGATGGGCTCCCTCTGCCTATAAATCTGGTTTTACCATTCTGCATTTCTGGCCTAGCTGTGGCTGGAAAAATTGAAGCAAGAAGTTAGGAAGTGACGCCCTCTCCAACCGCGGAAAGTGCTCTGGCCTTGGGACATACATAGAGGAATACTTGCCTTTGGGTGAACTGGTCACAGCTGGAAATCATTCTATTTTCTTCCCCCTGGGTTTGAGAAAACACCAGATGTTAAACCTTACTGCCTATGTGACAGTTTCAACAACAGTAATAAATACCCACCGCTTCCATAGCACTTATGCTGGGCCAGGCTCTGTTCTCAGAACTCCATTCATTTCTTCCTGGAGGCAGGCGCTGTTGTCATCTCCATTTTACATATGAGGAAAGTTAGTCACAGAGAGGCTAAGGGACTTGCCCGAGGCCACACAGCTACTAAGTCACAGAGCTGGGCATTGAATGCAGGCTGAGTCTGGGCTTGCTTATTAAAAGACAAGGGTGGAGGATGGGGACTAGAGATGAAGTGACCCATCAGGCTGCTACTGTTGCTTGGGGGTGCCTGAATGGAAGAGTCTGGGGGGCTGATGGTACGTGAATGAAAAACAGGGAAAGGAAATTTCAGCCATACAAGGAGGACCCGAAGAAAGAAGTTTAGTGTCTTAGGAATGGCGCACTGGGAGAGAACTCATGAACTCAGTTGGGTCTCTGCTTCACTGCTTGGTTTGGAAGGCCCTTGGGCTTGAACTTAGGGTCCTGCCAGCCCTAACACAAAGTCAAGGCTTCCATCCTGGAGCCCTTGACTTGCACAAGCCTATCTTCTGGCCCATAAAATAAAGAGTGCTCACAGAAAAGAATTTTGTGAGGAGTGAATGGCGTCCAATCATTGTAACACCATAGAGCTAACGCCATAGAGCCCTGACGGCGTTCTGGGTGCTGAGGCGAGGAGCTTTACTTGTATTGACTTATTCAATCCTCACATTTACATTACAGAAGTTATAGAAGTTCAGTATTATTATGAGCCCCCTTTTATAGCTGACAACACTGAAGCACAGAGAGGTTAGGGAACTGGCCCAAGATCACACAGCAAGTGAGTAGTAGATTCAGGAACTGCAACCCAGATTTTTAAAAAGATTTTATCTATCTATTTATTTATTTATTTTGAGAGAGAGAGAGAGAGAGAGAGAGCGCACTTGGGGAGAGGAGTAGAAGGCAGAAGGAGAGGGACAAAATCTCAAGCAGACTCCACGCTGAGCGTGGAGTCCAGCACATGGCTTGGCTGGATCTCACAACCCTGAAATTATGACCTGAGAACCAAGAGTCGGACACTTAACCAACTGAGACACCCAGGCGCCTCTCCCAGAGTCCATGCTCTTCCACACTAAGTCACACTGCCTCTCAAAGAAAGTCCCCCTCTGCCAAGCTTACTGTGTATTAATGTACTCACTTCACCCAACAACCTTGTGAGACAAGCACTATTATTATTCTCATTTTACAAATGAGGAACTGAGGCTCAGAGAGGGGGACTAACTTGCCCAAGGACACTCGGCAGGTGTGCTACAGGGTCAGAAATGGAGTCCCTGCAGCAGCTTCAGGGCCAGAGCCCTGGACCACACACTGGGAGCACCACTGCTTGGGAGCCCTCAGACTCATGGGAGGCACAGCTGCCCTCTTCATGATCGGCTTTGGGAAGCCTTGTATTAGGATTCATTGTGATGTATAAAACACAGTGGAAACAACAGTAACTGGGTCCTGACATTTACACGGGGCTCCTTACCTCTTCAGACTCTTAAGCCTGCTCCTTGCAAGTCGTCCTGGGTCCCTTGTTAGAGGCAGTGGGTGTCACCTCCCTGGGTTCTCAGGAAGCCCAGAACCACACGACAAGTCAGGCACGGCTGACCTCAGAGTCCTGAATTGCAGAGCCCTGGACCATGGCACGCTCTCCCTCTCTCTCTCTCTTTACTTTTTTAGCATGTATTTGTCCTGATTACCGAAGTAACATATGTGCCATGTAAAATGCGGAAATAGAAGAGAAAAAAACTAGAAAAGAGGCTGACTGCTTCCAGGAATAATCTTGGGAATGTTTTGCTGTATCTTGTCTGTTTTCATGTCCCGAGCTCTGTCCACTGCCCTACACCTCCCTGGGTCTGTGGAATCACAGAGCCTGGCTGGAAGAGAGTGCCTTTGTCCAGTCCTCTGCAGGGCATAAGGGCTTTTGAAGTTGACTCCTGCTCCCTGGGAGCAGCTAGGGAGATGCGAGGCCCGCCTGCTCCCCGTGCTCCCTGGGACCCCACATTACTCAATGTTTCCTGGCTCTTATCAGGGACTGGGGATGTTTGTGACATTGATAAAATCACAAGGCAACCCCTCCTCCCAAAGCTTATTTCAGTTAATAAAAACAAAGTGGTTTTAGAGCCCAACACTTGAAGGAGCTGCTGCTGGAGAAGAAGGTATGATTTTCATGTCTTTCCTGAATCACTTTTTTTACCTCCTTTGTCTCTCTCATTGTTGCCTGAAATCTTACCACTAGGGCTCTCTGCATTTATATTTCAGCATGATGCTTGGTTCAGAATGAAACACAGTCACCGCCTCCACTACCCGCAGGGTGGGTGGGACACTCAGCATGGTGCAGCACGGAAGAATAAACAGAATAGATGAGTCCACTTCTTAATGGCTGAGTTAATTACTGGGCAATGGCTGGGCAAATTACTTAACCTCTCTGAGCCTTCCCTAGCAAATATCTCCTTCCCAGGGTGCTTATAATAATCAAATGAGTGTCTGGCACCTAACTATTGGTTCCCTTCCAGGCCCCAAAATAACCCTTGGCTCAGCCCGGGATGGATAAGAGGAAATCTTGAGACTGTCTGGGGCAGAAGAAGGGGAAGAATAAACAGAATAGATGAGTCCACTTCTTAATGGCTGAGTTACCCTGGGCAAATTACTTAACCTCTCTGAGCCTTCCCTAGCAAATGTCTCCTTCCTGGAGTGTTTATAATAATCAAATGAGTGTCTGGCACCTAACTATTGGTTCCCTTCCAGGCCCCAAAATAACCCTTGGCTCAGCCCGGGATGGATAAGAGGAAATCTTGAGACTGTTTGGGGCAGAAGAAGGTGGTCTAAGGAGAGAATGCAGACATATGCAAAAGAAGACCGCACAGCTGGGGAACCTCATCCCTGGGAGGGGGAGCTTTAAAGACCATCCCTGTCTGTCTCCATGGGGAACTTGAGGCCCAGGGAGGAAAGGGAATGCCTGAGGTACTCAGTTGTCTGATACCAACTTTTAGGGACTTCCAGAATCCACCAAAGCAGATTCTCAGAGCTGGAGTCAAGGGGAAAGGGGTCAGCAGACTGCCTCATTCCACAGCTGCTGAGGCAATTGCTCTAAGAGTTGCCCTAGAGAGAATGTTCCACCTGACCCATTCGCACTTCCCTCTCCCCACACCTGTGGCCACTCTCCAAGCCACTGGATCCAGTCTCCCTCTCTGCAGCCCCCCGGGTAAGGCCCACCCCAATCCCACCATGGCCATAACCTACCAGAGCCAGACCCACTTGCCTGGGGGTGTCCAATCTCACCCAGGAGGAGAGCAGCAGCGCCTGGGTCCTGCTTCCTCAGAGAAGTGCAGAGAGAGTATGAATCCTCCCCCTCTGGGATCAGCCCTGCACACATCCTGCTTTTAAGGCAGAGACAGAGCATCCCTGTGCGCCTACCGCAGCCTATTTCCCTCCCTGGAAAGGAGTCAAGCCCAAAGGACTGCCCCTCATTAAGGAGCAACTCCCCCCATCCCAAGACAATCTAATGACTTTAGAAAATACTCCTCCCCAACCACACCTCTCTGGAGCAGTTCCCGGGCTGCTGCGCCAAGGATATGAACAGCTCCAGGCCAGACCTTCAGGTCTTTGCTAGGCAGCTTTTCCCAACTCCATCCAGCTGCATTGATCTCAGACACCTCTCCGGCACGATCTGACTACCATTCTCCCCCACATCTCCCCCGGCCAAAATTCCCACCAAGCAGACCCGTGTCTGCCTCCCCAGAGAGTCAGGAACATTCTCATCTCCTAGACTTTCCAAACCATCTTCCCTCCTCCCCTGTCCTTCTCCCTCCAGGACTCCCAGCACAGCATGTATCTCTGCCTGTTTATTTGTCTGCTCTCCTCCTGGGTCAGGAACTCCCAGGGCAAGGACCGTACCTGACCAACCACCCTGACACTAGGGCCAGGCAAGAGCAGAAACTCATTGAATGTGTGTGCGTGTGGTGACATTCTGCCTGCCATATGCATGCCAGTGTGAGGGTAACTCTTTGCCAGGACAGCACCTGTGGTCTGGGGGCAACATCTCAGCCACCTCCACCTCCACCCCCACGGCGAGCCTGATACACAGCAGGAGCTTGGTCCTGCTGTCCCTACCTGAATTAAGCAGTAACAGAATGATGCCTGGTGGTCACAGGAACTAGCACTGGGGTCACACAGTGCCACACTTGAATCTGGCTCTGTGTGTACCTATGTGTGATCTAGAGATGGGGGGTTCACCTCTCCGTGCCTTGGTATTCAGATCTGCATTGGGGGTGGGGACCCTGTCTTCTTCAGACCGTCATGATGAGAACTAAGTGTCCCCAGAGAGATGGGCACGGACCCGGGGTCCACAGGCCACCTAGCATGGAGGTCAAACTGTGATGGGTTCTCACCCCAATAGAGGGGAGCAAAGGACCTTCCAAGTGAGTGGGTCTCCAAGTCTCTCCAGGCCAAATAAATGCTGGAAGGATAAAGAATAGTGAGATGGCCAACAGAAGCCATGGAGCCCTGGTTCCACCCTGGGGATGGATAACCTTTAAAGACTGTCTTGTTTTCATTCTGTATTAAGTCTCTCAAGAGAAGTAGAACAGCTAAGTTCTAGAATCTAGGCTCTTTCCTCCTCCCCCCACCACCTTATTCAAATTTTTTATTTTAAGATAATTTTTAGATTTGCAAAAATTGTGCACAGAATTTCTATACACCTGTCAGGCAGTTTCCCCTAATGTTAACCACAGAAGCACAGTATAATGATCTAAACCAAGAAATGAACATTGACACAATACCATTCTACGGACCTTATTCAAATGTGGCCAACCATCTCACTGTTGTCCTTACTCTGGTCCAAGATCTGAAGCAGACTCCCACATTGCATTTGATCATCGTGGCTCCTCAGCCGTTCCATTTCGGGGCAGTTCTTTCATCTTGTTTTGTCTTTTATGACCTTGATAGCTTTGAAGAGGAACGTAGAACATCGCTAACTTTTGGTTTGATACTTCTTCAAGGTTAAATTACAGTTATGTATTTTAGGTAGGAACCCCACAGAGGTGATGTGTCCTTCTCAGTGCATTATACCAGAGGTATATGATTTCAAGATGTCTCATTACTGGCAGTGTTAACGTTAATCACCCAGTAAGATGGTGTCTGCCAGGTTTTTCCACCATAAAATTACTACTTATTCCTTTGTAATTAATAAGCAACTTGTGGGGAGGAACTTTTGCCCACAAATATTAATATTCATTCATCCATGGTGCTGATAATTATTACTGTATTGTTTGCCAAACAGTGATTTTCTATTTCCATAATTCGCACGTGTGTGTGTGCGTGTATATGTGTGTGTGTGTGTGTGCTGGTAAAGTTTATTTACATTGCATTTCAGCACATCAGTCACATTTAAGTCCTAGAGATTTGTATTTATTTACATATAGAATTCAGGACATTCCTGGGAGATTTTTTTTTTTTTTTTTTTTTTTTCAAAAACAAAAACGGGCACCTGGATAGCTCAGCCAGTTAACTGTCTGCCTTTGGCTCAGGTCAAGATCTCAGGGTCCTGGGATCAAGCCCTGCATCCAGGTCCCTGCTCAGCTGGGAGCCTGCTTCTTCGTCTTCCGCCTCCCCTCTCCCCATTAGTGCACTCTATCTCTCTCTCTCTGTCTCAAAAAAAAAAAAAAACCAATAAAATCTTTAAAAACAAAAACAAAACAGGAGACAATTAATATGACAGTTGGGTAATTTAATGAACCTCGTGCTTCAGTGGGGGCTCATCTGGGATTTTATTTTATTTTTTTTAAAGATTTTATTTATTTAACAGAGAGAGATCACAAGTAGGCAGATAGGCAGGCAGAGAGAGAGAGGAGAAAGCAGGCTCCCTGCCAAGCAGAGAGCCCGATGCGGGACTTGATCCCAGGACCCTGAGATCATGACCTGAGCTGAAGGCAGAGGCTTAACCCCCTGAGCCACCCAGGCGCCCCTCATCTGGGATTTTAGAGTGAACTGCACCCGAGGGCTGCCACTGGTAACTCATGAGAGAGTTGGAGAGTTCCTCGCTTTTCAGCATGAAGTCCTTCTTTAATTCCTCAATATCCTAATGAAGTTTTGATCTCCCCGTGGGTCCTCGTCTTGCTTTTCTGACAGAAGTGTGCTTTCCTCAGGCGTGACCAGAGTTGCAGCTGGGCGTCCCTAGAAGGGCTGCATGCATTTCCATCTGGGGCACCATCACACTTCTAGCCAGAAAGGGAGGAACCACCATGCTGTTGCTCAAACCAGTTGCCCGAGTGGTAACCTTGGCAGGGCTGGAATCCTGGCTTCACCCTCTGCCAGTACCAGTAATAATTATCTTGTAGAACTATGCCAAAATCTGCAAGGCTCAGCCATTTATCCAGGAACATTACAAAATGACACCAGTTTTTATGCCTGCGTCAAAAATTCCAGCTCAGGGAGCTATAACCTCTTACCTCAGCAACTCTCTTTCACAGTTTCCATCTTTTTTTTTTTTTTTTACACTTACTAATTGGACTTTACCGTAAGAAAGAGTTGGCCCTTCTCTCAATTTATTTATGTATATTGTTATGGACTTAGGAGTATTAAATTTATTCCATTATTATCATCATCAATTTTTCTGTTCAATCGTCTCATCCTCTTTCGAAATACTTCAGTCCATCTGCTTCCTGTTGAGCTGAATTTCCAGCCACGGCCCCTCAGTCACCACTCCCTGTGTGCAGGGCAGATTCCGAGCCCTTGCACCGAGGGCCAGGTTTCTAGGGAATTCACTGAGGCACTTTCCCAGCAAAGAAACGGACAGGTCCCAGCCACGGGAAGTCACTCATCGTTCCAGGTCAGGGAGTTCCAGGAAGGGCTGACCCTGGCCAGGTAGGCTCTTCCATAATTCATCCTGCCCTCCGTAGACCCACCCAGGCCCGTCCCAGTAGCAGCACCAGCTGATGACCTCACATGTCCTGCGTTTTTCATCCTTGACCCGCTCCTCTCTGCCCAGCGCGGGTATAGCCGCCAGCCGAGAAGTCAGGTGGCAGACAGCTGGGCGGCACTTTACCATATTCCTTGGTGCAGAGGAAGCACTCTCCTCCTGGGGTTTAGTTCCCAACTGTTCTCCACGGATCCCAAGAGCGGCCAAAGCAAAGACAGCGGGGCACTACTGCAAGACAGACTACCTAAAGACAAGAGGGACTTTCCCGTGTAGAAGAGGGCTGGGAGGAGAAGGCTCTGCCTCATCTTCTTGCTCTTTAAGGTGTGCAAGGGTTCTTCGCCCTGGGAAGGGTGCAGACCCTAGCCTCTGAAGCCAGGCAGCTGAGACGCACAGGGCCCTCTCCTTCAGGAGATCATGCTGCTTCAACCTCAGAATACAGACCTTAAAATACATACTGTTCTCACACACTCCGAACACACAATTTGAACACATTGGCCGCATCTAGCATTACAGCAAAAAGTGACATCACATTTTCAAAACACCCGCTTCTATTGTCAGCTGAGGACTTGAATCTGTGCAACTTTTGCCGGCAGCCTGACCCTTCCTGTCCTCCACCAGTCAACTCCAGGCCCATCTCCCCTCCAGAAGCTTCACCAATCTCTCCATCCCTCCCTGATGCCTTGCTTTGAGCTTCCTGTCTGTAGGGGAAATACTGTCCAGGGGCAAGTCTGACTCCCTGCTAGCCTGCAAATTCCTCATAGTCAGGGTTTTTGTTCATCTGTACGCAGTGCCTGATGCTACTCATGGAGCCCAGGCTAGGGAGCTGGGCAGTTGACTTGCTGACAGAGCTCGGCCAGCACTTGACAAGCTGGGGTTCTGTTGGAAGAGCCCCCATTTGGCCCTGCCTCCAGCTCTGCCTCATTCTCAGTCCTTTTCTCTCTATTTTCTCTGTCTTCCTTGGACAAACTTCATCCCTTTCTGAGCCAAGCTCATTACAGAGTCAGTCTGGACTCTCTCTAGGTTCTCCAAGTTGGAATTTCTAAACTGCAAACTTGCCCTCCAATTTAGAAGTTCTTGTAACACCCATGTTTACTCACGTTGAATAGATGTCTCGCCAGAGTCTCACGCCAGACCAACTTCTTCCTATCATGCTCCATTGATGGCAAAACAGGAAGGAAATTCTGCTCATCTCACCTCTTCCATTTCCTCTTTCTGTGCTACCCCCACCGGCTGATCCCTTCTAGCCACCCAGCCTGTCTCTCTTTTTGTACCTCTGCCCAGTGTGTTGTGTTCGCGGCTTTGGGAGGGGGGCCGCTTTCAGCGGAGGAAGGGATGGCGTGTGTGACCGTTCCACCATATACCAGTCCCTTGCCTTGGTACAAACATATTTGTTTGCAATCAGTGTATTTATTCATTTATTAAAATGTCTTCAACCACATATTACATGTTAGAGTTCTCCAGATGTCTTCTCTGTGGGTAGGCAAAGTGAGGTTATCACACCCATTTTGTAGACAAGGCTGCCAAGGCTCAGAAAGGGCAAGTCACTTTCCTGGAATCACAGAACTGATAGGAATCACCAGGGCCATCTGGCTCCCATACCAGTGCTCTCTTGTCCACTATATATATGAATGTTCTGTTTAATTCTTTTCTCCTTTCTACTCTGCAACCCTTCTAACTCAGTTCTAGTTAGCTATTCTAGGACAGAAGTTATTTCCCATTCATCTGAGGATCCCTCACATCATAGCCCAGCTGGTGGTAACACAGCAGACACTCAGTAAAAATTTATTGAGGGGCTGTACACTTCTATGTAGAAATCCTTCCCAAGAATTACCTACTCTATCCAAGACGGTCCCAGAGATTTTCGTACACGGATTCTAGTCCCTCGGTTTCTCTGGGGCTCACTTTGCCTGTCTGTAGGGCAGTTGTACAGTTGGACTCAATGGTGTCCATATTCCTTAAGCTGGGACACTCTGTTGTTAGCTTTGGGACTCTGCCCAGGAGGGCTGGTGTCTGTGCTTCTGGGAACACTTGATGTCCAGCCAGCCTGACGTCAGGGACAGCATCCAGGAGCAGCTGGGTACACTGCGAGGTAAAGAAGACAACAGAGGGCTTGGAAATCGGTGCTTAGAGCTGAGCCTGGAAGGAAGTGGGTGGCATGAACAGGCTGAGCTGTCGGCCCTCTGCAGTCAATTACGTTCCTCTGATATTACTTTTAAAAAATTTTTTATTTAAATTCAATTTAATGAACATATACTGTATCATTATTTTCAGGGACACAATTCAGTGATTCATCAGTTGCATACAATACTCAGTGCTCATTCCATCAAGTGCCCTCCTTAATGCCCATCACCTAATTATGCCATCCCCCACCCTCCTCCCCTCCAGCAACCCACAGTTTGCTCCCTATAGTCTCTTATGGTTTGCCTCCTTCTCTGTTTTTCTTACTTTATTTTTCCTTCCCTTCCCCTACAATCATGTTTTGCTTCTTAAATTCCACATGTGAGTGAAAGCTTATGGCATTTGTCTTTCTCTGACTGACTTACTTCACTTAGCATAATACACTCTAGTTCCATCTACATCGTTGCAAATGGCAAGATTCATTCTTTTCGATGGCTGAGTAATATACTGTTGTGTATATTTACCACATCTTCTTTATCCATGCATCTGTCAGTGGACCTCTGGTTTCTTTCTATATTTTGGCTATTATGGACATTGCTGCTATAAACATTCGGGTGCAGGCGTCCCTTCAAATCACGATGTTTATAACCTTTGGATAAATACCTAGTAGTGCAATTACTGGGTCATAGTGTAACTCTATTTTTAACTTTTTGAGGAACCCCCGTACTGTTTTCCAGAGTGGTTGCACCGTTTGCATTCCCACCAACAGTGTAAGAGGGTTCTCCTTTCTCACCAACATCTGTTTCCTGAGTTGTTCATTGTAACCATTCTGACTGGTATGAAGTGGTATCTCATTGTGGTTTTGATGTGTATTTTCCTGATGCTGAGTGATGTTTTTTCTCACGTATCTCATTTTTCTCATGTATCTGTTGGCCATTTGTATGCCTTCTTTGGAGAAGTATCTGTTTGTGTCTTCTGCCCATTTCTTGATAGGATTTTTTGTTTTCTGGGTGTTGAATTTGGTAAGTTCTTTCTAGATTTTGGATACCAGCTCTTTATCTGATATGATTTGCCAATATCTTGTCCCATTCTGTAGTTTGCTTTTTTAGTTTTGTTGACTGATTCCTTTACTGTGCAAAAGCTTTTCATCTTGATCGAGTCCCAATAGTTCATTTTTGCTTTTGTTTCTCTTGCCTTTGGAGACGTGTCTAGCAAGAAGCTGCTGTGGTCAACATCAAAGAGGTTGTTGCCTGCATTGTCTTCTAGGATTTTGATGGATTCCTGTTTCACACTTAGGTGTTTCATCCATTTTGGGTTTATTTTGTGTATAGTATGAGAAAGTGGTCCAGTTTCAATCTTCTTCATGTGGATATCCAATTTTCCCAACACCATTTGTTGAAAAGATTGTCTTTTTTTCAATTGGATATTCTTTCCTGCTTTGTCCAAGATTAGTCGACCATGGAGCTGAAAGTTCATTTCTGGGTTCTCTATTCTGTTCCATTGATCTGTGTGTCTGGTTTTGTGCCAGTACCATACTGTCTTGATTATTACAGCTTTGTAATAGAGCTTGAAGTCCAGAATTGTGATGCTTCCAGCTTTGGCTTTCTTTTTCAACATTCCTTTAACTATCCGGGGTCTTTTCTGGTTCCATACAAATTTTAAGATTGTTTGTTCCAGCTCTGTGAAAAATGTCAATGGTATTTTGATAGGGATTGCAATGAATGTGTAGACTACTTTGGGTAGCATAGACATTTTAACAATATTTGTTCCTCCAATGCATGAGCATGGAATGTTTTTCCATTTCTTTGTGTCTTCCTCAGTTTCCCTCGTAAGTGTCCTCTAGTTTTCAGAGTACAGATCTTATGACTTCATTGGTTAGGTTTACTCCCAGGTATCTTAGGGTTTCAGTGCAATCATAAACAGGATCAGTTCCTTGAATTCTCTTTCTTCTGCCTCATTGCTAGGGTATAGAAATGCAACTGACTTCTGTGCATTGATTTTACATCTTACCATTTTGCTGAATTCCTATATCAGTTCTAGCAATTTTTTGCTGGAGTTTTTGGGTTTTCTACATAGAGTACTATGTTGTCTGCAAAGAGTGAAAATTTGACTTCCTCTCAGCTGATTTAGATCCTTTTATCTCTGTGTTTTCTGACTGCTGAGCCTAGGACTTCCAGTACTATGTTGAACAACAGTGGTGAGAGTGGACATCGTTTTTGTGTTCTTAACCTTAAGGGGAAAGCTCTCAGTTTTTCCCTGTTTAAGATGATGTTTGCTATGGGTTTTTCATATGTTGCTTTTATGATATTGAGGTATATTCCCTCTATCCCTCCACAGTGGAGAGTTTTTATCAAGAAAGGATGCTGTAGGGACTCCTGGGTGGCTCAGTCATTAACCATCTGCGTTTGGCTCAGGTCATGATCCCAGGGTCTTGGGATCGAGCTCCTCATCCGGCTCTCTGCTCGGCGTGAAGCCTGCTCCTCCCTCTCCCACTACCCCTACTATGTTTCCTCTCTCTCTGTGTCTTTCTCTGTCAAATAAATAAATAAAATCTTAAAAGAAATAAAAGAAAAGATGCTGTATTTTGCCAAACGTTTCTTTCTGCATCAATTGAGAGGATCATATTGAGAGAATCATTCTTGTCCTTTCTTTTATTAATGGGGTACATCACACCAATTGATTATAGATTTTGAACCACCATTGCAGCCCAGGAATAAATCCTACTTGGTTGTGGTGAGTAATCCTTTTAATGTACTGTTTGGATTCTATTAGCTAGTATCTTGGTGAGAATTTCTGCATCCATGTTCAACAGGGGTATTGATCTATAATTCTTTTTTGTGGGGTCTTTTGTCTGTTTGGTAATGTTGACCTCATAGAATGAGTTTGGAAGTTTTCCTTCCATTTTTATTTTTTTGAAACAGTTTCAGAAGGATTGGTATTAATTCTTCTTCTTTTTTTATAATTTTTTAATTTTTTAATAAACATATAATGTATTATTAGCCCCAGGGGTACAGGTCTCTGAATCGCTAGGTATTAATTCTTCTTTAAATATTTGGTATAATTCTGCTAGAAAGCCATCCAGCCCTGGACTCTTGTTTGTTGGGAGATTTTTAAAAATATCTTATTTATTTATTTGAGAGAGAGAGAGTAAGAGAGAACATGAGAGGGGAGAAAGTCAGAGGGAGAAGCAGATTCCCCATGGAGCTGGGAACCCGATGCAGAGTGGCAGGGAAAGGCAGAGAGAGAAGCAGGCTCCCTGCTGAGCAAGGAGCCTGATGTGGGACTCGATCCCAGGACCCTGGGATCATGACCTGAGCCAAAGGCAGAGGCTTAACCTGCTGAGTCACCCAGGAGCCCCATGAACAGTGTTTTAAGATGAAGTCCTGCTAATACTACTATGCTTACATTCATGATTGAAGGAGATGTCAATTTTGTTAGAGGTTAATGAAAATAAAAATGTAATTTTTCTTCCTATCCAAATTTAGGGTTCCCTGAATGAGATCATGGGCCCTCAAGTTAAGAACCCTTGCCTTGTTTAAAATGGCAACTTTCTGGGGCACCTGGGTGGCTCAGTCAGTCAAGCGTCTGCCTCTGACTTAGGTTGTGATCTCAGGGTCCTGGGACTGAGCCCTGCTCAGTGGGGAGTCTGCTTCTTCCTCTGCCTGTGACCTTCCCCCTGCTTGCCCTTTCTCTCTCTCTCCCTCTCAAATAAATAAACTAAATCTTAAAAAAATAAAATAAAATAAAAATGGCAACTTACCCTCTTCGGTTATGCAGTGATAATGAACATAAAGGGAGATGAGTAGTAAAGGGAGCAGATATGGAAGAGGCAGTGATCACACTGCATTGGTCATGGGAGTGGGGCACTTCTGAAATGTTAATTGATGCTTCCCCATATTGATTTTCCCTCCATTCAAACAGCCAGACCTCAGAAAATCTCTTCCAAGTTTTCCTTGTCCTTGGAGTACAGGAGTTTGAGGACATTAAGCCTCCCTTTCTATCCGATATCCATCTAAAACATTATTTCCCAGGCTGGGGAGATAAGAGGTCTGAGGCAAGCAAGTCAGTCTCGACATTAGGCTCTGCCTTCCAGCCAGAGTCTGACAGTGCCAGGGATCGTGCTAAGTGTGGATAGATGGGGCTGGTGAGCAACAGGAAGGCAGGAAATGACGTCTAGGCAACGTCATTTCTGTCTATGGACAGAAGCCACCAAAGATCAGGTGGCACATGCTTGCTTGAACCTTGGCACTGACTGAGTCAGAGAACTGATACAATTCTGAGAAATGAGTGACCTGCACAGTGACTGAGATTTATTTTTCAATTTCTTGTGGATTAAGGTCTCAAAACAGAAAATAAGTTGTTCTAGAAAAATATGACCATGTTTACTTGTATACTTGAGTATGCGGCCAAGAGCTAGTGGCACTTTGAGAGTCCAGGGGCAGAGCTTCTACAGCAGGCTCTGGCGGAGGTCCTCCCAAACTCTGGCCTCCTCTGCTCAGTATGCGCTACCCACTTCCCCCTGTCAAGACGTACCCTGCTTCGTGTGAGGGCCTGCTCTGGCTAACAAAGCCCATTTGGCCCCGGCCCACCCTGTGTGGTTCCCCATCCCCACAAACATCTTCAACAAATGACTGGGATGAGTTGGTACAGAACTACCCCGCCTCCCTTGCGCCTGAGTTGGAATAACTCTGAGGTGTGTGTTCTGTACTACCCCGAGCTTCTCAGTGGGATGAAGCTCTGGCTACCCACAGGGTTAATGGGAGTAACACATTCTTCCCTCCCTCGCCTCACTTCCCCACTCTCCTGCCTGTGTCTCTGGAATAAACCACTACTTATACCACAAGACATTGTCAGTGGTCGACCTTCTTTGGCTTATAAAAATGGCAATTTCATGTAGACCAAACTAAAATTTACATTGCAACCTTTGTTTCAGGAGCAGCTAATACAGTTATTAACATACTCTAGCTAAGGATTGCCCCCTCGAATTGCCTCCCAGCTATCCTTAGGGAGCCTCAATGGGAGAAAACTGAGAAACCAACTCTAGGGGCTGAACCGCTAGAGATCTATGGAGGACCCTCTGGCCCTTCTCGTTCCACAGGACAGTGGCTCTTGGAAGACGTGGGGCAGAACAACAGCAGAGGCTGTTCCAGGATGAATACATGCTCCACCCAGATATTATTGCACCTTATTAGAGTGGGAAGTGTGGCCACAAAATGAGGAAACCATGGGAGATAAGGAAATGCTATAACTAGAAATGTGATGGAATGTTTGGAACCAGAAGACCTGGGTGTGAGCTGAAAATCTGGAAAGAGGAACGTGTGGCTGAGATCAGGAAGGTGACATTAAAAACTCTAGGGACCTATTTGGCCTGATTCCAGTCCTCCCTCCTGGAGAACTCAACCCCTCCCAAGTAGAGGGCTCTGGACATATAGATAGGCTCAAGAACACTATGGCTAAAACAGAACCCTGAGAATAAATAGCACTTTCACATCTCAGTTAGCCACCCAGCAAAATTCATCTGTCTCTAAGGCTCTGAGGGTAGGGGACCACTCTGCTAGGCAGCAGGGCAAGAGCAGAACTTGGTCTAGAAGCCAGGTCTGTTTCCACTGATCAGACCCACTGGAGGAAATACATTTTACCTGACAGTCCATTGCATAAGCTTTACAAAATAATAATTACCGTAACTACCCACAATGTACTTTGATATTTTCTATTCTGTTCTGTTTCATATTTTTTAAATGCTGGACATGACCCATTAGCTGATTTCACAACATGTTTCTGGGTGGTAACCTACAATATGAAATATTGCCCTTAAGTATATCCAGAAATAAAAGGGTGTGGACAGTACTGCTGAGTTTTCCTAAATACTGTGTATTTACCATCAGCCCCTGTGTCCCATTCAGGGCTGCAGAGATTGCTGGGCTGAGCCAGGACAGCCTGTCAGATTGAAAATGATTCCTATTTCCCAATCCAGTGATTCAAACCAGGCATTTTCACATTTTTTGCTACCATGTTCTCATTTTTTGCCGTATCCCTGTACCACCTGGACTATGTACTATTTTATGAATACTCTCTATAAATCAACTCATCACTTTTTTGAAACTTAAATATTCACACTAGCCTTATCTTATGGAGTACTATTGGTAAGATCAAAGCTTTGATCTATTCCCTGGCAAAATAAAACAAAAGCACAATTATGAAAATAAAACATGCCTTCTGTGTTTCACCTTAAACCACCCAGCCAGTGGCCCTCCCTCACCTGCTCCTTTCGCAAGAAAACAATCCTAGCCTGTGTATAGCTCAAGCTGTCCCTAACCCCAGAAAGGATTCATCCCTTCCTTCTGTCCACCTATCCAATATCAGTACCATTATCACGGTTAACAGCATTTAAACTCATTAATCTTCACACCAGCCCGATAAAGTATTAGGCTCACCCCATTTTACAGATGAGGAAACTGAGGTATGGAGAGATCAGACTTGCCCGTAGCTAGGAAGTAACGGAACCAGGTTTCAAATTACGGGCCATCAGAGCCTGTGCACCTGACTACTGCATTATACACAAGATTGCCAGAGGGAGCCAGGGGACAAAGGAGGTTAAGTCAAAACATATACAGAATCATGATTTAGGGCTGGGTCTGGAGCCAGACAGACCCATATTCAAACCTTAATTCTACCATTTACAAGTCAAATTACCTGGGCCTCCACTCCCTCACTTCTAGAATGGGATCACTACCTGTCTTATTGGATTAACACCTCATACCTGAGTAAAGCTGATGTCCAATCCCAGCCCAGACTGCGTGGTGGGGCAGACAAAGCCTGGGGGTAGGAGAGCGCTCAGATGGAATAGGGTCTACCTTTCCCTGGGCTTTCTACCTCTCTTATCAGGGAAGTCATTTGTCCCCCCTCAGACTGGCTGAGCCCATATTTCTGCAGCAGGACAGAAAAGCTGACTACAGACTCTTCTGACATACTCTATGCCATTTCTGAGCCCAGACTCTTCACCCAACTTCCCAAATTGGCTGACACAAGGAGGCACCAAGGAGAGCATAGTCTCTCCTCTTCTAAGCATTGACATGCATATCCACATTTGTCCACTGGGTGGGGCTGGTTCACACTCTTAACCCTTCAGCCAAGGGCAGAGCCAGAACTCAACACTCGGCTGAGTTCCCTCACCTTGCCCTGCCTTTTTTTTTTTTTTTTTTTCCTCTTCCAAATTGAGCCTGATATTCAGAAAAACACCCACTTTGTGCTCCTTTCCAGCAACCTACTTCTCTAAGAATGGTGGTGACTATCCTGACTTTTAACATAGGCTAACTGCCTGCTCTTACACTTTATTTAAATGTAGTCATAAAGAATATATTCTTAGAAATTGAAGATGACACAAAAGGAAAGATATTCCATGCTCATGATTGGAAGACTCAATATTGTTAAGAAGTCCATACTGTGCAAAGCAATCAACAAATTCAATGTAATCCTTATAAAAATACCAATAGCATTTTTCACAGAACTAGAACAAATAACCTAAAATTTGTATAGAACCACAAAGACCCCAAATAACTTAAGAAATCTTGAAACAGCAGAACAAAGCTGGAGGTATCACAATACTACAAAGCTGTAATAATCAAACATTACGGTACTGGCACAAAGACAGACACATAGCTCAACAGAACAGAGAGAGAGCCCAGAAATAAACCCATGATTACATGGCCAATTAAAGTATGACAAAGGAGGCAAGAATATAAAATGGGGGAAAAGACAGTCTCTTCAATAAATGGTGCTGGGAAAACTGGACAGCTCCATGCAAGAGAATGAAACCGAACCACTTTCTAACACTATTCACAAAAATAAACTCAAAATAGGCTAAAGACCTAAAAGTGAGACCTAAAACCATAAAAATCCTAGAAAAGGGGTGCCTGGGTGGCTCAGTGGGTTAAAGCCTCTGCTTTCTGCTCCGGTCATGGTCCCAGGGTCCCGGGATCGGACCCCTCATCGGGCTTTTTGCTTGGCAGGGAGCCTGCTTCCCACTCTCTCTCTCTCTCTTCCTGCCTCTCTGCCTACTTGTGATCTCTGTCTGTCAAATAAATAAATAAAAATCTTTTTAAAAATCCTAGAAAAGAGCACAGGTAGTAATTTCTCTGACATTGGCTGTAGCAACATTTTTCTATATATGTCTTCTGAGGCAAGGGGAACAATAGCAAATACAAACTGTTGGGACTACATCAAAATAAAAAGCTTTTGCATAGCAAAGAAAACTATCAGCAACAAGAAAAAAGGCAAGCTACTGAATAGATATTTTTCTAAAGAAGACATACAAATGGCCAACAGACACATGAAAAAAAGGTGCTCAACATCACTCATCATCAGGGGAATGCAAGTCAAAACCCGATGAGGTATCACCTCACACCAGGAAGAATGGCTAAAATTTAAAAAGACAAGAAATAATAAGTGTTGCAAGGATGTGGAGAAAAAGGAACCCTCATGCCCTGTTGGTGAGAATGTAAATTGGTGCAGCCACTATGGAAAACTATATAGAGGTTCCTCAAAAAATTAAAATAGAGGGGCTCCTGGGTGGCTCAGCTGGTTAAGCATCTGCCTTCAGTTCAGGTCACGATCTTGGGATCCTGGAATGGAGCCCCACACTGGGCTCCCTGCACAGCAGGGAATCTGCTTCTCCCTCTCCCTTTCCCTCTGCACCACCCCCTGCACTGCTCATGATCTCTCTCTCAAATAAACAAAATCTTTTACAGAATTAAAATAGAAATATCATATGATCCAGTAATTCCGCAACTGGGTATTTACTCAAAGAAAATGAATACACTAGGGGCGCCTGGGTGGCTCAGGGGGTTAAGCCTCTGCCTTTGGCTCAGGTCATGATCTCAGGGTCCTGGGATGGAGCCCCACATCGGGCTCTCCGCTCAGCAGGGAGCCTGCTTCCCCCTCTCCCTCTGCCTGCCTCTCTGCCTACTTGTGTTGTCTCTCTTCCTCTGTGAAATAAATAAATAAAATCTTTTAAAAAAGAAAATGAATACACTAATTTTAAATGTACCCCTATATTATTATAGCATTATTTACAATAACCTTAATATGGAAAGAATCTAACTGTCCACTGATTGACAAATGGATAAAGAAGACGTGGTATGTGTGTGTGGGTGTGTATGTGTGTATACATACATGTATATACACACGCATGTATATACATGTGTGCACAGATACAAAAGAATATTATGTACTCATAAAGAGTATATATGTATATGTATATGTACATGTATATGTATATGTATATGTATATGTATACATGTATATACACACGCATGTATATACATGTGTGCACAGATACAAAAGAATATTATGTACTCATAAAGAAGGATGAGATCTTGCCACTTGTGGCAACATGGATGGACCTAGAGAATATTATGCTAAATGAAATAAGTCATACTGAGAAAGATAAATATCATATAATTTCACTCATATATGGAATCTAGAAAATGAAACAAATGAATAAATAGCCAAAAGGCAGAATCAGACCCATAAATATGGAGAATTAATGGTTGCCACAGAGTAGGAGAGTGGAGAATGCGCGAAATGGGTGAAGAGGAGGGGGAGATACCATCTTCCAATTATGGAATGAATAAGTCAGAGAAATAAGGGGTGAAGCATAGGGAATATGGTCAATGATACTGTGATAGTGTTATATACTGACAGAAAGTAGTTATATTTGTGGTGAGCATAGCATAATGTAGAGAGAAGTTGAACTCTCAATACATGCTAAACACCTGAAAATAATTTAACATTGTGTCAATTACACTCAAATTTAAAATTATAATTATAATAACACAATAATATATTCTTTTGTGTTGGTTTCTTTTGTTAAACATTGTAAGATTACATGAAGTAGTTCATTTATTCTCACTGCCCTATAAGTTCTATTGGGCGATTATGGAATAATTTATTTATCTGTTTATCTGGTGACTGGGCATTTGAATTGTTTCTACGTTGGGGTTTGCTTTGTGGTTGCTCCATGAAGGGTGGTATCGCCCCATCCAAAATTGGTTCAGAGCCGGAGACCGGTGACACAATACACTCACCCAGAGGGTCTGAGAGGTTCATTACTCACATAGTGAGGCTTTCTGGGGAGAGCACAGCTACACTCAAGCCAGACTGGCTTGAGTAGAAGGGGCAAAAGGCTGTGGTTTTTACAGTGGTTTGGGGTATAGGAGGTGCAGGATGCAGACTCCCTCTTCCACAGGCTGGAGTTTGTGTGGATGGGATTCCCGCCCACACCTGGGAAGCCTGGGTTTTCTCAGCAGCATGTTCAGATGTGGGACAGGAAGGAAAAAGGGAGTGATGGGCTTGAAGGCTATCGGGGGTCAAACATAAAAAAATGGAGTCAGACTCTTGCTCACAGGGTGATTACAAGTAGAACTTCCATGAGCATCCTGGTATAAGCCTTTCGGCAAACATATTATGCATTTCTATTGGGTCTCTAGCAGCGCAATTGCTGGGCTATATGTTTGACTTTGGTAAACACTGCCAAACAGTTTTCCAAAGTGATTGTACCAAATTACATTCTCTCTAACAACACTTATGGATGCACTTACGGATAATTATCCACTCCACAGCTGAAGGACATTAGGTTTGTCTCCAGTTGTATGTGCATGCGTGTGTGTTTGTGATTACAAATAAAACTTCTATAAACAATATTATGTGGGTTTTTGTGTAAATATGGTTTCATTTCACTTGGGTAAATACTAGGAATGGAATGACTGGGTTGTATGGTAAGTGTATGCTTAACTGTGTAAGGAACCAAGAAATCCATTTTCCAAAAGGGGCTGTACCATTTTGAATTTCCACTAGCAAAATATGAGAGTTCCAATTGCTCTACATTCTCCTAAGTACTTGGTATGGTCAGTCTTAGCCATTCTAGTAAATGTGAAATTAGTATTTCATTCTGGTTTTAATTTGCATTTCCTTAGAAACTAATGATATTGAACATATTTTCATATGCTTAGTTACCATCCATACATCTTCTTTGATCAAGTGTCTTTTCAAAACTTTTTCACATTAAAAGAAATTAAGCTGTTTGTCTTCTTATTCTTGGGTATACAGGGCTCTTTTAAAAAGATTCCTTTTTTAAGTAGGCTCCACACTGGGTGGAGCCCAACACAGGGCTCGAACTCATGACCCTGAGATCAGATGCTTAAATGACTGAGCCACCCAGGTGCCCCTGCAGGGCTCTTTATAGATCATGGATACAAGTCCTTTCTCGGACATATGATTTGCAAATACTTTTTCCTACTTTCCATTATTTTAACAGTATCTTTTGAAGAACAGAAGTTCTTAATTTTTGTGAAGTCGAAAGAATTTATTTTTTCTTTTATAGACTGTATTTTTGTGTCTTACCTAAGAAATCTTTGCTTACCCTAAAGTCACAAAGATTTTCTTTTACATTTTCCTCTAGAAATTTTATAATTTTTACTTTTATATTTAGGTCTATGATTGATAAACCTATATTAGTAAACTTCAAAAAGCTATTTACAAGGGGGCTCTGATAATGTACATTGAAAAAGGTCATAGTTTAGTAAAACATTTAAGATACATAAGGAGGGTCATATTTTCTGTGCCTGGAGTCAGTGCTAAAGATTTATTCTAATTCAGGATTTATCTTTCAGAATAAATGACATGAGATTCTGGAGATGATGGGAGCTGCTTTCCTTTTTACATCCTCCCTTTGATAGATGTACATCCACGATATATATTTAATAGGCTATAAATATGTCCTTCTAGGCTATAAATAATTTCATATAATCTTGGCTTTGTTCCTCTGCTCCTCAGAGGCTCATGTTTTCATCTTTCAAAAATTAAGAGTTGGGAGTGAAGCTTGTTTAATTTAACATGGCAAGTGAACTGTAAGTAGCATAACAAATACATATAAGTTCATCTTGCAATCAAGATAATTAATTTGTAATTAATAACTTAATAATTGTCCACCAATGTCCAGGATCTACCTGAGCCAACTGATACAGTATTCCTCTCTTATAAAGTGAAGACACTAGAATACTTCTCCAGTTTTCTTCTTCTATCTACTTTGAGTCACTGTTAAAATTCCTGAGCTATTTTATTCTTCCTTTACCGAGGCAGGAGACAACTCCTTGGTTTTTAGAGTCCCAATGACATCTTTAGTCGCATCAGACCATGTTTTAGAATCCCCACAGGTTTTACAATGGGCCTCTCTAGTTCAAAAATCCCAGTTCCAGGGTGCCTCAGTGGCTCAGTGGGTTAAAGCTTCTGCCTTCGGCTCAGGTCATGATCCCAGGGTCCTGGGATAGAGCCCCACATTGGACTCTCTGCTCAGCAGGGAGCCTGCTTCCTCCTCTCTCTGCCTGCCTCTCTGCCAACTTGTGATCTCTGTCTGTCAAATAAATAAATAAAAACTTTTTTAAAAATCTCAGTTCCAAGGATTAGAGCTAGAGAAAGGATATAAAACCAAATGTTCCAAAACATGAGGAGTTCTCTAAATTCCAAAGCAGCTGACCAACACACACTTACTATGTCAGGGAGGGTTCATGTCTCAGGTAGTCTTAGGTGGGGGAATTTTTAGAGTATCTGGCACATTGCATCCCAAAGATGCAGCCGAGAACTTTGCAGACAATGCTAAAATCTGTTGTGTACCAACTACTGGATGGTTGTGAGTCACCACTGCAAAAGACATTTGAAGGAGAGAGCTATGGTGGAAAGGGGCAGGGAAGAAGGACCTTCCTGATATGCAGCAGTAACTACCGTGGTAAACAAGGTGAGGACTTAAGAATCCTAATATTAGACGAGCAGTCTCCCACTCTATACACTAGACTTGAGGTTATTTGTCTGGCATCTCCGTATGTCCTACAAAACTTCTTTGCGGCCTTCACTTGGTCCATCTTGGATACAGCCAGCAACCCCTTTTCCTTTTTAGAATAAATCTTCCACAGGTCTTTGGTGGTCTCTATTAAACGGATTTACTTTGCTTGCTACAGATTTTGATATGGTTGTGGCTTGTCACTCTTGTATCCTCAAGGATCATCTAGAGCCCCATAGAGATGTGGCAATGGTCAAGAGGACATCATAGGACTCCTTCCATATGGGTTCTTTCTTGAAATTCTTTTTCATAGCCTGCTAAACATATGCATTATATGGGGTCCAGGATGGCCTGGGCTGCAAAGGAACCCAGCACATGAGTACTTGGTAATAAGGAAGCAGCAGACAAATAAGAAAGTTCTCAGGGTTAGAGTGATACTATTGGAATGCTAGCGAGATAATACTACTGAAATGGCCTGGGTCCCCAAATCTGGTGGATTGTAGAATTGTAGCATTTGAGGTTTCCTTCCTTCCTTCCTTCCTTCCTTCCTTCCTTCCTTCCTTCCTTCCTTCCTTCCTTTCAAGATTTTACTTACTTATTTGACAGAGAGCACAAGCATGGGGAGCAGCAGGCAGAGGGAGAGGGAGAAGCAGGCTTCCTGCTGACCAGGGAGCCTGAAGTAGGGCTTGATCCCAGGACCCTGGAATCATGACCTGAGCTGAAGGCAGACGCTTAACTGACAGAGTCACCCAGGCCCCCTCATCTTGATCCTTGGTAAAGCCTCAGGCCACATAAAGCCCACTTGTTGAAAGTTCTATATAGTTTTTGCTTAGTGCCATAGTTTTGCGTCTATCTCGTCAGAGCTTTGGAAGTAGGGAGGGATGTGTGGTTTGTGATTTTTACATATGTTGGAAAAGTTGTCCCATAAAACGAGAACATTAGTTTGAGTTTAGATATGAGTCTGTTTTCCCCCCCCAGGAAGTAATGCATTTTTAAGTTCTGACTGTAGTAGCATCTGCCTTCCAATAGGGGTCGCCTCAAGGCTACCAAAAGAATACGCATACTAGCTCTCAGCCAGTGGACGAGCCTAACCCTGGGCCGTAGCTTCTAGAGTGCTTCTCCACATTACCAGTGCAGAAGAAAGTCCGTGCACACAATGAAAAACCGATATATGGCAAAACCCAGGTGCATGCCTAGGATTTTTTACTTTATCATTCTCCTTCATCTAGCTGTGTGCTAAGATGCTAGCTCTGATGAGCAGGGAGGGGAGTGGACTTGAGGACCATAAGTCACCAATCTTGGTGAAAGCTACAAACAAGGTAAGACAGGACAGCAACCTGTTAGTGTCCAGGCAGCTTTTCCTGATTGGGGCCTCTATTTTGTAGGCTCTGGTTGTTCGTTGGAAAGTGACAAGGGGCTAGGGATTACAAGAGGGTGTTTATAATGTGTTTACACAGTGGACTGCTTCAGCTCAAGCATTTCCCTTTATGCACTTCAACTGCTTAACTTTATTTTTTTTTAAGATTTATTTATTTATTTATTTATTTGAGAGAGACGCAGTCAGAGAGAGCATGAGAGGGGAGAAGGTCAGAGGGAGAAGCAGACTCGGAGATGAGAGTCTGATGCGGGACTCGATCCCAGGACTCCAGGATCATGACCTGAGCCCAAGGCAGTCACTGAATCAAGTGAGCCACCCAGGCACCATCAACCGCTTGACTTTAAATAAACAAAACTTTCTGGGTAAAAATTCATACTTGTAAATCCAAAACTCTAGACGTGTAAATATTAGGAATCCAAAGATATCTTAGCTGTTTTAATATTAAGAATAATTTAACAAGATTTCCTCTTAAAATAAAAAAATCTGTATTGCTCTAACATTTGAAATCAATTACAAAGCTGTCATTCTACCAGACTAAACCCATTCTCCACTGATAGATATACAAAACATCAAATATGCAAAGTTAGTTTCTTACCATGCAAAAATATTAATACTAATGGGTCTAGAAGAGACCCATAATATTTCTATGATTTATTCTAAGGTTACATTTTTTCCCACCTAAAGAAAGCAATAAAAAAGAAAGCAAGTACCAGTGAATTGAAGCTATTTATTAGCAGATATTTGAGCTGGGAGGCAGAGAATTTTGAGGCCCCTTCAGCAACCCTAATGTTGCCGATGATTATGATTATGTTAATGATTATGTGATTATGTTAACGGATCTATATATGATTATGTTCATGGCTCCATAATGTCAAGGGGATAATAATTGGGTGAAAAGATCTGATATCTGGGATTTGCAGTGAAACACTCCAAAACGAAAGAGAAAATATATACCTAAATATACAAAGAAGGGATCACCTAGTCCACTTCCCTGGATTCAAGTTCTTCTCCCTAAAAGTCTGCAGCTCCTAGCCAAGGTGGTTACTTGATTGAGTTTTGAAATCTTAAGATAAAGAAATGTACATATATTAAGATATGTAAATATTTTTACTTAAAAATTTACGTAGATATATCTAGAGATGCTTGAATTTGAGGTTCCACAGTAATGTCTTTTGCATTTAATTTTAAGACCTGGAGCACCTGGGTAGCCTAGTCGATTGAATGTCTGCCTTGGGCTCAGGTCATGATCCCAGAGTCCTGGGATAGAGCCCGCATTGGGTTCCATGCTCAATGGGGAGCCTGCTTCTCACTCTCCCTCTGCTTGCCATTCCCCCTGTTTGTGCTCTCTTTCTCTTTCTGTCAAGTAAATACATAAAATCTCAAAAAAAAAAAAAAGAAAAAAGACATGAAGACCTGATGGAATTGTGTTCTGCCATATTTATACAACCATGTAACTCCTACAGAACTTTAAAATTAGATTCAGTTGGATTTTGGATATTTCACGTGGCTTCCCATGACTCAAGGTCTGAACTTAGAGCTTCATTCTACTAATATTCCCTTTGAGTCAAAAAATGTCTCCTGCTGTTTTTAACATTTTCTGTAATCTTCAAGATGCCATTAAGTGGGTTCACAGCAACATGATTAAGTAACAAGCTCTATAGTAGTGCTCAACAGTTTCCCCCACTTAAATTCTTAATTCTGTAATTGCACTTCCTTTTCTTTTAGACTGAAAATCTTGATTCCTAAAATAATTCACATAAGCTCTATGCTTATTTGTATCTAATACAAGAAAATGGTTTAAAATACAATATTAATATGATCGATAAACCTACAGAATAAAGTCCAATATTTTTTATAATATTTCTTTTTTTATTTTTCAATTTTTTTGAGAGAGAGAGTACACACAAGCGAGTGGTGGGGCGCAGAGGGATTGGGAGAGAGAGAATCATTTTTTTTTAATTTTTTTATTTATTTCTTATTTTTTTATAAACATGTAATGTATTTTTATCCCCAGGGGTACAGGTCTGTGAATCGCCAGGTTTACACACTTCACAGCACTCACCATAGCACATACCCTCCCCAATGTCCATAACCCCCTCCCCCTCTCCCAACCCCACCTCCCCCCAGCAACCCCCAGTTTGTTTTGTGAGATTAAGAGTCACTTATGGTTTGTCTCCCTCCCAATCCCATCTTGTTTCATTTATTCTTCTCCTATCCCCCTAACCCCCCATGTTGCATCTCCATGTCCTCATATCAGGGAGATCATATGATAGTTGTCTTTCTCCGATTGACTTATTTCACTGAGCATGATACCCTCTAGTTCCATCCACGTCGTCGCAAATGGCAAGATTTCATTTCTTTGGATGGCTGCATAGTATTCCATTGTGTATATATACCACCTCTTCTTTATCCATTCATCTGTTGATGGACATCTAGGTTCTTTCCATAGTTTGGCTATTGTAGACATTGCTGCTATAAACATTCGGGTACACGTGCCCCTTCGGATCACTATGTTTGTATCTTTAGGGTAAATACCCAGTAGTGCAATTGCTGGGTCATAGGGTAGTTCTATTTTCAACATTTT
The DNA here is from genome assembly GCF_922984935.1 of Meles meles. Taxonomy (NCBI): domain Eukaryota; kingdom Metazoa; phylum Chordata; class Mammalia; order Carnivora; family Mustelidae; genus Meles; species Meles meles. Next base: position 27,394,870 of record NC_060069.1, read on the forward strand.
GAGGAACCTCCATGCTGTTTTCCAGAGTGGTTGCACCAGCTTGCATTCCCACCAACAGTGGAGGAGGGTTCCCCTTTCTCCGCATCCTTGCCAGCATCTGTCATTTCCTGACTTGTTAATTTTAGCCATTCTGACTGGTGTGAGGTGATATCTCATTGTGGTTTTGATTTGTATTTCCCTGATGCCGAGTGACATGGAGCACTTTTTCATGTGTCTGTTGGCCATCTGGATGTCTTCTTTGCAGAAATGTCTGTTCATGTCCTCTGCCCATTTCTTGATTGGATTGTTTGTTCTTTGGGTGTTGAGTTTGCTAAGTTCCTTATAGATTTTGGACACTAGCCCTTTATCTGATATGTCGTTTGCAAATATCTTCTCCCATTCTGTCAGTTGTCTTTTGGTTTTGTTAACTGTTTCCTTGGTTGTGCAAAAGCTTTTGATCTTGATGAAATCCCAATAGTTCATTTTTGCCCTTGCTTCCCTTGCCTTTGCCCATGTTCCTAGGAAGATGTTGCTGCAGCTGAGGTTGAAGAGGTTGCTGCCTGCATTCTCCTCAAGGATTTTAATGGATTCCTTTCTCACATTGAGGTCCTTCATCAATTTTTTTTAATTAATTTATTTTTTTCAGCATAACAGTATTCATTGTTTTTGCACAACACCCAGTGCTCCATGCAATACGTGCCCTCCCTATTACCCACCACCTGTTCCCCCAACCTCCCACCCCCAACCCTTCAAAACCCTCAGGTTGTTTTTCAGAGTCCATAGTCTCTTATGGTTCGCCTCCCCTTCCAATTTTTTTTTTATAAACATATAATGTATTTTTATCTGCAGGGGTACAGGTCTGTGAATCGCCAGGTTTACACACTTCACAGCACTCACCATAGCACATACCCTCCCAATGTCCATAACCCCCTCCCCCCTCCCAATCCCACCTCCCCCCAGCAACCCTCAGTTTGTTCTGTGAGATTAAGAGTCACTTATGGTTTGTCTCCCTCCCAATCCCATCTTGTTTCATTTATTCTTCATATCAGGGAGATAATTTGATAGTTGTCTTTCTCCGATTGACTTATTTCACTAAGCATGATACCCTCTAGTTCCATCCATGTCATCGCAAATGGCAAGATTTCATTTCTTTTGATGGCTGCATAGTATTCCATTGTGTATATATACCACCTTCATCCATTTTGAGTCTATTTTCGTGTGTGGTGTAAGGAAGTGGTCCAATTTCATGTTTCTGCATGTGGCTGTCCAATTTTCCCAGCACCGTTTATTGAAGAGGCTTTTTTCCATTGGACATTCTTTCCTGCTTTGTCAAAGATTAGTTGACCATAGAGTTGAGGGTCTATTTCTGGGCTCTCTATTCTGTTCCAATGATCTATGTGTCTGTTTTTGTGCCAGTATCATGCTGTCTTGATGACAGCTTTGTAATAGAGCTTGAAGTCCAGAATTGTGATGCCACCAACTTTGGCTTTCTTTTTCAATATTCCTTTGGCTATTTGAGGTCTTTTCTGGTTCCATATAAATTTTAGGATTATTTGTTCCATTTCTTTGAAAAAATGGATGGTATTTTGATAGGGATTACATTAAATGTGTAGATTGCTTTAGGTTGCATAGACATTTTCACAATATTTTTTCTTCCAATCCAGGAGCATGGAACATTTTTCCATTTCTTGTGTCTTCCTCAGTTTCTTTCATGAGTACTTTATAGTTTTCTGCATATAGATTCTTAGCCTCTTTGGTTAGGTTTATTCCTAGGTATCTTATAGTTTTGGGTGCAATTGTAAATGTGATTGACTCCTTAATTTCTCTTTCTTCTGTCTTATTGTTGGTGTAGAGAAATGCAACTGATTTCTGTGCATTGGTTTTATATCCTGACACTTGGGAGAGAGAGAATCTTAAGCAGCCTCAATGCTCAGCAAGAAGCTCCACAGGGGGCTCAATCTCAAGACCTTGAGATCATGACCAAGGCAAAATCAAGAGTCTTACCCTTGACCAACTGAGCCACCTAGGAGTGCCTCTTTTTTTTTTTTTTAAACTGTGTCCCAAATAGTTGCTCCCATGACATTCCATGATGGTCAAACCATGTTCTGGAGCTACACTGTCCACAGAATAGAAGTGGCCACTAGCCATATGTAGTTACTGAGTCCTTGAAATTTGACTAGTCTACACTGAGAAGTGCTGCCGGTATTAAGCACACACTAGATTTCAAAGACCTGGTACAAATAAAACAGGGTCAGTATCTTATTAACAATTTAATATTAATTAATAACTTAATAATGATTATCTTGACAATATTTTCAATATTTTGAGTTAAATATATTATTAAAGTTAATTTCACCTGTTTCTCTCTCTCTCTTTTTTAATGTGACCATTAGAAAATTTTAAATTACATTGGTGGTCGACCATCTGTTTCCATTGGATAGTGCTGGTCTAGAGTCACATTCTGTGTGTGGCAGTGGGATTCCTTTATCTGACAGACAGATTGGTGAGGTTTTTTCCAATTTGACAGCACTGGATATTGAACAGTTAATTGTCCTAAGGTCTTAAAAGATAGAGGTTTTCTGCTGTTTGAATGTTCTGAGCGCCAGTGCTACTCGAGGAAAAGGGAGAATCCGCTTTTTCTAGAAATCATCATCTCCAGCGTTTTGTAAGAGCTTCATGTCATGACCATTAAACCACACAATGATTTAATACCAATTCTAAGTGTAATATTCATAGATATGATTTCTGGTTGAATAAAACTTGTTCTGACTCATTTGGGTAGTTTCTATTGTGTAGTTTCTATTGTGTAGTTTCTATTAGGAACCATGTATTTTCACAATAAATTTTGAATTTATCAAAATCTTGACCTAAGTGGGTACTCTTGTTTACTAGTAATTACATTTTCAGCATCAAGGCCCATGGAAGGACATTCAGGAGACAGTAACCACAGTAATTTGAGCAGGGACAGTTTAATAGAAAGAATTACTATTTAAAGGGGAACTAACTACAAGAGGGAATAAAAGAGAACTCCAAAGAATACCCTAGAGCAGAGGGAGGGTAACCAAAGGAACCAACTTGGAAGGGGAGGGAGACCCTCACTAAGGCTGGGACACAGACCTCATTGGAGAAGTTGTGACTGGGGCCACTGACTCCCCCCATGGCAAAGAAGTTCATTGGATTGTCAGGGTCAGAGCTGGTCCACAGTCAGCAGCTGAGGGCGATGGGCAGGAAACCATGGGCCTTGGCTGGCAAGCAGGACACCCCCATAGCTGGTGTACTAGTAGGCAGAAGCTAGAGGGCAAGAAACCACCTGCTTATATCATGAAATTTGCTCTCCAACACTCCCTACTAATAAAGCTTCCTAGTGAAGCTTCCTAGTGAAGAAATGTCCTCGTATCCAAAGCAAGGCAATGAAGGATGGATCTGGAATGAGGAGATATTAAGTAACAACTGGCACATCTCCTCTAAAGGTAGGAGGTCTTGACCTTCTGCTATCCCTTTGTACCGTACATAAGAGACTTTGCAGAAAAGAATTTTACCAATAGCCTTAGTGAGATGCTGCAACTCTGGGTGGCAATTAAGGAATTAGGCTTTAAATTTTTAAGTCTCCTTTTCTCAGATGTCTGACTCAATCTGGCCATGATGAGAAGATCCTTTTTTTTCCTTAAACATTTCAGTAAATTATGGTCCCAGGACCAATCTCAGAAGTTTTAGTTCATCTCTGATACACCAATCCTTAATTATATGTAAGAGGAACCAAAGTGTTTAAAATTGACGTTATGGGAGAAGTTGGAGGTCACCTCCTGACCCAGACAAGAGCATTGTCCATGGAACAACTGTCTAGCCTAAGGAGAAATAGGTACACCTGATTTTGAGGAGTCTGAGACCGGAAGGGTACGACAAAGGCCAGATAGTCAAACAGATACACAGCCAGGTTTAGCTTATGATGCTTGTCTCAAACAACAATGCCTTTTGCAGGGGGGTACCCAGCCCAGACATGGAACTTAGATGCAGCATCCCCAGGAATGGAAGCCTCCGAGATGCCCACAGGAGGACAGGACAGTGAGACATTAAGAGTCTCACTAGTGGGCACTTGTTTCGTCCTGCATTACACCTCTGCTCCTCTTGGAGTTTGTTGCTCCATGCCTTGTTGACTATGCCAGATTGTTGGAGGAAGAGGGTACAGAAAAGATTTAACAGCAAGATTTTGTAGGGACTTATGAGGGAGCAGAAGGCTGACTGAGACACAAAGCATAAGTTAACATCCTGCAATCTCCCTCCCCCCACCCCAACCCCACTCCTGGGTGGGAGAAGTGTGACATTTTTCCAGGAAGCTCCCAACTATCTTAATGTTAATGCCTTGCTAGAGGGGAAAAACCACCTTAACTTGACTAAGGCAAGGCCTAGGGTATCTTTTAGGTCCTCTTTAGCATATGAAAGTTCTTTCAAAATCTCCCTTTTTCTTTACCTCTCCCAACCCCATAGTATATAATCAGCCACCCCTTGCAACCCTGCCCCTGCCCACGGGTCCTGTCCCCATGCTTTAATAAACCACCATTTTGCATTCAAGACATTTCAAGAATTCTTTCTTGGTCATCGGCTCCAGATCCCACCCCACGGAACCTCACCTGTATTCCAAAACCACATTAGGGACCACACTGCAAAATGAAAGAGGAGTGCTGGTCTCACTCATCAGCCAGATAGACCAGCACCTCTAATTCTTTACATATGGAACTTGGCATGCTTCCTCTGATTCAACCCTCCAGGGTTGCTCTTTGGTCACTGGAGGAAGAGAGGCATTGGGACATTCAGGCAGGAAGAATGACCTTTCTCGGGAGAGAGAAATATGGACCTTGTTGTAAGATACCAAACTTTAAAAAAGTTTAATATAGAGAATGGGTGGTTGTCAGAGGGGAGGGCAGGCGGGAGGATGGCTGAAACGGGTGAAGGGGATTAAAAGTGCACCTATCATGATGAGCAAGCAGTTAGTACAGCATTATTGAATCACTATATTGTACACCTAAAACTAATAAAACACTGTATGTTAACTATACCTGAATAAAAATATAATTACTTTTTAAAAGCTATGTAAAAAGGGAGAAAACAAAACTTTGAAAAGAGATCCCAATATTTGTTCAGAAAAATATTAGAGACTGATGAAAGCATCACAGAGTTTGTTAGTTCAGAGTTTATATTTTGTTTTTCATTTATTTACTTTTTTCCAGAGTTTCCATTTTAGAAAGTGTGACTTGAAACCAGCTCTTCTCTTGAGAATAGGGTCACAGAAGATGAGCCTCTGCTCCCAAACTTCTCCTGTTCCACAGGGCTCTTTACAGTTGAGGGACAATCCCTTCAAGTTTCTGCCATGTCCTGTGTCCTTTTTGCCTCTCAGTGGGCACAATGGGGAAAAGACTCAAAGAGGAAAGTCACATGGTGGCGGACAGAGTGCAAGGGGCTCTTGAGACCCTCTACTCTCAACTCGGAAATCCATGTATTATGCCCGAGTTTTCACGTCCAAGAGACCACCAAGGAGCCAAGCACCGATGTAATCACACGAGGGGTTATTTGACAAGCTTAAGCTTGGGCCCAAGTATACCCAATGCAGCAGAGTAGGGACTTGGACCCCGAACCAGATTACAGTCAGAGTTTTTAAAGGCAGAGCAGGGGTGTCAGTAGGTGATTGGGCCATGACTACTATCCCTATGTTCCTGTTTTTTCCTTTTTCTTTCTGACATGATCTATTGTAACGTCAAGCCATGTTATTCCTGACATGAGTTATTACGACAATAAGCCATCCTATTCCTGACTGATCATTGTATTTGCTCCGGTCAGTCTTCCCGGAGCCAGGGGTCATTTACCGGTCTCGGAGACTGAGATGGCTGCCGGGGCCAAGATGGCTGTACTTATGTCAAGGCTAGACTTCGGGTGGGTACAGCCTGTTTTTCTTGGCCTCCACACATGTGCTATGGGAATTAGGGCAAATCCCTTCTCCTCTCTGGGTCTCAGGGTCCCTGTCTATAAAGTTAGAGCTGTTCCAGCTCCAGGTACATATCAGAAAAGTTAAAGAGCTAACAGAGTCAGGATTCGGGGAAAAGGTGAAAAGAATGAGCAACAGAGGCAAAACCCTTTGGCCTGGTCTCTGGTATTAGCTCTGGGAAAGGTGACTCACTCAGGCTCACCCAGAATTGCCCATCATTCCTGGCCTGCCATACCCATTTTCTCCCCTGACCTCCTTGGGAAGAGAATTTCTGAAAAGTCATAGGTGGATTGCCTTAGTCATCAATTCGATAGGAGCTATTGCCAGGAGCACAGGAGTCATGTGGGTGATTTATTTGCACCTAGTGAGCTAATCTGTTTGAAAGCTGTAAAGAGTCTTGACACACCTAGGTGGACACAGAGAGAGCAGTTTTCCTGTGTGTTGCTTCTACCAAAGGCCAGGTCCACAGCTCTCTGGGTACTTTGCATTTATCAAGCAGTATTTCTGATACATTCCAACCTCTATGGCCCTCTCACTGACCTCATCTCTTCTCTTCCACCCCGTCCACATCTGTTACGCATCAGAAGATCTGCTCTGTCCCTTCTCTAACTCTCCCAGCATCAGATGATTCAGTGGCTGTCAATCAATGTGACCATGACTGTGACAAAGATGCCATTCCTTTCCACTATTACATACAATTGTAGGCCAGCCCTTGTATTATTCTACTGTTTTATGTAACTTGCTCCACCAAGATTGCAAGTATTATACTTCATAATATACTTTTATCTCCTAAGAGGATTCTATTTTCAAAGATTGCTAGAGAAGAGTTTTACATTCTGGCTTGAAAACCTTCTTTATTACACTGCATTCCTGACAAGAAACCTCCAGGAGTATCTGCTTAGCCCCAGAAATTATCAGTCTTTATCCTGAATTAGATAGAATAAAATGTCTAAGTGGCATGTGGAATGAATTCACCTCTCCAAATCTCATACCTCAGACCCTCCAAGGACATTCCCATACATGTGGGGTCTGGGAGGATAACAGGCCTCAGAATAATTCATTTGTTACCCCTAGAAGTGATCCTCTTGGGATGAACTTGATCTGACTTTCCTTAGCTAAATCAGCATGTAAGTATCATTTGACCTGTCCACTGAGATTCAAGCTTTTGACTAGAGCTCTTTCCTTTCCTTGTTGACCTTACATGCATTCTTTCGGACTTGCAGTTTCTTTTATGGCAAAGACTGAAAGATGCATACATCTAGCTAAAAGGCAATCTGATTTTCTCTCACTGCCCAAAGCTGGCAAACAACCATCATCTAGTCCTGAGTGGGGAGTGTAGGGGTCTCTTCATGTGGGTGAGAGAGAGTATATAAGTGGAAGCGTGTCTAAGATAGATGACCAGCTGCCAGAGGATTCTACACTGACTGATGGCTGGAAATCAGCAGCCCTGATGGTTTTTGCAAACTTGCAACCTCAAAACTCTATGAGACTCTATCCCATGCATGGAGAAAGACAAAGAGGACAAGCCTAACCTCCTAGAGCCCTTGTCCTTGCACTCGGTCAAATCCTATGTTAAAGGTTTCTTGTGTAGATGCAGTCTTCATAACTAAGCTTCAGGTTCTCCAGAGGCAGAGCACACTGCATTTCTTCTGCTCTAATCTCTACAGTATATAGCCTAGAACTGAGCAGTTAACAGGGATTCAATAGTCACCATATTGTTTTATCCTTTCAATGGCATGCTTTAAAGTTATTAGGGAAGTAATGTTTCAGGGATATGGAGATACAGTTAAGACATGGTCCCTACACACATACACACACCCCAAACATCAGAGTTTAGCTGATGTTGATCAGAGTTTAGCATTAGACTGACCTGTAATAACAGAATTTATAATACCGTTATGGGTGTTGTCCTACCCATATACCACAGTTATGGGTGACAGAAATTCAGACAAGGAAACTGTACATTTTTAGCTGGTGAGATGTATTAATGAAGATTTGACAGATGAGATCTTTTGGACCTGGGACTCAACGGATGATTAATGTTTTAAAAGGTGAAAAGTGAATAACTAAAAACTCAGATAAGTGGAACACTCCACTCAACGACCACAGAATATACATTCTTCTCAAGTGCATATGGAACATTCTCCAGGACAGACCATGTTAGGCCAAAAAACAAGTCTCAAGAAACTTCAAAGAAATCAGATACAGTCTCATTGAGAAACAACTATTAGCTGTCTATCTTGCACCACAACACAGGGAGGACTGACTGCTGACCTGCCAGTGGTAATAGGAAGCTCTCTGCCGATAGGAGGATAGATGAAGGATGTGTTCAGCAAACACAAGGACCGTGCCCAGGTAAGCACCTTACAGAATGGCACACTTACCTACAGCACAGGAGCACTTACAATATCAGCCTGCTACCTCATGAACCGCGCTCATTACAAGGGCTGTTCGCTTATGTCAACTCAGCCCAACTTCCAGAAGTTGGTGACATTATGTCTCTTCTCCCCCAAGCAAAGAAAGAAGGTGCAGAAGACACAAGGTATAATGATGGCAGCTCCCAGGGAAACCTGCCTCTTAGGCCTTCCTGTGCCATCCAACTGGATTCTAATGTACTTTGGTTTGAAGAAGGAACTAAACAAAGTAGTCAGGGTTGAGAGTGTTATGGATTGTGTTAAAACATGAACCCATGCCCACTGATTTGAGATCTGGCTACTGACAGCTGGGCCATTTGGAAAGGGTTAACAACATGGATGCTGCAATGGCACAAATGAAGCTGGGCTATATTAAATAAAGCCCTATGGGGAGCAGACCTCAGGCAATATATTTGGGGTGTATGCACTAAACCTGATGCAGCTGCCCATGTATGGCACGTGTCTGCTCACTGCCCACCCACACTGCCAGGCAATCATGAAGCAGATGCACTAGCCTGGGCAAGAGCCCTTCTGCTGGAGGGCAATTTGACTCTGTCTGATGCCGTAGGATGGGTCCACTGTAAATCAAAGCACTAAGGTCCCCAAACTACTCGGGAAATAGTAAAAAGATTACATTTTAATGTAAAAATTAAAAATTAAAAAAATTAAAAATTAAAAATTCCAACTTATGAGCTGTTGACAGACTCCCCCCAGTACCACCTCAGGTAAGGGCTGCTGTGCCAATACCCCTACCCCGGGGTACAGTGGGAAGATTCCATGTCCTCTGTCTCACGGGCAAATAGATTACACAGGCCTTTTGCTGGCATGGGAAGGGCACAAATTACCAGTATCAATCTGGAGGCTACTTCACTGTTCCTCCCCTACCTTCTAAACACATGAGAAAAACATACAGTGAACTAGACAGATATCTCCCCCCAAATATCAATGAACATGTGACCAGAAACTCAACATTATTAGCCATCAGGGAAATGCAAATTAAAACCACAATGATATACCACTTCACACCCACGGGGATAGTTATACTCAAAAGATGGACGATGACATGTGTAGGTATAGATGTGGATAAACTGGAACCCTCATGCATTGCTTTTGGGAATGTAAAATGATGCAGCTACTTTAGAAAACAATTTGGCAGTTCCTTAAAAAGTTAAACATAAAGTTACCATAGGCCTTGGCATATACCCCGCAAAATTCAAATCATATGTCCGAAGAAAAAAAACATGTACATGAGTGTTCCTGGTAACTTTATTCATAATAGCAAGAAAGAAGAAACAACCCAAATGTTCATCAAGTGATAAATGGATACACAAAAATGTGGACTATCCACACAGGGGAATATTATTTAGCCATTAAAAAGAAATGAAACACCTATTCATGCTATAACATATATGAACCTTGAAAACGCTGTGCTAGGTGAAAGAAATCGGACGCAAAAGTCCACATGTCCTATGATTCCATTTTTGTGAAATGTCCGAAACAGGCAAATCTAAAGAGAAAGAAAACAGAGTGGTGATTATTGGAGAGGTCTGGGGTAGGAGGGTAACAGAGAATGATAAAGAATGTCACCTATATTTGGCATGATGGAACGTTGTTCTGGAATCAGTTAGCAGTGATATGGTGATGGTTATACAACTCCATGAATATATTAAAAACCGCTAAACTGTAAACTTTGAGGGGGTGATTTTTACAGTATATGGATTATACTTCAATGTTTTAAAACTCAAAATAAGTCACAGAATCAGAATCAGTGTGATATACTTAATATAGAACAAAGTGCAACTAATCACCCTTATTAGATTGTTTGCTGTGATAATAAAGGAGAAAAGCAGAGCACAAAAATCCAATAGATTTCAGTAATTCATTCCACAAAAGTTAATGGGGCTCCTGAGGCGCCTGGGTGGCTCAGTGGGTTAAAGCCTCTGCCTTCAGCTCAGGTCATGATCTCAGGGTCCTGGGATCGAGCCCCATGTCGGGTTCTCTGCTCAGCAGGGAGCCTGCTTCCTCCTCTCTCTCTGCCTGCTCTCTGCCTACTTGTGATCTCTATCTGTCAAATAAATGAATAAAATCTTAAAAAAAAAAAAGTTAATGGGGCTCTTGCCATCCTATCCAACCGTGCTAGTTGCTGCAGAGTGTACAAATCTGAATGGTCCTTGGCTCCTAAGGGTGTTAGAAGCTAATTGAGAGGCTGAAACGCTAATTGAGAGGCTTAGAAGAGGACACAGTGGACTGATAGCCCAAGCAGTGTTGGCTGTGCTCGTCTACCGAAGCCTGGCTTGTCAGAGCAGGCCACCAGCTTCTAGTCCTGGGAGCCACAGACAGGTCTCCCTGGAAAGGGAATGACTGGTGAGAAGAAGGCTAACAAGCTACCCAGGAAAGAGACACTTGAATAAATTATAGAATGAAATCACACCTTGATCTCCCACATAAGAGAGAACAGTTGTGCACCCTTCTGTCTGGGGCCCCTGACAGAGGGAAGGATTGGGCCAGCTTACTCTGACCCCTGACCTAATCTTAGTGCAAGATCTTCTAGATAAGGGGACAGGGAGAGGGTAAGTTAAGAAACAGGGAAACATGAGTCATCATACAATAGGTTTTATCAGAGATTAAGAAAATGAGAGGGACTCTGGCTGCTGCTCTGCCTACTTGTAATCTCTCTCTCTCTCTCTCTATCTGTAAAAAAGAAAAAAAAATTTAAAAAAAAAAAAAGAAAAAAGAAAATGAGAGGGAGGGGATAACTTTTGAAAAGTACAACCTGGGTGGAAAGAGATGGTCCCACTTTAGCAAAGTGATGGAGAGTAGAGACATGGCCTGGTCCATGTGAGGCCTGATGCAATAACGGGGCCTAGCTTGGTACTGAGTGATAGGAGAGAGGACAGCATCACACACAAACAGCAGACTGAACATGATGGCTCACTCATGTCGCAGGAACAGCAGTGTAGAGGAGACATGGCCAAGACCACAGTGATGGGAAGAGAACAAAGTCTGGGACATGGTGGATATAGCAGGAAGATTCTAGCCTTCATGATGGATGCAAAAACTAGTCTGTTAATCACCATTTTCATCATTAGCTGTGCCTCCCTGACTCTTCCCCTCTCTAACTTTGTGGGCCTGGGAAACTGAGGCTACATAGAATACAAAGCAAAATGCTAGAAATGCCCTAAGACAATACAAAGTGCTATGGAAAGGAGTGTGTTTCAAGAGGAAAAGTGAAGTTAGGAAAGATTTTACTCATAAAGTTAGTAGCACATGAACTTGAAAGGATGTGAAAGATTTAAAAAACTGCTTCCTGGTCACAGTAATATTTAGTTTCAGAAGTACAGAAAAACATGAAGAAAAAAATGAAAAGCACAAATTATTCTACTACTCAGATAGAAGAACCATTAACATTCGAGGGGTTTATCTTTCCTCATTCTGTTTATTTATATCTGTCTATAAATACCTACATCTAACTATATAGGCATATAGATATTAAAAGGACATTGTGTCTGTGTACACCTATATATACACACACATATATTTTTTAATATATCTTTTAAAATATAATTTTTTTAAATTTATTTGAGAGAGAGTGCGCACAGAGGGAGAGTGAGAGGGAGAAACAGACTCCCCGCTGAGCAGAGAGCCACACGCAGGGCTTAATCCCAGGACTAGGAGATTGTAACGGAGCTGAAGGTAGACAGTCAACCAACTGAGCCACCCAGGCGCCCACACACATATTTTTATATTTCCAAAAACACTTGTGATTGATAAGGATCTGACAGGGAAACAGAAGGTGAGAGAGAATAAGAACAGGTAGGGGAAAAGAGCACTGGAAGGCAATGGAGCATTCCAGAAAACACATTAACTAAACAGAACTGGCTTCAAATCCTGCCTCTGCCTCTATGGAGACTCTAGCAGGTTACTTCATTGTGCTAATCCTCAGGTGCCTCGTGTGTAACATGGGTATACACATACCATATACATATGGGTGTACATATACCAATATGTAGATGACAGAGCCGCTTTCATGATCAGAGACATGACAGCGTCTTGAGTACATAGCGGCATGCCTAGAGAACAGTGGGCACAGAGCACGTGTCGGGGGAGGGCAGACTGTTTGGGCCGCTGCGTGTGACTGCTTGCTTCTGACCAGAGATACTTGCAGATAACGGAGAGGTCAGAAACAACTCATTCACTGCAGCCCATGGGTCACAAGGATTCCAGATCTCAGCTAACTGAAGAACAAATTATCCAGAAGAGGTAATAAATCTTTTAAAACTACTTACCAGCCCACTCAATTTCTAGAGAAATCACTGCGTAGTACACACACCACAATCAGCTGTTTCACTCTGATCAGCCCTATTTTACTAGGCAACAGGCCAAGGTTACTAGTTCACATTTTTAATGGTTATTCTAATGTTCTTCATGCTTAAAAAATTCCTCTGGCCTCATAAACCAAAGTGGCAGAAGGACTATGATGGCTAGTACTTGACTGATTCACTGAGTGAACTTGGGTCAGACAGATAATCGTTCTTTCTTGTGTCTTCTGAAGCAAAGCAGATGGGTTTCTGTCCCTGAGCAAAAGCATCAGCATAGGGAGAGTAACTCAGGGCCACCAATTTGGGTGAAGTGTCTGCATATCCATCTTTCTGCAAAGCTATAAAAGTAATTGTCCATCCATCTCTGCTGAAGGAGACCATTATTCTGTCCTCACTGTGATTAGGATCATTTTAGATATCAACTACATTATGAGCTCTCGATTCATTAAGCCACTGAGGCAAACAGATGGTGCCTTGTAATCAGGGTGTGGGCAAAATGACTTGGAGAGCCTGGAGATCAGTCAACAAAAACCTATTTGCAGTGCCACTGAGGATCGCAATGCCTCCCAGAAGAGGCACCTCATTCTTAGAGAATTAGCAGACTATAAAAATAGCCCTAAATCAGTGTTGAGAGAGACAGAGTGAGGGGAAGCAGAGAGGCAATCAGTATACAAGGCAGTAGGGCAGAAGCAAGGGGTTCTGTGAGAGGACGACTGTGTAAAGGGTGGTAACCAAGAGAAGTAAGAAGCCATGGGAGCCTATAGGCCCCGCCTAGCTACTGCAGCCCCAGTAGCTGAGATGCAGCCCATGTTACTGAACTTAGTTACTCACCTCTGCAAAGAGGCTGCAAAGAGAGAGTCATTCAGCTAGTACTTACTGGAGGCTTCCCATGTACAGGATGCCCCTAGGCTAGCACTGTAGGCAATACAAAGATCCCTGTAACAGAGGCTCTGCTGCACCATGCTGGCAAGCCAATGTTCATGTATAACATGGTACTCAACATTGTGTCAAGAGCCAGGAAGCAGCTAGGGAGGGAGCCCAGGGAGAAAAATAATGTTTATCCTCTCTGATAGAAAGAGCTATTTGCTTATGATAAGCAAAGCTTTTGCCTCCAGTAATCAATTGTGTTTTCATACAACCTGTGCAAATACAGATCATAAGGGGTGCCTGGGTGGCTTAGTCGTTAAGTGTCTACCTTCCCTCGGGTCATGATCCCAGGGTCCTGGGATTGAGCCCCACATGAGGTTCCTTGCTCAGCAGGAAGCCTGCTTCATTCTCTCCCCTTCCCTCTCTTGCTCTGTCTCTCTCTGTCAAATAAATAAATAAAAACCTTTTTTAAAAATACAGATTATAAATATAAGGCAATCTTTAAGATTGTAAGTTTTTTAATTTAAAAAGTCAGGATATTAAACACAAAACTGAATATTCTCTATTAAAGGGCATAATAACAGAATATATGAAATATAAAATTATATAAATTTTTAAGAAGGAATGATTGTGTTGTTAATCCCAAATCTGAGTGTCTTCAAAACAAAGCCAACAGGCCGAAGAGTTTCATCTAAGTTAGGGGAGGTCTATGCGGACTCACCCCACCTGCCTATCTTCTCTGCTCCCTCCCTCAAAGAACAAAAAAGGAATTTGAGGAACTGCATTGAATCTAAGATCCATTTTTTTGTGTGAAAATCTCACAGATTTTTGTTTGAAAATATAGTCAGTGAAAACAGTCTTGTGTTCCACCCTAAGATGATATAAAAGCATTTCTTTATTTGATCTGTTTAAGAGCTTTCCTGCATAAATAAACCTCTTAACATCACTGCATACAGGAGTCAGGCAAATCTGGGCCAGTTTGGTCAGAGCACATTACTATGAGAGTAAAGGCAGAGTCTCGTCTCTGCCTTAAATCTTCCCACAGAGTTTCACAGGGCTGGCCCCTCATCATTCAATTCTCTGTTCAGATGTCACTGGCTGGATGTGGAGAAAGGAGGAAGTTGTGTCAGGATTCATCCAGGTTTCATATTTGGTTAATGTGATGGATAGCTGTTCCACCAACCAAGTCAGGAAATTTAGGAGAAAGTACTTATCAGGAGGGAAGTGTCCAGAGTAGGAGGAAGGACAGGGGAGTCATGATTAATTCATTTATGCACATGTGGTGGAGTATGTGGGCTAGTGAGGTCGAGACGTCCAACACACAGTTGAGTATAGCGTTCTAGAGTTCAGGCAGAGAGAGGACAAGAGAGCATCAGTATAGAGATGGGAATAAAAATCCATGAGGGTACATGAGATCATCCCAAGAGGAGAAAAGAGAGTAAGAACAGAATCCTGGAAAACACCAACATTTAAGGGACAGAGGAAGTGAATTCAGTAATAGGAACTAAGAAAGAATGGCCAGATTGCAAGAACCAAAAGAAAGGTGTCAAGAGAAGATTCCTGGTGTCAAGCACTGTAGAGGAGTCAAGTCATATATGTGCTAAGAAACTGAATTGTATCCACTGACTGATGTCCTCCTCCACTGTAGTCTTAGTAGGGTGACAGGAATAGAAACAAGTGGGTTAAGCAAAGAGTGGTGTGGAAATAGGTATACATACTTTTTTCTCCTAAGCCGGGGGAGAGAAAAGAAAGCAATAACTACAGGAAGGATTAAGAAACTAGGAGGGGGCTTTTTATAAGTAGGAAAATCTGGGGTATGAGAAGCCTCTAACAAGAGAAACCAAGCAAAATTACGGATGAGAGTGCAAACGTTGACAAGTGAGGTGGAAGGAAATGGAAGGAGTCAGTACAGGGTGACTGGTGCTCAGTGGGAGAAAGGCACCCAAGAACGGGAGAAATGACCAAGGTGGGTGCAGGTAAGCCCAGAGGTGGGGGCAAAGGGCAAAGGGAGAGCTGAGAGAAGTTCTCAGTGTTCTCAGTGGAAAGGGTTTGTGGGGATATCAGGGGACTGGAAGGTGAGGCTAAGCAAAGATAACTAAAAGGATGACTTAGGAGCTTGGTTCAGGAAACGTATAGGTCTAGAGGAGAAACGTAATTTGTTTAAGGTTGCATTGCTGGTTACTGCCTAGGAATAGAGCAGCAAGAGGGTGCTCGCTTCGGCAGCACATATACAATAGCAGCAAGAGGAACGGGGCTGGTTTAGAGAGGGGAACTAACATGTACTGAATGTCTATTATGTCCCAAACACTGTTCTTGGTATCTTATATAGGGTTCTTTACAGACATTGTAACCCTATAAGGTACCTATTAATATCCCCATTTTGTTGATGAAAAGTTGAGTTTCCAACAGGCTAAGTAACTCCTTTAAGGTCATAATGCTAATAAGCATTCAAGTCAGCATACAAATCCATGTCTTTGACTACATGCAAGTAGCAGTCCTGGGGACAGTCCAGTCCCCTTTCCACTCCACTACATTTTTTCCCCTTGGTACTTATTAAGAAGAGTGCTGCTGCCTGGAACAACAATAACAAGTAATACTGAGTGCATTAGTGGAAAAATCAATTCAAGACAAAGACATTTAAAGTATAATATGTTTGTTCACTACAGAAAATATCCCTATCTAAAGACACAAAGCTGGGCGCCTGGGTGGCTCAGTGGGTTAAAGCCTCTGCCTTCGGCTCAAGTCATGATCCCAGGGTCCTGGGATCGAGCCCCGCATCGGGTTCTCTGCTCAGCAGGGAGCCTGCTTCCACCTCTCTCTCTCTGCCTGCCTCTCTGCCTACTTGAAATCTCTGTCTGTCAAATAAATAAATAAAATCTTTAAAAAAAAATAAAGACACAAAGCCTACTGCTCTATTGGTTACTAATAGGAAAAATATTTTACATGGTTGAATGAAACCAATGATAGAAAAGTAGGAGAGAGTGTCAACTGAAGAGATAAAAGAAAGGTCCCTGATGTTCCTTGCTTCTGCTCTCTTAAAGTCTGGTTGTGAGCATCTTATATTTATGATTGGTATGCAAATCCTCTGTAACCGAAAGACTTTTAACAATGGAAACCACACAAACACATACACACAAGTAAAACCACCAGCGGTGTTTACAGCTCAGCTAAGCTGAAGTGCCAGGAATTCATACACACAAAAACAAAACCAGAAATGTCATAATAGTTAACATATATAGCACTTACTATATATGCCGGGCAATGCTGCAGTTTTACATATCACCTGAGCCTCCCCAGAGTCCTGTTATGTAGGTCGTACTATTGTACAAGTGAAGAAACTGAGGCACAGAATGATTAAGTAACTTGCTCAGTAACACACAGCTTGTAAGCAGCAAAGCAAGCTCCAGAGTCTGTGGTCTTAAACGCTATCATACTGCCTCTCATAAAATGTAAAGGTGGTTGTGACTTTCCTTCCCCTGGAGAGCTTTGAGATTACATTTTATAACTATTTTTTCTACAGGGCAGAGCGATGGATGAGGTACCTCAGACTTAATGTTTTGAAATATATTAAGTTGCGAAAAAGAGAACCTGTCATACCTGAGCAGAACAGGGTGGTCTGATGTGATCAGCAGCTGCTCCTGGGGACAAAAAATAGCATTTCTTACAAAACGCTTGGGAGACTTACATAAGCAGTCCAGGGAGGGACCCAATTACTTTTTGCCACAGGAGATTCTTTTGTTTGCTTAAAAGCTCCTACCCTGTAGGCTAAATAAAACTTTAGGGGCACTTGGGTGGGTAAGTTAGTTAAGTGTCTGGTTTCGGCTCTGGTCATGAGTCCAGGGTCTTCAGGCTCATGGCTCAGTGGGGAATCTGCTTCTCCCTCTGACTCTGCCGCTAGCTCCCCCTGCCTGTGCTCTCCCTCTGTCAAAATAAATAAATAAAATTAAATTTAAAAAAATAAAACTTTAAAACATGCTATTAACGTACCTGGGAAGTTTCTGTTTAAAACAAAAGCTTAAGTACTATTCCATGACTCTGCAAAGTGTAAAAGTTACAAAACTGTAGCATATTATGAGTAGCCCTGAATTTTATGATGGTCTCGGCCTTGACCGTTCTCCCTGGGAACTGCTTCGTAAGGACAATTACTCCTCCTTGTCCAGGAGGTTAGAGGGATGACGTCCCTGCATGTAGCAGCTTTCCATATCCTTGAGACGAAGGATGTGGCCTCAATACAAGTAATATAATGAGCTACATACTACATACTGAATAGTTTTTAATTTTCTGGCTGTGTAACACTGATATTCTCTTTCTAATCCATTCTAATCCATTCTACTTCACTACAAACTACCTCAAATGTATTCTTGTCAACATCCTGCTCCAAAACCTTCAAGGGCCACCTAATAGAATACTGTGCAAGTTAATCAGTTTCTAAAGTCCTCTCCCATGTAGCTTAAACCTACTTCCCATTATTCTGACTCTGCTTTAGTCACAATTTTTTTTTTCCTTTTCCCCACTCATTGTCTATGCTGGAGCTACAATCCAATAGTCTACTGCTATTCCTCTGTCCATTGTTTCCTCATTCTGGAAGACTCTCCCAACTTATTTGCATGCTAAGCATCATTCTCCAAAGTTCACTCACTCAAGCGCCAGTCCCAAGAAGCCTTCTCTGAATCTGCACATTCACTAGGGTATCTACCTGAAGTTGCATTCAAAGCACTTATAATAAACTGTCTTTGATGGTTTTCTATACCTGTTCTTTCTACCTAAAAAGATTATAAATCATCTCAGAGAAGGAACTAAGTCTTTAACTTCTGAATCCAGTACAGTGCCCAACACAATATACATGTTCAGTGATTGCTGAAAGTGACTTTGAACTGTGGCTTTAAAAATATCTGCGGGCACCTGCATGGCTCAGTGGGTTAAAGCCTCTGCCTTCGGCTTGGGTCATGATCCCAGGGTCCTGGGATCAAGCCCCGAATCGGGTTATCTGCTCCACAGGGAGCCTGCTTCCTCCTCTCTCTCTGCCTGCCTCTCTGCCCACTTGTGATCTCTGTCTGTTAAAAAAAAAAATCTGCAGATGGGATCCCTGGGTGGATCCCTGGGTGGCTCAGGGGGTTAAAGCCTCTGCCTTTGGCTCAGGTCATGATCCCAGGGTCCTGGGATCCCAGGGTCTTGGGATCGAGCCCCCCCTCAACTCCCCCACCTCTGCCTCCGCCATGGGGCTCTCAGCAGGGAGCCTTCTCCCCCCCCTTTCTGTCTGCCTCTCTGCCTCCGCCTACTTGTGATCTCTGTCAAATAAATAAATAAAATCTTTAAAAAACATCTGCAGATATTACCAATTTGCTCGAAAGTTTTAACATTTGGTTTAGACAAAATTCCACAAAGATCACAAAGTGGTTTTAAGAAAGATATAAAAAAACAAGGTAATGTAGCTTTAAGCTGGGCCTCAGCCTAAATAGACATCTGAGTTTTGAAGCCCATTTCTCTTATAGTAGATGCAAACATGTGTAGACTGCTACTTGGAACATGAGAAGTTACAAAGATTCTCTAAAGAGGGGAAATTAGCAAAATAGGCAGATGAGACTTGTGCTGTCTTCTCCTCTATAAACTACAAGTGGGTTAGTTTAATACATGAGAACCCAAATAATTTTTAATGTCTTCTGTATCAATTATACTTCCAAATGACAGCGTAAAGAGAATGAAATAATACATGATGTACATTTGTTACCAATTATGTTTACATTATGAAAGATGTAATGGTTTGTCAGTTGTCACTGTCCTTTTCTTGAAACACAATATGGAATAAAGTGTAGCAGAATAATTTCTATTAAAAAATATTCTACATTATGATTGTTTCAGATATTTATCATGATCATTTACCAAGCTTTTGGTTCTAAATATAGATAAGAGAGAGAGAATTTCTCATACAAATAAGGCAGGGTCTGCCTCTTTCCATACAATTCACGGCACAGGAATTTTTTTTAAGCAATAGCACTTTTAAAGCACTTCTCAAGCCAGGCACGGTGCTAACAGTCTCCGTGTTATTTCCTCACTAACCAGCACCACTATTATTTACATTTTACAAACGAAGAAAGTGAAGTTTTGAGAGGTAAAGCCTTCGGTCGTGACTATTACGTGGCCAGCCTGGGGCTGCCACTCAAGTTTCCCTGATCCCAAATCTCATTCTCTGGAAATAAGCTAACATTATTTTGGTTTATACAAACCCCCTTCAGGAATGAATTCGCTCACTGCGGCTGTCAGCCTTTGTATTTCCAGAATCACAGGACTTGATGACTTGCTTTCATCTTCAAATCTCTCGGCTCTTTTATCGTTTTAATTATCCTAAGTAAGACCCTGATTATTCCTACTTATTTTTGCAGCCCTTCCATTGAGCTCCTACTGAGCTCAAAGAAAATGCTCCGAGATGGGCATGAACCGGACAAAGTATGTGCCTTCAAGTAGCTGAAACATACCATATAATCAAAGTACGGGGGTTTTCATTCATCACCCATAGCATGAATGTTTCCTACATGTGTCTTAATTATGAGACAAAGGATTTTTCAAAATCCGGAGGCCGTGTCACAAAGTTCCTACCTGTGTGATACAGCATTGGCAATATGCCTCAATTCGCGGTTCTGCTACGGGATTCTAATTTAGCCGCAATAGTGGCACAGTCGTTGATGCTTTGCATCAGTTCGCCATACAGCCTGATTATGTCCTACGAACAAGTTAGGGGCTGTCTCCCGAAGTTCACCGTCACCAAGGGCTGCTGACACTTCTCAGAGAAACCTCCCCCCTTCAGGGTGAGGTCTCCTCTAGCGACCCCATGCTTGCGACTAATGGCTGCCCCTCACCACACTGTAAACCTCAAGAAAAGCTCCGCGAGAGGCTCGACAGCGCGTGTTCGCGGCAGCACAGAACCACCAGGGGAACCGAACGGGCGAGCGCTCCCTCGCCCCACCGCCGCCGGCGCCCCTGAACACAGGGACGTCCTCCCCCGAGCCTCCCAAGGACTGGCTGCGGCCGAAACGCCTCAGGCCCGGCCCCGCCCCGCCCGCGCGCGGAACACAACGTTCGCGATGCTCGCCGCGACTGTACGAAAGGAAAAGCGCGACAGAAATCGGAAGTTCCGCCCGGCTGGGAGCCAGCTGCGCTGAAGAGCGCTCGCGCGAAGCCCTGACGCTGAACTCTCATGCAGGACGAGATCCCTACGCGAGAGCCGGAGACGCTGAGCCACCGCCCACGCGCGCCGCCCCGGCCAATCCGGGACCCGTCCTATCCACCGCGCACACGCACGCACCCACCGGGACCCTCGCCTGCCTGGCGCTGGCTTCTTATTGGCTAGGGCCTGGTGTGGGCGGGACGAGAAGAAGCCGGCAGGACGGCGAGCGTGGGTGAGAGCCAGAAACCGGTTGGAGCCTGAGTCCTGTCACTGTAGGTATGTGAAGATTGAGGGAGCTCTGGGAGCGGAGGATACGCGACGGTGGGGCGGGAAGAAGTGCGGCAGCCCTTGGCTGGGCCGAGCGCGCCTTGGGAGTGGTGGGGGCCGCGGGGCTGGGAGGAGGGGGGCGATGGCCGGGTTGAAGGGGGAGGGTAGGAAATTGGGTCTCGGACCCGACCTTGTGGTTCAGGGAAATTGGGGGGGGGGGGGTCTCACGGCCTGTCGGGTGAGGGGATGAAGTAGAAGCTTGTGGAGTGAATCGTGGCGGAGAGGGAAGACTCGCGGAGGGGGCAGTAAGGAGAAAGCCATGGAGGGGGCTGGGGCCGACCTCAGGGAGCCGGTAGCGCGGATAGTACCCGGAGCGGGGAGCTTTCCGGAGAGCCGGCCCGCGCGGTGAGTGAGGAGGGCTTGGGAGGGCGAGCGCTTGGGCCTTGGAGTCCAGACAAGGTCACGGGAGGAAACAGGGCGTGGGGCGGTTCGAAAGGTTGAGGGCGTAAAACCACACCACCCTACTCTTCTCCGCGACCGCGGGTTTCCTCCCTCGCTGGGCGACCCTGTCCTACCCTGGGACGGTAAGAAGGCCTCAGGCCCTGTAGGAAGCATCTGCACCTGTGACGGAATTTAAATTTCATCCTGAAAGCTAAGCCAGCCAGTGAGAGATGGGAAAACAGCGCGGGTTTAGATTGGGAGCCGCTGAAATGATTCGGCAGTGTTACTCGCCTTTCTCCCTTCCATCACGGGTGCGGGCTGCAGCTAGTTCCCTCTGTGGGGTAATCCCCATCGCAGGATTTATGCTTCCAGAAGCACGTAGGCACTTTCGAGTTCGACCGGTTTGGATGGAAAAGTTCAGACAGATCGAAGCGGCATCAGGCCCCAGCATGACACACAAGTTTGAGTCCTGTATCCCAGGGCATCTGTTACTTCCTTGTGCCCCAGAATCAATCGAAGGAGCTTCTTAAAATATAGATTCCTTGGGTCCCCTGCTCCATACCCCCTGAATCAGAATCTCCAGGGTGGGGCCTTTGTAGACATTTTAAACAAGCTGACAGGTGACTGATGGAAAATCAGAATTTGAAGCCCTTGTTAGTAGTTCCTGTGACCAAAATGACAGGCTGTGAAGATCCTTCAGTCTGTTACATCACCTCACGCTGGACAGCTCATCCTCCCTGAGGTCTTTTCTAGGTTCCCATGCATTTGGAAAGGTCTGCAGTAGCATCTTACTAAGTTTGGAGAATATTTAGTGTTTTCAAACTGGCTTTGAAGATCATCTGGTCATTGATGCCTCTTTTTGTACCTGTTCAACTTTTTGACAGAGATCTGGGTCAGTTGCAATGGGCAGGTGAGAAAATTAAAATAAAGGAAAATCTAGAAGTGGTGCGAGTGAAAAAGGTCTTTTCAAAGCACAGTTGAAATTGGTGGGTGAGTTAAGTCACTAGGGAAGAAAGTTCCATTTAATTTTAGGCATGACTTGCATATTTTTTACAATTGAAAGAAAGAAGTGCAGGCTTCTGTTAAGAAATGAGTTTTAATCTTTTTCAGATTAAATATATTATCAGCATCATAACATTAGTGCTTTGGCAATATATTGTCAGTCAGAAGAACTCTGGACTGTGTGTCAGGAGATCTGGATTCTAATCCTTGCCTGCCAGAGATATATTCTTGGTGTTGAACAATTCATATAACCCCTTTCCCTCTGTAAAATTAGGCTGTTGGCATGGATTAATCATCTGGGTTGTTATTATCAAATTATATGATTCTTAGTTACTGATCCTGATACTTTTAAAAGTTAACCATTTTCCATTTGAATGGCTGCAAATCGTGAATACTTGGGTCAGATGGTAATTAGGAAGAGAATTACCAAATTTTATATGCAAGGAGTGTTGTGAATATATAGTATGTTAGGTAGAGAAATATAATTTGAATTATAGTAAAATCTGTGGTGTGAAAGTTGGACTTTTTATATCCCTCTTTTGTCTTTAAGTGTGCCACAGGGTGTTCTCGATCAGAGACAGGTTATCTTTAGTCACTGAAAGCAAGTAATGACCACATGGTTACCCCCATGCCCTTATTCTTACTCTAAGGATTGCTTTCTGAAAATCTGATCAGATGCCCTACTCATACAAACTCCAGATTCTGTATCATAGGTGAGGACTGGAGATTAGTGGATTTTCTTCTTTCATATATGTACAGGAAAGAGACTGCCATCCTCTGTCTTCCTGAAGGAGGGAGAAAAGACTTTTGCTCCACTGACCTGTTGAAAATTATATTGATCCAGATGTGAGGGATTAGAGGAAAGACCACTGACTTTCTTGTTTTTAAAGATAATTCCTGGGGCGCCTGGGTGGCTCAGTGGGTTAAGCCTCTGCCTTCGGGTCAGGTCATGATCTCAGGGTTCTGGGATTAAGGATTTCTTTGTCAGATGACAGAATTGGATTCTTCCCAATGGGGATGGGGGCTCAGAAGGATGATTTCACTTTTCAAACTATGCAGTACACCGCCCTGTAGAGTTGACTTTTCTTTGAGGGTCTTACCTATGACTCATACCCCCGCAATAGAAAAGTGTTGAATGAGAGTTGTTATTGAAGGGAGTATGATGTGTGAAACCCAGAAGTGAAGATGTTACATGGGTAGTGGGATGGGCAGTTGACTTTTGAAGTTATTGTAACTGACACTAATCAGACTTGTACACTTAACATGTGTTTGACTCCTTTTATCTATGGGTAACATTTACAGGCAGTTTAAATCAGCTCAGTGAAGAGGGAAGTATATACATATTTATTGTGACTAAAGTGAAACTGACTTTGTTATTTTCTCATTGTGATGAAACACCTATTAAATAGCTTCTTGTATAAAAGGAGATGACTGAAAAAGGGAGAATGGAGTCTTTGGTCTCTATAAAAGAAGGTAGAGAGTTTTAAGAGGGAGGTCCAGGTAATGTAAGGTATGTAAAGGAAAGTAGAGCTGAAGCTTAGGAGACATTCATTCATTAAGAAGGGCCTGAGGCGGGCTCTCTGCTCGGCAGTGAGCCTGCTTCCCTCTCTCTCTCTGCCTGCCTTTCTGCCTACTTGTGATCTCTCTCTCTCAAATAAATAAATAAAATCTTAAAAAAAAAAAAAAAGGCCTGAGGATCGTTCCGTTTTTTTGCTGCAGCGATGTTAAAAATGATAACCCTAGGTTAAAAAAAAAAACAACCCAACAGGCTATATTATGTTCAATTGAACATAAATTATGCTTAAAAAGAGGCATTTCTAACAATAGTATTTAAAATAAAAGCTTTATTTTTTAAGATTTTATTTATTTGAGAAAGCAAGACAAAAGTTATTTCAATTAAAAACAAACTTGGGGTGCCTGGGTGGCTCAGTGGGTTAAAGCCTCTGCCTTCGGCTCAGGTCATGATCCTGGGGTCCTGGGATAGAGCCCCGCATTGGGCTCTCCGCTCAGCAGGGAGCCTGCTTCCTCCTCTCTCTGTCTGCCTGCCTCTCTGCTTACTTGTGATCTGTCTGTCAAATAAATAAAATCTTAAAACAAAACAAAACTTTCACTGTTATCAACAATGTGCTGCTAAAAAGGAATTGGTTGGGGTGCCCCATAGCTCAGTCAGTTAAGCATCTGACTCTTGATCTCAGCTCAGGTCTTGATCTCAGGGTTGTGAATTCAAGCCCCACCTTGGGCTCCATGCTGAAGGTGGAGCCTACTTAAATATAAATAAATAAAAAGGAATCGGTTGTATGGGATGAACATCAAAACAATAGGGGGGGATAAATACGATTCTTCCTAAAGGAGGCTACAGGTTAAAAATACAGTTAATTTCTAAAAAATACTTTCTAAACTTCATGGACAACATACCAGGTTTTTAGGTGAAAGTAGGAGCATTTTAAGTACATCCAGCCATTCAGTGTTCAAGATGCTTTTAATTGTAGAACTTCCTGGAAATTCTCTTTCAGGAGGATTCTTCAGCCACTATGTCAACCGGCACAGATGTTTCTCTTTCTTCATATGATGAAGATCAGGGATCTAAACTTATCCGAAAAGCTAGAGAGGCACCGTTTGTTCCCATTGGTAAGTTTGACTTTGATATTCTAATAATCAGTTTGTTGTAAGCTGTAAATCAGTGGTAGTGTGGTCAACTCATTCACCAGGCACATCCTGAAAGCATTTGTTTTCATATATTTTGTTCCTATGTTGTTGAAATATGTAAGATTGCCTTAATACAACACTGTCTATAAAAATTCTTCTGTGTGTCTTCAGCCTTCATTTATTGACTCTCGTTTCAGTGAATGTGTTGGGGGACCTCACGACCATCCTCAGTCTCAGTGATTTGCTAGAAGGACTCAACAAGGCTCAATAAAAAAGCTTACCTTCACAGTTATGGTTTATTACAGTCTCTGCTGTGTTAACTGATCCCTCTCAGGGAAGGAAATAGGACTGAGAGGAAGAGTTCCCTTGGCACTCTTAAAGCATCCTACTGACTGCACAGCCCACAATTTGAAGATGATCTTAAATTCCTGAATCTGCTACTGTTTACTACCAATTATGGGTTTTGGATTTTAAGAGGAAAAATTAAAAACTCAATTTGTGTGTTAGTTAATTAATGGTCTCAATAGAACATCTTTGTAAAAATAGTAGAGGTTTACATTGATTGATAGTAAAGTCATCTTGCTTCCCTCACCCCATGCAATGACATACTTGTGACTCTTTGTTTTACAGGAATGGCCGGGTTTGCAGCAATTGTTGCATATGGATTATATAAATTGAAGAGCAGGGGAAATACTAAAATGTCTGTTCACTTGATCCATATGCGTGTGGCAGCCCAAGGCTTTGTTGTGGGAGCAATGACTCTTGGTAGGTTCTTTGAGGAAATTTTCAAGTTTCTAATTCCCATTAATAGATTTTATAAATCAAGGTAGATACTTTTAGCTGACTTTGAAGTAGTTTGAAATGTCACTTACATTTTTCGCATAAAAATTGGGTTAATAAAAGTAGTTCAATTAGTGACACAGTTTTTACTGTCTGATACAGTAAACGTCTTATTTGTTTTACATGTTTTAAAGAAAAAAAAGGCCGTTCTGTGCATCATAGAACTTATAATTTCACTGGAGTCTAAATATGTAAATAGGGTTGGTAGTAAGAGCCATTATCTGGGAGAGACATATGACATATAACTACTATTTTATTGAATTTTTGAAAGTGGAAAATTTATTGGTTTTTTTAGAGCCAAGGGGGTGGGACAGGTTAAGGGAGAGAGAGAGAGAGAATCTAAGCAGCCTCCACATTCAGTGGGGAGACCGACATGGGGCTTGATCTCGGGACCCTGAGATTATGCTTAATCCAGAATCAAGAGTCAGATGCTTAACTGACTCAGTCACCCAGGTGCCCCAGAAAATGTTTTTTTAATGTAGGTATTACAGTCTTTTATTGGCTTTATAATTTTGTTGACTTTACTTACTGTTACATGGCAAGAGTGACTCCTTTTAAAGTTGTAAGATAAATATTAATTGTTCTTTACAATAAATATTTCAGTAGTCTGAAGTAGTCACACTAGCCTCGAGCTACTGGGAACCTATATAAAAAGAATTTCAGAAATTTAAATAAAGAAGGCAAGAGTATAAACAGCCTGGGGTCTTGTTCCCCTTGTAAATATTGTGTGCTAGCTATTTTATGACTGTTTTCTGTTTTCTTAATATCATGGAAAATATTAAATGTTTAACTATTTTTTTTTTTCTTTAGGTATGGGGTATTCCATGTATAAGGAATTCTGGGCAAAGCCTAAACCTTAGAAGAAGAGAAGCTGTCTCGGTTTTGTTGGTGGTGTTTGCTTTAGTTAGGCATCTCATATTGAGTTTATATGTTTATGTTGAAAATAAATCATTTGAATGGGTCAGATAATATGGTAGTTTAAGTATTGGCATCCTTTCTTGCAGGCTTGATTTGCCTGGTTACCAAAGTACTAGTGACCAGTTAACTAGCTAGGTCATTCAGGGGAGTCACATTAGTACAAAGAAGAAACATGTCACTTTTAAATGGACTGGACAGTGGTAAAATATGCTCCTCCTTAAACTCTTATGATAAAATCAGTTATAAAGAGGACAGTGTGCCAGTCCTGAAGTACTCCCAGTTGCTAATTTGATTCTAGTATCAGAACATGCTTTTGATGTTATGTAGGAATCCCATTTAACTTTTTTCTGCCTATTTTGCAGATTGATTGGGTACTTCAGTTTTTAGCACTGGTTGGCTCTTAACCCTTTCAGAACAGTGCACGGAATATAGTAAGCTTCCCCACAACCTAAAATACGTTTATTTAAACCAAACCTAAAAAGCCGATAAACAGCTGTTTAGAAGTAGTATTTATTTCAGAATCATACTTGTAAACATGAGAATAACCTAACTGTGGATCCCGGTTTAGCTTTTTTTGTAATTACAGAGTTATATTTATGCTGCTGTTGTATTAGAATAATTTTTAAATGTTGAAATCTGTATTTTAAGTACTAATGCAAAGGTTAAGTGAAAAACACTTTTTTAAATGTATGAAGCTTGTTTATTTTCTCTGTAAGAATCATAAATTTAACAAATTACCTATAGTTGAAGTGATTGATGATTTATTCTCAAGGTAGTTTGGTCAGACATAATACACAAACTTTGGTATACTCCAGAATGCTTTATTACATTTGTGAAATTTTCTTGTCTAACCTAAATTTACATTCCATGGTGATACATGGTAAATGTAGTGTTAGTAAAGAAGGTGAACACATCAATTGCCTTGTATTTATTTCAATTTGGAAAAAAAATCAGTCATTCTTTAGTAACACAAGGATTAAGTTCCAAGAAAAAAGAGAATGTTTTGTACCTTTGGTAGGAACTATGGGTAAAGCATATTTATCAAACAGGAATAATAGTTAATATCTGTTGAGTATTTACTATGTGCCACACACTATTCTAAGTGCTTTTCATGTATAATGTCATTTAGATTTACTAATAATCCTAAGAGATAGGAATTATCCTTATTTGACAGAGGAGGAGACTGAGGCATGAGTGTAAATATCTAACCCAGGGTCACCAAGCTAGAGAGGGTTGTAGATTTGGGACTGGAACCTGGGCAGTCAAGTCGTAGATGCTAACAGGTATTAGAAATGATGGCCTTTGTGAAATTGAATGGCCGCAGTTATCATAAATTAATAAAGTTAGGCAAGAGGTTACAGCATGATCTTGACTCACCATTGACTAAAACTTGGATTAAATCCGAGTTTTCTCAATCTTGGGTATAAAATGAGAAGGTGAGCTAGGTAATTTCTACAGTCCTATATAGCCTATAGGTCATTATATGAGTCTGAAAAATGCTTTAAAAATAAAAACTATTACTAGGAACTATTTTCTCAGGTTCCAATAGACCGGATAGGAGATCCTGGTAGGCAGTCCTAGCAATTGTTTCACGAAGGATAAGCCTTCTGTAGAACAAATTTGGGAACAATTTTCAGAAAATTGTTCTAACAGATGAGTATATTACTGATTTGTTAAACCAAATAAATACTCATTTGAGAGAAGTTGGCCTAGACCATTGCCAGAGGATAGGGCAAACAAAAGCGAAGTGTTGGAAGGGTACTGAGCATTATGTAATTAAAGGTGGGGTTGCTCATTCAAGGAAGAGAGTGGTAAATTAGCTGGATGAATAGATTGGCATCAGATAATGAAGTTCTTAAAAGTGGCTTAGGTGGGTGTGATATTACATGTTATTGAGTCAGTCCTGGGTTCACAGCTCTGCCACCTATCACCCAAGTAGCCATGGTTTCGTCATCTGTAAGATGGGGGCAGTATCAGTGGCTGAGAGTCCTTGGGATGGTAAAATGCAATGGTGACTGTAAGGATCCTAGCCCAGCACCTGATGCAGAAGGAAACTCAACAAATGACTGCTACGACCGTCCGTACTGTGGTAAGCTTGGGAAAGTCCGGCAGGGAAGGCTGCCATTAAATGATTATAAAAAGCCTGTTAAATGCTAGGGAGAGGTAGCAGCAGTAACATCCAGCGTGATGGGGGTGGGGGTGCGGCACTTAACCCAGGGTTGGAATCAGAGATAAGTACCCCTCAGGAAGCGATGTTGTACCTTAAAGAGATGGTATGTTGATTTTCACTGAGAGTGTGATTCCTTGGCTTAATGTTTCTATGTTACTGGGGCATTGATGTGTGATTGCTTCCATGTCTCCTTTAGTATCTTTGAGGCCATGATGATCCTTTTCATTCAGAGCACCTGGCATTAGTGCCTGTCTCATACAAATGTTCAATAAATATTTGTTTAATGGGAATAAATAAGTTTTGTTTTTTTAACATTTATGAGTCAGTCCCCAGAAGTTCCCTATTTTTGATGAGCAACAGTGACATCTGGTGGTAACAGTTGGAACTGAAATCTTCAAAGTACACGGCTTCTCTGTCAGGATTTTGGAGTAATGCATCAGTTAGGGCAACCCTCTTGCCTCACTGATGAGAAAATGCTACTTGGAGAGTCTCAGGAACTTGAAATTTAGGCTCTATCTCTATGTACATCTACAGCCTATCGTACCTACTAGGCCAGAATAAAGCTGAATGAATAAGGTATTTTAAAGTTCTCATGTATCAAAGGATAGAATTGCCAATTACTATTTATATACCTGATCCTCTTTGAAATAAAGAATTTTCTTGTAGCAAGGTATACGTTAGAGAATTTTTTTGCTAAATTCAGCAGTCATAATTGGTTGTAGTTTGGAGGTCGGTGTCCACATGTTCCCTTCAGAGGAACTCAGTTAACAGGTCCTCTCTAGTATTCTGAGCTGCTTATAATGGTGTTTGGTTTTTTCCTGTCTCCAGTGTAACTGAAGTGTCACGGACAAAAATTTCACAATGTGAGGAAGAGATGCCATCCTGCCTTTCATGCCTGTACCTAAACTCAGCCTGCACATAACTGTACTTAACTGTCTTCTCCACTGGTGTCCCTTCTTGGCTCACCCATCTCTGTCACTGACACCCTCCACCTCCCTCTGTCACGCTCTGGCCTCAAACTCTTAGAAATGTCTTTACTTTCTCCTGTGTTATCACTGTTAAACTACTCACCAAATCCTGCCATGTTTTCATAAACAGTCTCTCAGATTTGTCCTTTTCCACATGTTGCTACTACTTTAAATGTAGGCCCTTCATCTCCTGTCCTGTGACCTGGTTCAGGAGTGCCAAAGCCCTGTGCTCTCCACTGCCCCCAACACCTTGGCTTGTGTGCCACTAGTTTTCTCAATGTTCCCTTTCCCCATTCCCAGACAATTCAAATGCACATCATAAAGACCCACCCCAAATTCTATTTTCAGTAAAGCTTCTCTGAACTCTTGTAGGCCACAGTGAACTTTCCCTTTTCTCACGTCTTCCCATAATGAGTTGTAAATGCCTGAGACAATACTTTTGTGAAACAAAACAAAACAATACTTTTGTGCACTGCTTTGCTATATAGTAAACACTTCAATACTCTTCTACTAGTTCCCCACAAAAAGACACTGAAGTACGTATTATCCTGACTTTATCAACAAGGAAAACTAATTTAATCAAATGCAAAATATTGAAAAGTGGCAGAGCACAAACCTAGAGCATTGGTCACGTAGAGAAACTGCATGATGGAAGGGAAGGTAGATAAAGAAGGTACATACAGTAATGACTTCAAGAAATACTAAGTCTTACCTCCATTTCCACCTTCCATCACTCACACATGCATTCATTCCCCTATTCAGGTCCTAAGTCCAGTGTTTTTTGTCCAGTGTGCCATAGCTGCTTTGTCCTCAGATTTCTTCATTTATGAAAATTCTCATTATTTGTTTTGGCCTTTATGAGAAGAAAGATGAATTCTCTCATATAAATGGTCATTACTGTGAAGCTAGTGAAATCAAAAACTAATATGTACTCAAGTCACTGAGAACCTAATCAACAGGGAGGAACCAAGAATTCCTGAGACCAGGTGACTCATCCAAGTGTTTTGAAAGACCGTGATATGAGCCAAGAATGAAATTGAGAAACTTTGAGTAAAATATAAAATAATGACCAGTCCATTATGCTGAAGGCTAGGAGGAGAGCCAAGGTAGATCTCATCCATCAGAGAGGTCCCTTGGAACTAAGGACTACTGAATCTTGGCAGAACATTTGAGTTTTCTAATAAGATCAACATATGATGAGTGAGATCACCATATGTACAAACACATTTTAGATGAAATAGCACCATGGATAAAATAAGACTTGACTGTAGCCAAAATGGTGTTACACTAAAACACAAAGTGTACTGGGAGGGGTCTGTTAGAGGCTGAAAGCCAGCAAAGAAAGCCCAAATCCATGGTGAGTTGAAGAGGTGGAACTGACGTATATTTAGCACCTTCCAGCAAGAAGGATCTTGCCTGTGGCGAAAATGAACAATTTTTGTCTGTTGGAAAGGGGAGGGGTTCCTGATTATGAGGAATATTTTTATAAGGCTTAACACCGGGTCAAAAATATCTCAAGGCAGTTTGCCTCTGTTTGCTCTGAATCCATGCTCATATCTTTCGGATGACGCTTGGCTTTGCGGGAGTTTGATTCTGGGAAGGGAGAGGCTCTGGATATGGGTCACAATTCCCTAATGTAAACTAGTGGCTTAGTGCTCTGGTTTATATGTCAATCACTTAGTGCCATGACTGCTGTTAAATCTAGCCCCAGGAGACATTTATGGTATAATGACCAAATTAGATTTTGGACCTGCAAAGCTGAAGTCCGTAAGTGGAGAGGTCTGAAATGTGTGGAGCGAAATGGTGCCTTAGTTTTAAGCTGCAGCAAAGCTTGCTTCCATTTTGACACAAAACAGCAAAATATGTAATAATACACCTGAAGAGCATTTCACAGTTTACAAAACACTTTCATGACCTATTTGATTATCATGGTTATAAGATTACTATTGTTATTTTAAGAAAATTGAGGTTTGTGACTTGACTAATGTCAGAGAATTCTTTCTTCTGATCATTTATTCAATTCAATTTTGCTTCTCATAGTAAGAATAGGATCACTGACTGCTTATGTTATATTCATTTGTAGGACAGTGCATATAATTCCAGTGAGGGAAAATCTATTTGGTGACCTTATGATCATCTTTTAAAAAATAAATAAGCATGGAAAAAAGTTCCGCTTTAAAGTTGGAGCTATGGAAAAGACCTAATTGAGGGATTAGGAAAAAGCAGTTAGGTCCACACACATCGATGCAACTGATTTTTTAATTTTATTGTAAAATATACACAACAAAGTTTACTATTTTAACCTTAAGTGTACAGTTCAGTGGCACAAAGTACACTTGACAATGTTGAGCAACTGTTAACCACCATCTGCCTCCAGAACTTTGTCATTGTGCCAAAGAGAATCTTAATACCCTTTAATAAATCCAATTTCCCTTTTCCCCGGCCCCCTGGCAACCTCTCTTCTACTCTTCATGTATTTGCCTTTTCTAGGTACCTAATATAAGTGGAATTATATAATATTTGTCCTTTTATGTCTGGCTCATTTCACTTTAGCATAACATTTTCAAGCCTCATCTATATTGTAGCATGTCAGAATTTCTTTCTTTTTTATGGCCAAATAATATTCCACTGTATGGATAGAGCACATTTTGTATATCCATTCATCTGTTGATGGACACTTGGGTTGTTTCCACCTTGGGCTATTGTGAATAGTGCTTCTATGAACATTGGTATACAAATATCTCTTTGAGTTCCTGCTTTCATATTTTGGTTCTATACCCAGAAGTGAAATTCCTGGATCATATAATTCTATGTTTAAGTTCTTGAGGAACTGCCAGACTTTTCTATAGAAGTTTTACCATTTTATACCCCACTAGCAGTGCATAAGGGTTGCTTTCCACATCCTGATCTGCACTTGTTATTTTCCATTTTTTTTTTTTTGGTAGTCATGCTAATGGAGTGGTATCTCATTGTGGTTTTGATTTGTATTCCCCTAATGGGTAATGATGTTGAGCATCTTTCCACATGCTTGTTGGCCATCTTTTTTGGAGGAATCCGTTCGTCCTTCCCTATTTTTATTTTTTTCCCATTTTATTTATTTTTTCAGCGTAACAGTATTCATTGTTTTTGCACAACACCAGTGCTCCATGCAAAACGTGCCCTCCCCATTACCCACCACCTGTTCCCCCAACCTCCCACCCCTGACCCTTCAAAACCCTCAGGTTGTTTTTCAGAGTCCATAGTCTCTTATGGTTCGCCTCCCCTTCCAAATTTTTTTTTAAATAAACATATAATGTATTTTTATCCCCAGGGGTACAGGTCTGTGAATCGCCAGGTTTACACACTTCACAGCACTCACGATAGCACATACCCTCCCCAATGTCCATAGCCCCCTCCCCCTCTCCCAATCCCACCTCCTCCCAGCAACCCCCAGTTTGTTTTGTGAGATTAAGAGTCATTTATAGTTTGTCTCCCTCCCAATCCCATCTTGTTTCATTTATTCTTCTCCTACGTCCCTAACCCCCCATGTTGCTTCTCCATGTCCTCATATCAGGGAGATCATATGATAGTTGTCTTTCTCCGATTGACTTATTTCACTGAGCATGATACGCTCTAGTTCCATCCACGTCATCGCAAATGGCAAGATTTCATTTCTTTTGATGACTGCATAATATTCCATTGTGTATATATACCACCTCCTCTTTATCAATTCATCTGTTGATGGACATCTAGGTTCTTTCCATAGTTTGGCTATTGTAGACATTGCTGCTATAAACATTCGGGTACACGTGCCCCTTCGGATCACTATGTTTGTATCTTTAGGGTAAATACCCAGTAGTGCAATTGCTGGGTCATAGGGTAGTTCTGTTTTCAACATTTTGAGGAACCTCCATGCTGTTTTCCAGAGTGGTTGCACCAGCTTGCATTCCCACCAACAGTGGAGGAGGGTTCCCCTTTCTCTGCATCCTCGCCAGCATCTGTCATTTCCTGACTTGTTAATTTTAGCCATTCTGACTGGTGTGAGGTGATATCTCATTGTGGTTTTGATTTGTATTTCCCTGATGCCGAGTGACGTGGAGCACTTTTTCATGTGTCTGTTGGCCATCTGGATGTCTTCTTTGCAGAAATGTCTGTTCATGTCCTCTGCCCATTTCTTGATTGGATTGTTTGTTCTTTGGGTGTTGAGTTTGCTAAGTTCCTTATAGATTTTGGATACTAGCCCTTTATCTGATATGTCGTTTGCAAATATCTTCTCCCATTCTGTCAGTTGTCTTTTGGTTTTGTTAACTGTTTCCTTTGCTGTGCAAAAGCTTTTGATCTTGATGAAATCCCAATAGTTCATTTTTGCCCTTGCTTCCCTTGCCTTTGCCGATGTTCCTAGGAAGATGTTGCTGCAGCTGGGGTCGAAGAGGTTGCTGGCTGCATTCTCCTCAAGGATTTTGATGGATTCCTTTCTCACATTGAGGTCCTTCATCCATTTGGAGTCTATTTTCGTGTGTGGTGTAAGGAAGTGGTCCAATTTCATTTTTCTGCATGTGGCTGTCCAATTTTCCCAGCACCGTTTATTGAAGAGGCTGTCTTTTTTCCATTGGACATTCTTTCCTGCTTTGTCAAAGATTAGTTGACCATAGAGTTGAGGGTCGATTTCTGGGCTCTCTCTTCTGTTCCACTGATCTATGTGTCTGTTTTTGTGCCAGTACCATGCTGTCTTGATGACGACAGCTTTGTAATAGAGCTTGAAGTCCGGAATTGTGATGCCACCAACTTTGGCTTTCTTTTTCAATATTCCTTTGGCTATTCGAAGTCTTTTCTGGTTCCATATAAATTTTAGGATTATTTGTTCCATTTCTTTGAAAAAAATGGATGGTATTTTGATATGGATTGCATTAAATGTGTAGATTGCTTTAGGTAGTATAGACATTTTCACAATATTTATTCTTCCAATCCAGGAGCATGGAACATTTTTCCATTTCTTTGTGTCTTCCTCAATTTCTTTCATGAGTACTTTATAGTTTTCTGCATATAGATCCTTAGCCTCTTTGGTTAGGTTTATTCCTAGGTATCTTATAGTTTGGGGTACAATTGTAAATGGGATTGACGCCTTAATTTCTCTTTCTTCTGTCTTGTTGCTGGTGTACAGAAATGCAACTGATTTCTGTGCATTGATTCTATATCCTGACACTTTACTGAATTCCTGTACAAGTTCTAGCCGTTTTGGAGTGGAGTCTTTTGGGTTTTCCACATATAGTATCATATCATCTGCGAAGAGTGATAGTTTGACTTCTTCTTTACCAATTTGGATGCCTTTAATTTCTTTTTGTTGTCTGATTGCTGAGGCTAGGACTTCCAGTACTATGTTGAATAGCAGTGGTGATAATGGACATCCCTGCCGTGTTCCTGACCTTAGCGGAAAAGCTTTCATTTCTTCTCCATTGAGAATGATATTTGCGGTGGGTTTTTCATAGATGGCTTTGATAATATTGAGGTATGTGCCCTCTATCCCTACACTTTGAAGAGTTTTGATCAGGAAGGGATGCTGTACTTTGTCAAATGCTTTTTCAGCATCTATTGAGAGTATTATATGGTTCTTGTTCTTTCTTTTATTAATGTGTTCTATCACATTGATTGATTTGCGGATGTTGAACCAACCCTGCAGCCCTGGAATAAATCCCACTTGATCGTGGTGAATAATCCTTTTAATGTACTGTTGAATCCTATTGGCTAGTATTTTGGCGAGAACTTTTGCGTCTGTGTTCATCAAGGATATTGGTCTGTAGTTCTCTTTTTTGGTGGGATCCTTGTCTGGTTTTGGGATCAAGGTGATGCTGGCCTCATAAAATGAGTTTGGAAGTTTTCCTTCCATTTCTATTTTTTGGAACAGTTTCAGGAGAATAGGAATTAGTTCTTCTTTAAATGTTTGGTAGAATTCCCCTGGGAAGCCGTCTGGCCCTGGGCTTTTGTTTGTTTGGAGATTTTTTTTTTTTTTAAGATTTTATTTATTTATTTGACAGAGAGAAATCACAAGAGAGGCAGGCAGAGAGAGAGGAAGGGAAGCAGGCTCTCCGCCGAGCAGAGAGCCCGATGCGGGACTCGATCCCAGGATCCTGAGACCATGACCTGAGCCGAAGGCAGCGGCCCAACCCACTGAGCCACCCAGGCGCCCTGTTTGGAGATTTTTGATGACTGTTTCAATCTCCTTACTGGTTATGGGCCTGTTCAGGTTTTCTATTTCTTCCTGGTTCAGTTGTGGTAGTTTATATGTCTCTAGGAATGCATCCATTTCTTCCAGATTGTCAAATTTGTTGGCATAGAGTTG
Organism: Meles meles; assembly: GCF_922984935.1. Taxonomy (NCBI): domain Eukaryota; kingdom Metazoa; phylum Chordata; class Mammalia; order Carnivora; family Mustelidae; genus Meles; species Meles meles. The sequence continues at coordinate 27,431,156 of NC_060069.1, forward strand.
CTCATAGTATGTTCTTATAATTGTCTGTATTTCTTTGGTGTTAGTTGTGATCTCTCCTCTTTCATTCATGATTTTATTTATTTGGGTCCTTTCTCTTTTCTTTTTGATGAGTCTGGCCAGGGGTTTATCAATCTTATTGATTCTTTCAAAGAACCAGCTCCTAGTTTCATTGATTTTTTCTATTGTTTCTATTGTTTTTTTTTTTTTTTTTTTTGGTTTCTATTTCATTGATTTCTGCTCTGATCTTTATGATTTCTCTTCTCCTGCTGGGTTTAGGGTTTCTTTCTTGTTCTTTCTCCAGCTCCTTTACGTGTAGGGTTAGGTTGCGTACTTGAGACCTTTCTTGTTTCTTGAGAAAGGCTTGTACCGCTATATATTTTCCTCTCAGGACTGCCTTTGCTGTGTCCCACAGATTTTGAACTGTTGTGTTTTCATTATCATTTGTTTCCATGAATTTTTTTCAATTCTTCTTTAATTTCCTGGTTGACCCATTCATTCTTTAGAAGGATGCTGTTTAGTCTCCATGTATTTGGGTTCTTTCCAGCTTTCCTCTTGTGATTGAGTTCTAGCTTCAGAGCATTGTGGTCTGAAAATATGCAGGGAATGATCCTAATCTTTTGATACCGGTTGAGACCTGATTTGTGACCCAGGATGTGATCTATTCTGGAGAAGGTTCCATGTGCACTAGAGAAGAATGTGTATTCTGTTGCTTTTGGGATGAAATGTTCTGAATATATCTGTGATGTCCATCTGTTCCAGTGTGTCATTTAAGGCCTTTATTTCCTTGTTGATCTTTTGCTTGGATGATCTGTCCATTTCAGTGAGGGGAGTGTTCAAGTCCCCTACTATTATTGTATTATTATTGATGTGTTTCTTTGATTTTGTTATTAATTGGTTGATATAGTTGGCTGCTCCCACCTTAGGGGCATAGATATTTAAAATGGTTAGATCTTCTTGTTGGACAGACCCTTTGAGTAGGATATAGTGTCCTTCCTCATCTCTTATTACAGTCTTTGGCTTAAAATCTAATTGATCTGATATAAGGATTGCCACCCCAGCTTTCTTCTGATGCCCATTATCATGGTAAATTGTTTTCCACCCCCTCACTTTAAATCTGGAGGTGTCTTCGTGTCTAAAATGAGTTTCTTGTAGGCAACATACTGTTGGGTTTTGTTTTTTTATCCATTCTGATACCCTGTGTCTTTTGATTGGGGCATTTAGCCCATTAACATTCAGGGTAACTATTGAGAGATATGAATTTAGTGCCATTATTAGTCTGTAAGGTGACTGTTACTGTATATTGTCTCTGTACCTTTCTGATCTACTACTTTTAGGCTCTCTCTTTGCTTAGAGGACCCCTTTCAATAATTCCTGTAGAGCTGGTTTGGTGTTTACAAATTCTTTCAGTTTTTGATTGTCCTGGAAGCTTTTTATCTCTCCTTCTATTTTCAATGATAGCCTAGCTGGATAGAGTATTCTTGGCTGCATGTTTTTCTCGTTTAGTGCTCTGAATATATCATGCCAGCTCTTCCTGGCCTGCCAGGTCTCTGTGGATAAGTCTGCTGCCAATCTAATATTTTTACCATTGTATGTTACAGACTTCTTTTCTCGGGCTGCTTTCAGGATTTTCTCTTTGTCACTAAGACTTGTAAATTTTTCTATTAGGTGACGGGGTGTGGACCTATTCTTGTTGACTTTGAGGGGGGTTCTCTGCATCTCCTGGATTTTGATGCTTGTTCCCTTTGCCATATTCGGGAAATTCTCTCCAATGATTCTCTCCCATAGACCTTCTGCTCCCCTCTCTGTTTCTTCTTCTTCTGGAATTCCAATTATTCTAATGTTGTTTCGTCTTATGGTGTCACTTATCTCTCGAATTCTCCCCTCATGGTCCAGTAGCTGTTTGTCCCTCTTTTGTTCGGCTTCTTTATTCTCTGTCATTTGGTCTTCTATATCACTAATTCTTTCTTCTGCCTCATTGATCCTAGCAGTGAGAGCCTCCATTTTTGATTGCACCTCATTAACAGCTTTTTGGATTTCAACTTGGTTAGATTTTAGTTCTTTAATTTCTCCAGAAAGGGCTTTAATATCTCCAGAGAGGGTTTCTCTAATATCTTCCATGCCTTTTTCGAGCCCGGCTAGAATGTTCAGAATCGTCATTCTGAACTCTTGATCTGACATATTACCAATGTCTGTGTTGATTAGGTCCCTAGCCTTTGGTACTGTCTCTTGTTCTTTTGTTTGTGGTGATTTTTTCCGCCTTGTCATTTTGTCCAGATAAGAGGATATGAAGGAGCAAATAAAATACTAAAAGGGTGGTAAAGACCCCAGAAAAATGCGCTGTAACCAAATCAGAAGAGACCCCTAATTGTGGGGGCGGGGGAGAAAGGGGATAAAAACAGGTTCTTTCATAAAGTGGTTGATTTTCTGTTTCTAGAGTTGCTGTTCTTCTTCTCTTCGCTCTCCCGTTGGATTTGTAGGTGTTTGCAATGTTTAGATAAGCTATCGAGCTGATCTCCTGCTACCTGATGTAGTCTCAGGCTGCTACTTCTCCACCATCTTGACTCCTCCCTCAAGTCCTTCCCTATTTTTAAATTCCGTTGTTTTGTTGTTGAGTTTGCTCAACTGATTTTTGACAAAGGTTCAAAAGCAATTCCATGGAGGAAGGCTACCTTTCAACGATGGTGCTGTAGCAATTGGACATCCATAAGCCAAAGGATGGGGGGAACCACAACCTCAACTTTACATTTCATGCAAAGATTATGTCAAAGTAAATTGTAACATAAAAATCTAACACTTATAGAAAATCATAGGGGAAAATCTTGGGGATCCAGAGCTAGACAAAGGTTTTTTGTTTGTTTGTTTGTTTGTTTGTTTGTTTTTGGCAAGAAGTTCTTAAATGATCCACAAAAGATTGATAAAATGGACCTCATCAAAACCAAAACCTTTTGTTCTCGAAAGCCCATTCAAAGAAAATTAAAAGACAAGCTGCAGATTGGAAGGAAATATTTACAAGCCACATATCCAATGAAGGACTGGTATCTAGAATATACAGAGAATTCTCAAAATTCTACAGATATAGGACAAAAGACATGAATACCAAAGATGATAGATAACAAGCAAATGAAAAAAAAATGCTCTATATCATCACCCATCATGCACATTAGAACCACAATGAGGGTCACTACATACCTATTAGAATGGCTAACACAAATTAGAAATTACATCAAATACTGGCAAGGATGTGGAGAAACTGGGTCACTCAATGTACAGTTGCTGGTGGAAATGTGAAATGGTACACCCACTCTAGAAAACAGGTTGGCTATTTCTTATAGAACTAAACATGGAGTTGCCATACAACTGCACTCTTGGGCATTTATCCCAGAGAAATGAGAACTTAGGTTCACACACAAAAAACTGTACATAAATGTTCCTATCAGCTTTATTCATAATATCCCCAAACTGGAAACAACCCAGAAGCCTTCCAATGGGTAAATGGTTAAGCAAACTGGCATGTCCATACTGTGGAAAACTATCCAGCCATGAAAATTGATACACACACAATAATTTGGATGAATTTCCAGAGAATTCCTCTGAGTAAAAAATAAAAGAAAGAAAAATCAATCCCTGAAAGTTAGATATTGTATATTTGCATAAAGTTTTTGAAATGACAACATTTTAGAAAAGGAAGATGAATGGTTACCAGGGTTTAGGGACTGGGAGGTGAGAGAGGGATATGGATGTGGTTATAGACCTCGAAGAGAGGGATCCTGTGGTGAATGAAGTGTCCTGACTGTGGTGGTGGGTACGAAAACCTACACATGTTATAAAATTGAATAGGACAAAATACATCACAAACATGAATACAAATGAAACATGAATAAGATAGGTGTATCACTGTCAGTATTCTGATTGGTATTGCAAAGTGTGGTCTGGTGCCACATCTTTCTGAATGTCTATGGGGTGAATGCCTTATGAGGAAAAAAGAAAGAAAAGCGATTATGAGATGTCTGGACATTTTCAAATTACAAAGGCCTGAATCAATACTTGGAAAGCTTCCTTCGATTTCCTTTCATAGAAATTTGCCCCCCACGTCCACATAGCCATTAATATAGTAGTGACTTAGGTTGGGCAGTGCCTTAAAAAAACGAACATACAAGTGTTTTCCACAATGAAAATAAACCATATTCATCATTTTTAAAATCCCCCAAAATTCAAGAAGAAAAACAGCACTGTAATTCCACCACCCAAATATAATCATTTTCTTTTAATATTTCTATGTGTTCCTCACAGTCTTGTTTCTTTTTAAAAACAATTTAGCAATTACTATTTTGCGTCCTGCTTTTTTCACTCACCATCACAACACAATTTCCCCCATTTTTCAAAGACATGCAGAATACGTTAAATTCCGTGGTGGGATCATTTCTCAACTCCCTTACAGGACAACTGAATGTGCATCGCTGCACAAAATGTTTAACCGACGAAACTTTTAGAACACGTTCCAGAACCAGGTAACTGGGCCAACGTTAAAGTTTCAGGCACAGGACTCCTATTTCAGCCTACCGCCCCCATCCCCACCCCTCCTCGACCTGGGCCACAAACGCCACCGTCACTTTTCCAGCTCCCACAGCCCCCTCGGCCTCCGTAGACACGTGGTGACGTCACGCTGGTCGTGACGTTGCTGGTTTCCCTGGTGACGGTTGCTGGGGCAGCGCGTGCCGGCGTAAGGAAGAGGAGACAGAGCTGCTCTGGCCTTGCAAGTGAGGAGCGGAGTGACGGCTGTAAGTGCTGGGAAGGGCGGAAGGTCCTAGGCTGAAGCCGGGGGAGCCAGCAGCTGGGGTGCGGGTGCTGGACCTGGGTGGGAGCGCACAAGCTCGCCCGGGCATCCTTCCCTGCCGCTGCCCCGTGCCCACTGCCTGCCTGGCGAGCGAGGTCTCTCCCCACTTCCTGCTGTCAGTCTCCACGTACAGCTTCCTCCCCTCTCCAAACAGAGGCTTAGATTCCGTATGTTTACAGGAGTTAGTGAGGTGCAGAGAGGGATCAGCTGCCCAAAGTCACACAGTAGGCGCCATAGTCGGAACTCCGACCCAGGTCCGGCGGACCTGCACCCTCTTCTGGTTATCCTCTACAGAGCCCTGCTGCGCCGTACTGAGAGGTGGAGCGGGAACTGTGCGACTTGTTGGTATCCACTTCCCTCATATTCCCGATTCAGGGCCAGCCCCCACGGACCGAAACCCAGAGGAGCGAGCCCCTCAGAGCGGGACTCCCGCCGGGCGAACCAGACCTGTGCGCCCCACCCCAAACCCATCCCTACGTTGATGCGGGTCCTGACTAGTCGGTGCACAGGGGTCTCAACGGGGAGTCTCTTGGGCTTCTCCTCTCCACCCCCAGGCCCCCAGGCTGCTGCTCGGAATACTCTAGGAGAACATAATAAAAAAGTGAGAGAAGGAAGAGGGAGGCTGGTGGAGGCAGAGCGGCTCCGTGCCCGTGAGATGCCTCAGCCCTTCCTCCCCGGTCTCTGCTCCCAGCGCTCTACTGCCTCTGGGGACCTTTGCTTTGCTACAGGAGTAGCGTAGTGGGCGGGTGCCACTCTCCCCATCCTTTGGCTCCAAATCTTTCCCGAGTCGAAAGTTCCTTCCATGCAGACTTAGCTTTAACTTAAAAAAAAAAAAAAAATAGGCTTTGAATTTCCCTGATGCCGAGTGATGTATTTCTTAGAGAAGTTTTAGATTTACAGAAACATTGAACAGAAAATACAGAGTTCCTATATACGCCTCCCTTTTCCCCATTATTACCATCATACATTGCTGTGATACATTGTTACTACAGCTAACGCTATGTTGTTATTAACTTTAAAAGTCCATAGTTTACGTTAGGGGCTGTGTGAACGTGTGTGTTGTACAGTTCTGTGGGTTTTGCCAAATGCATAATGTCAAGTATCCACCATTAAAGTATCTTACAGAAGAGTTTCATTGTCCTAAAAACCCACTGTGCTCCACTGTTCATCCTTCCCTCCCCTCTTCCCAAACTCTGGCAACCACTGATCTTTTTACTTCTCTGTAGTTTTGCCTTTTCCAGAATGTCATATAGTTGGAATCATACAGAATGTAGCCCTTTCAGACTGGCTTCTTCACTTGGCAATATGCATTTAACTTTCCTTCATGCTTTTTCATGGCTTGATAGCTCATTTCTTTTCATCACTAAACAATATTCCCTTATATAGTTGTACCAATTTTTTTTTTATCTTTTCACATACAGAAGGATTTCTTGGTTGCTTCTCATCTTAGGTAATTATGCATAAAGTTGCTATAAATATTCACCTACAGGTTTTTGTGTAGACATAATTTTCAACACATTTGGGTTAATATGATTGTTGGATCATTTGGTAAGACTATGGTTATTTTTGCAAGAAGCTGCCATTCTGTGTTCCAAAGTGGCTGTACCATTTTGCATTCCCACCAGCAATGAATAAAATTTCCTGTTGCTTCAAATCCTTGGATATTAGCCATTCTAGTAGGTGTGTTGTAGTATCTCATTGTTGTTTTAATTTGCAATTCCTAACTACATATGATGTTGAACATCTTTTCATATGCTTATTTGCCATCTATATATCTTATTTGGTGAGATGTGTATTCAGATCTTCTGCTCACTTTTTATTTGGGTTGTTTTCATATTGTTAAGTTTTAAGACTTCTTTTGTATATTTTGCATGCAGTCCTTTATCAGATATGTGTTCTGCAGTCAACGTTTTCTTCTAGACTGTGGCTGGCCTTTTCATTCTCTTAACAGCGTCTTTTGAAGAGCAGAAGTTTTTAATTTTAATGAAGTTCAACTTACCAGTTTTTTCTTTCATGGATCATGCTTTTGGTATTGTATCTTAAAACGCACTGCTAAACCCAAAGCCATCTAGATTTTTCCCCTATATTGTCTTCAGATAGTTTTACAGTTTTTCATTTTACATTGATATCTATGATCCATTTTGAGTTAATTTTGTGAAAGGTGTAAAGTCTGTGTCTAGATTCATTTTGTTATATGTGATATCCAGTTGTTCCAGCACCATTTGTCAAAAAGACTATTGAATTGCCTGTGCTTCTTTTCAAAGATCAGTGGACTCCTTTTGTGTGGATCTATTTCTGGGCTCTCTCAGTTCCATTCCATTGATCTATTTGTTTTTTCCCCGATACCACACTGTTTTAATTTCTGTGGCTTTATAGGAAGTCTTAAAGTTGGGTAGCGTCAGTCCTCCAATTTTGTTATTTTTCTTCAAAACTGTATTGGCTATCCTAGGTCTTATGACTTTTCATATAAACTTTAGAATCAGTTTGTTAGTATCCACAAAGTAACTTGATGGGATTTTGATTGGGATTGTGTTGAAACTATAGATCAAGTTAGGAAGAACTGACAACTTTTTGTTTGTTTGTTTTGTTTGTTTGAGGGAAGAACTGACATCTTAACAGTAGTGAAGTCTTCCTGTCCATGAACATGGAATATTTATTTAGTTCTTCTTTGATTTCTTTCATCCGAGTTTTATAGTTTTCCTCATACAGATCTTTTACATATCTTGTTAGATGTATACTAAAGTATTTCCATTTTTATGTGAATGTAAACAGTGTTACATTTAAATTTCAGTTTCTAGTTGTTCTTTGCTGGCATATAGGAAAACAATTAACTGTTGTTTACTAAACTTGTGTCCTCAACCTTGCTATAGTTGCTTTTTATTTTTTAATAAAAATTAAAGTTGCTTATTATTTTTTAAAAGATTTTATTTATTTATTTGATGGAGAGAGAGATCACAAGTAGGCAGAGAAGCAGGCAGAGGGGGAGGGGGGAAGTAGGCTCCCTGCTGCGCAGAGAGCCCAATCATGTGGGGCTCCATGTGGGGCTTGATGTGGAGCTCAGTCCCAGGACCCAGAGATCATGACCTGAGCCAAAGGCAGAGGCTTAAACCACTGAGCCACACAGGCACCCCTATAGTTGATTTTTAGTTCCAGGATTTCTTTTTTGTTCTTTTTGTTGATTCTTTGGGATTTTCTACATAAACAGTCATGTCATCTGAGAACAAGAAAGCTTTTTTTTTTTCTTTCCAGTCTGTAATGGTTACTTTTTCTCTCCCACTGCCAGAAGCAGGATTGGATTTTCCTCTGATTTTCACAGTGAGAATCTGGTAGGGTTCCTGGGGCTAAAAATCATAAAAGTATGAGGACCGCCAAAGAACTAGACCCTTTGGAGTTTTAAAACTACAAGCTAGTCCACACCGAGCCCCCAACAATTACTCAATTACAGGTTAGTGTGTCTACTGATATCGACTCTAGCTGTAGACTTCTGCTCCTAGTAAGCTGATTCTTTGTATTCACCTGACTCTCCAGTTTTCTGGGAGCAATTTGCCCTATGACCTCAACTGTCTAATGATTCTGAGCTTCACTGCTTTCCAGTTGTTGATTTTTAGATTTTTTCTTATTGTGAGGATAGAAATGATAGCTTCTAAACTCTTTACATGTCAGAAGTTCTGTTCCGCTTTAACTTTTAAAACTCTCTGCACCGCCACTTCTACTCCTTAAGTCCAGAACAAGTAACAAGACCCTGGTTATGCCCAGAGCACCACATGTAGAAGGCACAGTATTATTACGATGGATTTTAAAAGATAATGCTTGTCTAAGCACTTGTTACCATTACTTATGAATATCATGTTCACAGATACAGCTGAAACTTAATTACGAATCAAGGTAGACCCTTGACCAAAGACAACACGGAGCTCGGTAGGGGATGCTGATTCCCAGGAAGCAGAAAGGAAAACTTGTATTTTATATACTTTATGAATATCATATTACTTATGAATATCATGTTCACAGATACAGCTGGTTACCAAAGATGGTGGGACTAAGAAAGGTCTAATTGGTCATTTTTCCAGAAATACTGAGCACCTACTGTGTGCTAAATTCTGTTGCATATCTGAAAGACAGCAGTGAAGATGTGCCGTGTCAGGTAGCTTATGGACTAGTTAGAGAACATAGATGATAAACAGGTAAAATGTTCTGTGTATCAGACTTTGAAAAGCATCATGGAGAAAAATAAACATGGGTAGGGAAGAGGGAGTTCAGGGGCTGGAAGCACGGGGAGGGAATATAGAACTAGGTAGGGTGGGCAGGGAAGTCTCCCTGAGAACATGTCCTTTGAGTAAATACCTATCTACCTGTCTGGCAGCGGGAGAGGAAAAGTAACCATTACAGGTTGGAAAGGAAGAAATAAGACTATCCTGTTCCCAGAAGACCTGATTGTGTAGAAAATCCCAAAGAATCAACAACAACGAGTACTTTGGAAAGAACATGCCAGCAGAAGAACAGCCAGCAGAAGAGTCTGTGAATTTGATGTGTCCTTGAAAATGAAAGATGGGTTGGCAGAGGAACCAGGTTACACGAGGCCCTATTTTTATGCTGAGGTGGGCATGGTCTGACTTATATTAATAGCATCAGTATTGAGAAGAGCCCATGGGGTTGGTGGCAAGGGCAGATGTAAGGACAGAAATTAGGAGGCTATAGCAGGGATCAGGAGGTGGCAAGTGCTTGGGTTCTAGGTATATTCTGAATGTAGACCAAGAGAATTTGCTGATGGATTAGGTGTGCAAGGGGAGTAGAGGCCTCTGGTCATTAGAGGCCCTGCCATTTTTCACTCTGCCACAGGGCCTCCACACATGCTGTCCCTCTGCCCCAAATGCTCTTCCTCTGCTTAGCTCTTACTCATACTTCAGGGTCTCAGCTCACTTCCTCAGAACCACTCTCCTGGATTCTCCAGACTATGTCAGACTCCCTGATAGAGAGTCTCAACCTTATGTCTCTCCTTCAGCATCCCAGTGACCATTTTATGCTTTTTTTTATGAGATCATTTGACTGATGTCTGTCTCCTCCACCAAACTACAAGCTCCATATGAAGAGATCTATCCATAGCTCTCTGTGCAATACCAGTACACATTTGCTGAGTGATCTTCCAACCACATTCTCCGGGACCAAATGAAATCAAGTTGAATGTCTTCGGTGCTATTTGCTCTAAGGCCAGAATAGCTGCTGTGCTTCCTTTGTTCATTCGTGGCCACGCATGTCAACTTAGCACCGCTGCGTATCCCATGCTGCCTTATACTGCAGAGACAAGATTCAGAGATGAACATCACATGTTCCACCTTGAGAGTATGTGGAAGGTGACAGGAAGTCTTCCATTCTTTCATCTGGACTCCCCAAAATACAAAGCACAGGCATATCTTTGCTCCTGTTCTTAATGTATACCAACCACATGGTCATGAAGTAGTCAGGAATCAGATGGGGCTAAAGGGTGTTTTGAAAAATCTAGCTTTAGCATTATTATTATTATTCGCTTTTATAAAGTACAAGTTTTCCTTTCTGCTTCCTGGGAATCAGCATCCCCTACTGAGATCTGTTGTCTTTGGTCAAGGGTCTACCTTGATTCATAATTAAGTTGTTTAGGAAGAGGAGGAAGAATGTGGTCTGCGGCCCATCTCAGGAGGTCCCTGACATCCACCCTTCAGTGTCCCCTAACTGCAGCCTGCTGCCCTCACAGCCTCTGCCCTGATCAGCCCACTTGCCTCTTTTTTGCTCAGACTCACCCATCTGTCGCCATATCTACCTAGTAGTATCTGCTCGCTTCTATCTGCTCCTGGCTATCTCTTCTTCCTCCATTGTCCCCTTCCATCTCTCTCACCTCCTTCCCAGACTCCTGCTCACCTTCTCCCCACTGGATTTTGTCCACCTCCCAATCTTGGGCTCCTGAGGCTCCAGCTCAGGCTGCCCTTCTGAGTCACAGACCCACCCAGCATCTCCATGTGGAAAGCCTAGGGAGTCTCAAATTTAGCAGTGCCTTGCACCAGACTTGCCTGCAGCTTGGAAAACTCTTTTTCCCAGGCCCACCATCTCCCCAGCCACTTACACCCAAACCCACTATATTCCCCTCTCCTTCTAGGCTGCATCCTTGCCTCCCATCTCTTCCATTTGCCACCATTCCTGTTCCCTATTCTCCATCACCACAGCCATAGCCTTGATTCAGGACCATGTTCCTTTCTGGAAACATCCTCCCAGCTAGGCCCCTTTGCCTCCAGCTTCACAAAATGCAAGTGTGATCCTGTCTGCACCCTCTGAACATCCCCAACATCCTCAGGATGAAGTTCAGGGTCCTTAGGCCAGATAAGCCCTTCTTTCCAGTCCTCCCCAAACCTCTGCCTTGCCCTCTGGCCATCCTGAGCCTTTCCCAGTTCCCCACACTCATCACATTCTCTCTGCAAATGCTCTTCTGGCAGGACAGCCCTCTGCCCCCCCATCCCCCAACTCCAGCACCCCCTTTTCCCCACCCTAAGCCAGTTTCTTTGGTGCTCAGCTTCAGGCTTATGGGGGTGCTCTCTCCTGCAGGTCTCCCCAGCCCCTCAGACTGCGTACCTCCCCTCATTCTCAGGCCTAGCTCATCGTTAGACTCACATGGGAAACTGTAAAAATAGATGTTAAAAAAAAACACAATTAAATAAAAGATAAGTGAAAACACACAGAGGCCCAGGCCACAGCCCAGGTCAATGAAATCCAAATCTCCACTGGTTGCCAGCAGAGCACAGAGCGGATGCCAGCGGCCTGGGGGCTGATGTAGACCAGAGAGCCCTGTCTGTCTGCCATGCTGTCTGTCTCCCACAGGCTTGACCGGGGTGAGGACACCCCATTTCATAGGAGGAGAAAGATAATAAGAGCTAAATTGTCAAAAAAAAAAAAAAAAGAGCTAAATTGTCAGGAGAGCTTCTAGGCCAGGCACTGTTAACACTTGCCACGCATTCTCTCGTTTACTCCGTAAGGGAACAGCCACCCTGTGAAGTATATAACAACTATCCCCCCATTTTACAGATGGGAAAACTGAGGCACAGAGATTAATTTGCCCAGGTAACAGTATGCATCTAGGAAGTACCTGTTCCCCAGTGACTTCAAATGCACATCAGGAATAGAACAAAAGGCTTTACAAGTTACTCCTTGTTCATTTATTCACTCAGTCACTCATTTTTAAGTTTTTGTTAAAAAAATCATAGTTGTTCCAATGTTACATTAGTTTCAGGTGTACGATAGAGTGATCGGACAAGTCTATATGTTGTGCTGTGCTCACCACAATAAATGTGGCCACCATCTGTCACCATACGGTGCTATTACAGTATCATTGACTATATTCCCTGTGCTGTACCTTTCATTCCGTGACTTACTCATTCCATAACTGGAAGTCTGTACCTCCCACTCCCCTTCACCCATTTGGCCCATCTCCCACCCCCTCCTCTCTGGCAACCACTTTTGTTTATTCTCTGTCTCATGCATTCATTTTTTTCCCCTTCCTCCTTGAGCACCTGCTACATTCTTTGAATGACAGTTCTATAAATAACTGAAAGCCCATTCTGGGTGAGATGCTGAGAGTTAAAAAAAATAAGACCACTGCCCTTAGGAGTCCTCTTAGTAAAAGGAAGGAATAGAAACAAAATCATAGATAATTATAATACGTTGAAGTATGTTTAGTGATTAAGGGACACTCAGGGGATTCTAGGAGTCGACAGTGTGCCCCCAGGGGAATCCTAAAGGCTGAAGAGTCAAAGGGGGAAAAACCTGGGGAGGAAGGCATCCCAGGAAGGTAGAGAGACTGAAGCAAGCCTCTGAGATGCCTCTAAGCTTGAGCATTAGGAGGAGTCACAAACACAGACATCTACTGGGGCTGATGGGAAATGAAAGTGGTTGAATCCAGCAGGTGTAAGAGAAAGAACAGCATTTCTGAGCAGTGACACCAGGCAGCTGATGTGCCGGCTGCAGCATCTTGGGGTGGTCTGGATGGTGTTGACTGGGAAGAGCATAGCCTGCCCAGAGGGAGCTCCTTCTGGCCAGCCACTGCTATTCATGCTGGGCTATGGACGCAGCATGGCCAGACCTGTAAACTTTTTAAAAAGAAGCTGGAAATCTGGCTTTAATTGAAATCTGAAGATCTTTGAACGTTGGCAACAAATTCAGTTAAATAAAAATGTGGGATGGATGGCGCCCTTGGGCCAGCCAGAGTACCCTCCATGAGTCCTAGCAGGGTCTTGGAGAGGTAGGATCCACATAGATCTGGTTTTAGAAAGGTCCTAAGTGGCCATATGTGGTATAGATTAGAGGTATAGAGACAAGACCTGGAGCTAAGGTGAAAATCAGGCAGCCAGAGATGGGAGGCACTAGGAGGATACTGGGGTAAGCAGGCTGGAGATAAGGTGCAGAAGAGGTGACCTTGCGAGGTGAAGGAGTGGCTGTGGAGGCTTCCCCAGCCATGTCATGGGGCTGAGTCACTGCAGGCCCAGCAGCCATGGGAGGCTTTCTGCTGATAGGTCACAAGCATCACTGTGAGGGACAGGAAGCATCTGGGTGTGGGGCAAGGGGAGGAGGAAGGGAGTCCCCAAGGGAAATCACCACAAAGGGACAAAAAAAAATATTTTGTTCCTGCCAATAAATAGCTAACAAAGTATCTTCTCTCTCTCTCTCTCTCTCTCTCTCACACACACACACACACACACACACACACCCCATCCCCGCTTTGCATTCACCCCTCCCAGCACATCTGTGGCCTCCCTGTCATCTCATGCTTCTTGAAGAGGGGGTAAGAGCCAAAGAGGTCTAGAAACACTCTGGACTCACACAGAGTCAAGTTCACTCTGAACCCTTGGTGCCATCTCAGCTTGGGCCAGGCGACTGGTACAGTAGCCCAGACCAGCATGTCTGACACCCAGGCTGCACCCTGACCTGTGACTTCAGAATCCCTGGGTGTGGGACCCAGGCACCAGGATCCTTAAAGCTTCCCAAGTGGTTCCAGTGTTCAGCAGGGGTGGGAACTGCTGCTTTATATGCTAGACACAGCCTCCAAGTTGCTCTTGACCCAAAATGATTATTAATAGCTCTCCCTTTCACTCTCCAAGGTGACCCAGTTTGGAAAATGAAGTATATCATTGTCCCCTCTTACAATCTGCGGAAATAGGGAATCACAGAATAAACTTATTTTTAAACTCTTGAGTTATATTTTCAAATAATAGGCTCAGTAGGGTCTTCTTCAATCTCTGAACACTTTTTCAGGTGAAATTCCCCTAAATTGGGTTGGCAAACTAAGGTCCCATAGTCCCAATCCAGCCCGCTGCCTCTTTTTGCAATAAAGCTTTATCAGAATGCAGCCACACCCACTCATTTCTGGCTTATCTAGTGCTACTTTCTGCTACAATGGCAGAGCACAGTACTTACAACACAAACCATGTGGCGCACAAAGCCTAAAATGTTTACTGTCTGGCCCTTCACAGAAAAAGTCTGATTTGCCTGTTTGTAACATTGAGTCCAGTTGTTAAGTTACATTATATCTCTGGGCATCCCAAAAGATGGGTTGGGAAATGGAATGACGAAGGTCAGCCATGCCTATGTGACTGACCCCCAATAAAAATCCTTTTGTTTGTTTGTCTGCTTATTTAATAAAGTGTGAGTGGAGACTTATCTAGGGCTGTCAAACATTCACCAGAGGTGTCCAGGGGTTCCTGTAGTTTGAGGGTCCCCAAGACTAGCCTCAGTTTCCATGATTTGATAGAAGCCTTCTCAGAACTCAGAAAAGCTGGTAGACAGTTAATTGTGACAAAAAGGTCCAGATTAGAATCAGCAAAGGAGAAAGGCACATTGGGCAGAGTCCAGGAGACATGAGACACAAGGTTCCAGTTGTCTTCTCCCAGTGGAGTCTCAGGAACAGTGCTTGCTTCTCCCAACAACATGCATGGAGCGTTGCCAGCCAGAACAGCCCACCCAAGCCTTGGGTCCCAGGTTCTTACTGTGGGTCATTCACATAGGCATGGCTGACTGCCTGTATGGCTGATTTTAGTCGTTGAATTTCCCACCCCTCTAGAGGTCAAGCTGATACATGGCGTGGCCTAAGGCCCCCATCATAAAATCTCATTGTTAGCTAGCACAGACCATCTGCAGTGGCCCAAGTCACCCAGGTCAAGAAGGGCATTGTTGCCAGGAAGAATATACCAAAGACTTAGAGGTTAGCTTCTAGGAGCAGGTCAAGGGTCAAACCTTTCTTTGGAATGGGCTGGGTGTGGACAACCCAGAATGATGAGGTAATTCTTTACTGCACAGTTCCTCTTATCGGTGGAGCTACCTGTTAAGGAATTCCAAGGTGACACCAGTGCCTCTTTCACTGCAACAGGCTCAAGGTCAGACTGTGGGCCCAGTCCACAGCACGTCCCAGCCACCCAGGCCCTGCTAACACAGCCCCATGCCTAGTCTCCACTCCGGACTCATTCGATGGAACCTCCAGGGCTGGGGCCTGGACATCACTACTTATAGATCGTATCCCTAGTATCTCAATACTGAGACAGGCTTAAGAAGCCCTTGGTATAGGCTCTGGGACCATCTCTGTGGACAGGGTGGAGATAAGCCCAGTGGAGAGGTGTAGATGCAGGGAACATATTCTTCCTGGAGGGTCAGGAAGTGCTATTTATGCTGGGCCTGGGGGAACCAGCAAGGTTTAAGTCAGGGGAGGGGGTGATGTAGAGACAGAGGAGGAAGGGGACACTAGAGAGGACAATAGGCTGGAAGGAGAGACAGAGGCTTAAGCCCCCAAAGCCTTTAATGCCATTGGACTTGGTTTTGCGGCTATGGGCATCTAATGAGACTCTTTGGTGCTGGGTATGTCAGGCTCAGAGCTGTGCTTTAAAGAAAGCAGTCCCTTGGCCAATGCAGGCTAGACTCTAAGTGAGGTAGGAAGAGGGAGAGGACAGCCAGGGCAGGAGAGACCCCCTGAGCAGTCCTGGGAACAGAATCATCCATCATTAGTTCACCAAATACTCACTCCATGCCTGCTACACACCAAGCCCCATTCTAGGCACTGAGGACCCAACAGTGAACATCACACAGTGCCTGCCATTGTTGGGCTGGCAGACAGCCCAACAACCAACAAACATACAGCATGTCAAGGGAAGCTAACTGCTGTGGAGGAAGATACCAAAGGGTAAGGAGCATGGGGAGTGAGGGTAAGAAAGGTTTCTACAAGAGTAGAGTAGAGAGACCTCTCTGATAAGGTAACGTTTGAGAGAAGTGAGTCAATTAGTTGTCAGCTGAGGGGTGGGGGAGGTGGGAAAGCATTCCAGGGAGAGAGAATCACAAGTGCAAAGGCCCTGAGGCGGCCGTGAGCATGACAGTGAGAGTGGTATCAGTGGAGCTAGAAATATGGGGGCGGATGTGAAGACATTTATGGAGAACCAGTAAGATTTATGAGTAATTGTATGGTGGGTAAATGGTGTGACTTAGGTTTGGCTTAAGGCAGGGGTGCTTAACACTTGTCTACACTTTAAAACCATGTGTGGACCATTTAAAAATTCCCGTGTCAGTGCTCTGTTGTTCTGTTTATCTGAAGTTCAAAAGTGACAAAACTACTCAGAAGGTACAAGGAACTCTGACCACTCAATAATAAGAAGACCATGTTATTTAAAACTGGGCAAAAAAATTTTATATATATATATATGTATACATATATATATACACACACATGTATATAGACACATCCCAAAAGAAGATATGCAAATGGCCAGTAAGCCCATGAGAAGATGCTCAATATAATTTGACATCATGGAAATGCAAATTGAAAGCACACTGAGATATTACTACATACCCACTAGAAAGACTAAAATTGAGACTGACCATACTAAATGCTGACAAAGCTGTGGAGCAACGGGAACTCTCATACACTGCTGGTGGGAATGAAAAATGTTATAGTCACTCTAGCAAACAATTGAGCAGTTTCTTAAAAAGCTAACATAACTTTACCATATAATATGACATTTCTACTTCAATGTGTTTACCCAAAGGAAATTAAAAAAATATGTTCACACAAAGACTTTCTTATATATGAATGTTCATAGCAGCTTTATTCATATTAGCTGACAATGGAAACAGTTCGGTGTCCAATAACAGGTGAGCGTGTGAACGAACTGTGATATAAGTACACGGTGGGGTACTACGCAGTCATAAATAGGGATGAGCCAATGACCCATATGTAACGACATGGACGAGTTTTTAGAAGGTAGTATTAAGCACACACACACAAAACAGCAAAACAAAACACAGAACAAAACAAAAACAAACCACAGACTACCTACCATTGATTCCAATTACATGAAATTCTAGAAAAGGCAAAACCATGAGTGACCAAAAGCAGATCAGAGTTTGCCTGGGGTTGAGACCGGCAGGGAGACTGCAAAGGGGCACAAAGGATCTTTTCTGGTGTGAAAGAAATGTTCTACAGCGATGGTGGTGGTGATTTACACAAGTATATGTATTTGTCAAGGCTCAATTGCACACCTAAAATGGAATATTTTAGTATCAATGAATTATACTTCAATAGAGCTGATTGAAAAGAAAACTCATCTTTAATGGCAGAGGTCAGATTAGTGGTTACCTGGGAGAGGGGGCACTCCTGCCTGGAGAGGGCACAAGATAGCCTGCTGACGGACAGGAAGTACCCGATACCCTGATCTGGGTGGCCACCGTAAGGATGTATGCTTATGTTAAGACTCATTGAACGTAGACTCAGGATTTATGTGCTTTACCCTGTGTAAACTATACTTCAAATTTAAAAAGTAATGGTGTCTGGACCTCACTCCTAGAAATTGGGATTTAATTGGTCCAAGATTGCTGTGCCCAAGCTTTGCTATATTTTAGGGGCTCCTAGGAGAGCCAAAAATCCAGCCAGAGCTGACAGCCACCATTTTTTTAAAAAGATTTTATGTATTCATTTGACAGACAGAGATCATAAGTAGGCAGAGAGGCAGGCAGAGAGAGAGGAAGGGAAGCAGGCTCCCCGCTGAGCAGAGAGCCCGATGTGGGGCTCAATCCCAGGACTCCGGGATCATGACCTGAGCCGAAGGCAGAGGCTTTAACCCTCTGAGCCACCCAGGTGCCCCCAGCCACCGTTTTTAGAGACAGGAAGGAGCACAGTGTTGAGTCTGAGGACTGGGGCATATTCTGACGCCATTCCTGGTCTGGTGGCACATTCAGGGATGGGGAGGATGCTCAGCTCAGCTTTGGCTTTCAGGGGATTTGAGGTGAGGGTGGATCTTCTGAGCTTCTATATGGACACACACAAGGCTGAGCAGGGTCCTCCAGACTTGGAGACTGTAGACAGAGCGGTGTGCTGAGTACTCTCATGAAATGTGTTACTTGGTGGGGTTTGCTGCTTTTCCTACTCCTAGGGCTAGATGGCAGCAGACGAAGGCACACAGGACACCTTACGCCTCCAGTTCAAGGCCCTGCAGGAGATGCAGCACAAAAGGTTACAGAAGCAGATGGAGAAACAGAAGGAAAAGGAATTGAACCTCGAAATCAAAGTCGATGACCAAAAAGAGTCCTTTGAGATCTCTGATGGCCTTAGCCTTCTCCAAGCTGGGGAGCAAAACTCGAAAAACAGCTTTGAGCAGAGGTAAATGCAAGTTTAAACTCTCCTGGGAGCACGGGAGGGAGAGGGAGAGAGGGGGTGAACTGATCACAGACCACTGGACTGATCAGGTTGATTAGATGTATGTTTCTAAGTTGAGCCACAGATGTTTGATAGATCTGTGCTCCTGTGGATATAATCTGGTATGAACTGTATTTAAAAATCATTTAAAGTCAAATGGAAAAGTGGAAGCTCATCAGGGTGTAGTTTATTCACTTGAATTTTCTTATTCAGTCTCTCATGAAAATCGTGTTTGGGTTTCTGAGGAGATGGTTGGCTAACTGTCATGGTTCATAAAAGATCATTGCTCCAAACTCTCATCTGGGATCGTTCTCCTATGCCAATTTCCCTCTCCTAACACATGACAATCCATAAACATACCTGCATAAAAAAGCTCTTGATTCATTCCTTGGTTCTTTGCAGTGAAAAGGTTGAAAGGAGTCCAGAATCTTCTCGTTTTGCTCTAAATTCAGCAATATCACAGATGCATATTGATTTATTCTTGCTATTAGAAACAGAAGGCTATGTTGATACAAGATTCTCTGCTAATTAAAAAAAGAAAGAAAGAAAGAAGGAAGGAAGGAAAAGAAGAAAAAGAAGCCATAATAGTTGTTGAGTTGTCTCTTTGCTTCCGGTTTGGCCCAACATCTCTCTTCTCCGTTTTCAGATTCTACTTTTTATGATTTCTCAATTTTCAAAATGTTATGCTAAAAAATGCTAATTGGGAAAAACATACAGGTTGTTCATTAATTGAAAAAGTTCCTATGGCTATTAGCTCTAAGTTAATTCCAGACCTACTTCCCAATGCTCTTTCCCCAAATCAGAGCGGCTGGAATTGGTGGAGACTTGAGCTACTGGTAGAAAAACAACACTGATGATAATACCAAGGGCCCCTGGGCAGCACAGTCAGTTAAACATCCAACTTTTGATTTCAGCTCAGGTCTTGCTTTTGGGGTCATGAGGTCATGAGTTCAAGCCCTGCACTGGGCTCCATGCTGGATATGGAGCCTACTTTATTTTATTTTATTTTTAAAGATTTTATTTATTTATTTGACAGAGATAGACACAGCGAGAGAGGGAACACAAGCAGGGGCAGAGGGAGAGGGAGAAGCAGGCTCCCCGCTGAGCAGAGAGCCTGATGCAGGGGTCAATCCCAGAACCCTGAGTAGAAAGTAGAGTTTCAACTCCACTGAGCCACGCAGGCGCCCCATCCTACAGGCCCATTCTTACCGCCACCTAGTGTCCGGCGGGATACAGCACACCTGCGCGGCAGAGGCCTGATTCCCGCCCATTGCTACCTGTAATTCTGCCTTTCCCTTGTAGGATGCTTGAAGATGAGGTTGCACACCTTCGAGAGCAGCTCAGGGAGACGGTGGATGAAAATGGGCGATTGTACAAGCTGCTGAAGGAAAGGGACTTTGAAATCAAACATCTCAAAAAGAAAATAGAAGAGGACAGATTTGCCTTCACAGGTAGCCGCAGCATGGCTGAACTCCCCGCCCCGCCCCGCCGCCGAGAAGGCCCCATAGCAGGCTTAGCCGCCACGGTGGAGCACCCCCGGGCAGGGCAAACAGCAGGATGCAGAGGGCAGGTGCCCTAGAGAGAGTGCCAAGGGCCAGCTGAGGTCAGGCTTGTCCAGATGAGGGCGGGAAATGAAGCAGCGAGTGGAGGAAGAGGCCAGTGCGCCAGGAGATGGGAGTGCGAGAACGGCGGGGACAGTCAGCCAGCTTTCTGGGCAGTGCTGATGCCCCATCGAGGACTCACAACAGATGCTCTCCATAGGTGCTTGCTGCGTGTCAGTGGGCTAGCTGGGTCCATTCTGAGCCACCCAGGTGCCCCTGGAATTGGTGGAGACTTAAGCAATCACCAAAGCACTGTGTTGGGCTCAGACATTGTATTTGAATGTGAAAAAACCCCAGTGGAAGTAGGCATTTTCCCCACAGCATGTGCTGCCCCAGAAAAGTGGATGGGACAGGGAAGGTAGCTGTTCTGAGGGGATTTCCTAGGACCCTGGAGGGTCTAGAGTGGGGCTTGTCTTCAGGTGGGGCTGGACTTTGGCTCTGTTGGTAGGGACGTTGGCCTATGGGCCTGGAGTAGACCTTAGTTCTGTGGGTGTGGGCTGGATATTGGCCCTGTGGTTATAAGCTAGACCTTGGCCCTGCAGATCTAGTGGGGACCTTGGCCCTGACTGTCCTCTATTCCATTTATACCCATTGAGAAATTCCCAGGTAGCTGACTAAACCAGAAAGTTGGTGTAACCAATCACAGATAACAGCCAGCCTATGCTGCCATCTGCCAGGGCGTCCCTCCCTGCCTTTAAGAGCCAGTCTCTTTAAGGGTGGGTGCACGCAAAGGACGAGTACTGAATGAAAAAGCAAAGGGAATTTGGTATCCTAAAGGCCCTGGGTAGCCTATTGTGTCTCCTTCCATTCTTTGGGCCTCTTCTGTCTAAAACAGAAACCACACTGAGGAGAAGGAGTTGTGAGACATAGAAACACACCCAGCCTGGCTCGAGCTCAGATGTGAAGGGGCAACTTGCCCTTGGACAGGGCTCTAGAGAAGCCCATAAGCTGTAGGGGGGAAGAACAAGATGCTTCCTCACCCTGAGAGACTGGGGATCTGGGGGCTCCTCCCTCTTGCCCAGCCTGTCCCATGCTCTCTCTTTGTCATCTCTGCCCACTTGCTCATGGCCTCCTCTGATTCCCAGCCCTAACTCTTCCTCAAGACCGCTTGAATCCAGTCCTTGCTGTGCATTTCCCATTTCTGATTTCCTACGTCAAGTCTGGAAGAGAAAAGTCTGATGGGCCTGGCGCATGTTTTTAGACCAGGCCACAAGGGATGGACTGTTCACAGCTGACGTACTGGTTTTCTTTTAGCTGGATCTTTGGTGATTGCTTTAATTCTGTTTTTTAAAAAACCCTATTTCTTTGTATGAGTTTTTAGTGATTGCTCAGGTGATCACAAGATATGTACCTTTTCACAGTCTACTTAGAATTAGTGTTTTGCCACTTCAAGCAGAATGAAGAAATGACCACGCTATCGATCCCTTTGCCCTCCCCTGTAGAATGCAGCTTTATCCATATTGTATCTCTATATATTGAAAACCCCAACAAACCGTGTTATAATATTTGCTCTCAACCATTACACATAAAGAGCCTAAGGAGACACAAATAGCCTATTATATTTACCCATATATTTGCATTTTTGTGCTTGTCCATTCATTGCTGCCCCCTTACCATGCTGTTGAAGCTTCAAGAGTGGGGTTTAGGAAAGCCGGAAAAAAAAAAAAGGAAGATTTTTCTTATTTTCTCTGAGTCCCCCTTCCTGCCCTTTAGACTAGAAAGGGCCTAGTAGGAGCACCTGCATGGCTCAGTCAGTTTAGCATCTGCCTTTGGCCCAGGTCCTGATCTCAGGGTCCTGGGATCAAGTCCCCACATCCGGCTCCCTGCTCAGCAGGGAGTCTGCTTCTCCCTCTCCCTCTGCCTGTCTCCCCAGCTTGTACACTCTCTTTTTCTCTGAAAAAAGTAAAAATCTTAAAAAAAAAAAACAGACTAGAGAGGGCCTCGGTTGGACCTCTTCATGACCTCTAGTTCCGGGATTTTTGAGTCCTGGAAGGAAAACATAACCCAGAAAACTCACTGCTGGGACACGTGTACTTCTAGGTCTGGCTGCCATCCCCATGTTCCAAACCCTTTCTCTTGAAGCGTCCCCGGCCTCTTCAGCAGATGGGAGATGGCCAAGGGCAGCTGCTCCTAGTCGCCCTACTCGGTGCCGCGCCCAGGCCAGTGGCAGCAAGCCTGGGCTGAGTCGCCTTGAAAGCCATCCAGCATGCTTGTTTACCTTCCACCAGTTGTCACTCTCAGGCTGTTCTGAGGCTTGTGACAGTCATATTAAAAAGCAGGCCGAGAAAGATGCCACTGCCAGGTCCCCATTGCTAGAGCGCAGAAGTGTTCAGAGAACTTGCAGACCATCTGACCAGAACTGCCGTTACACAGCTGGGCTGGGGGCTTTCAGGCTGTCCAGTCAGTTAATAGCCAAGCTGGGCAAGCTCCCGTTGCCTGCCATCGGCACAGCACCACATCTTTCAACTTCCCACATTCCCATCCTTCCAGCTACCTCTTCCCCAGCCTCCTGCCTTTGCCCACTGTGTTCCAGCTACTCTGCGCTGCGTGATGGTCCTCAGATACTCCAAACATATTCCTGCCTCTGGACCTTTGCACTCGCTGTGTCCTCTACTTAGAATACTTTTCCTAGTTGAGAACACTCTTCTTGATGGCTTGACCCCTCGCTTCATTATTCATCCAGGTCTCTGTTCACATGGATCTCCTCAGACATGCCTTTCCTGACCACTCCATCTAAAATAGCGTCACCCATCCCTCTCACCGTCTTGCCCAGCTTCCCTTTATTTCATAGCTCATGGTCCTCCTGGACATTGGTATATATATTTATTTGTTTTTTTATTATCTTTCTCCCCAGCTAGAATGTAAACTCCATAAGTCTTTTTTATTCACCATTAAATCCCTAGTACAGAGAGTGCCCAATACTTGATGAAACCCAAAAAATATTTACAAGTGGATGCGTGCTTTTGTACTGGTTAGGTGTCACCACAAAACTGTGTGCAAGAAACCAGCATGTAACGTCAGCAGCATTCAGCAAGAAACATGGATTGAGCTCAAACATCTGGGGTTAATTGGGGCTCAGCAGATCTAAGCCAGGCCTGGCTAGGGTGGTTCAGCTTTGTTCCACGTGTCTCTTCCTCTTCCTGGGACCAGTCAGCTGGTCTGGCTGTGTTCTTGTGGACACAGTACAAGCAAAAAGAGGGGGAATTAACTGCCCAAGTCCTGTTCAAGCCTCTACCTGTGCCTTATCTGCTAACAACCCATTGGCCAAACAAGTCATTGGCTGAACCAAAGTCAGGCAGGCATAGAAGGGTCGAGGGGGTACACCCTATTGGCTGGAGGGCACGGCAGAGTCATAGAGCCTAGGGTGTGGATATGTAACCCTGTCATTGAGGAGGACATGAAGAATTGGGGCAATAAACTTACATCCCATAGAAGTAAAATGTATACTTTTCTGAGCAGCTACATTTCTACTCATTGGAGTTGGGTTTCAGGGTTCCCAGGTACGTGGTCACTCGCCTGAGCCTCTGCCCTTCCATGAGTGTTTTAGCTTTTAAAACCCCGGGACCACTGGTAGTGTGCCATGAGTTTGATGTGTAGGCCTGTGTGTTTCACTGATCTCTCTGTTTTCCTTTATTGTAGGGACAGCCGGAGTGGCCGGGGATGCGATTGCCACCAAGATTGTGGAGCTGTCCAAAAAGAACAGGGTGCTGACAGCAGAGTCAGAGGGTGCAAAAACCAGAGTGAAGCAGCTGGGCAATCGTGTCCGGGAGCTGGAGCGGGAAGTGAGGGGCCTTGGTCATTTTCTTGCCTCCAGAGGGGACTCCCAACACCCTGGTCTACTCCTCCAGAGAGGGAGCCTGAGTTCCTCAGTCTTTGTCATGTCCTGAGGGGGTGGGGGGAGTGTGTCTAGAAGCAAGGGGGAACACAGGGCACAGGGAGGCAGCCATCAGGGTGGTTAGGACTCGGAACCCGAGCCTGACCACCTGGGTGTGATTCTCAGTTTCATCACTAACCTGCTTTGTGACTTCCAGTAGGTTATAAATGCACCGTGCCTCAGTTTCCTCCATCTGACACATAGCAGTAGTAACAGTACTAACTGTAAGGTTTTTCTGACCATTAGAAGATGTAACCGTGTAAAACATTTCAACCTGTGCCTGGCAGGTAGCAAGCGCTAGGTAAACATTTGTACCTAAATTAACAGGGATCCTTGCTAGTGTGGCGCTAGACCCGGCAGCACTCCAGCAGCTGGTCTCACTTTTGCCCGTCTTCCTCTTTCTGCTGCCCCCTCCCCTCCCACTGCTAGTCACAGACCCCCCCGTCCAGTCTTGCAAGGACACAGCCCAAGCAGCTCACGGTACCTTTGGAGCTGGGATGGAATCCACGTGCTAGAGAAAACCTATGTATCTCCCTTATATGGCTTATATGAATAGTAATTAATTTAATCATAATATGGCTATATTATATTAGGGGACTTTCTTGAGTCACACAGCACGCAGTGGTGCCTCATTGCGACCCCAATTCTGTGACCCTCCACGGTCCCCCTCAGTTGTTATATGCTGCCACTGAATTAGAACTTCTTTATTCTTTAACAAATGGTCTGAGAACTACCTCAAGCTCTGTGCCAGGCCCTGTGGGGGGAGCAGAATAAGCATGGGTTTTGCCCTCCTCAGAGGCAGACCCAGCGCCAAGGGCCCCTTAGAGGAGGGGATACACAGTGGGTCCCTGGAGGGTGGGAAGGGGCCACACCGTCAAAGGTGTGGGAGGCCCCCTCCAGCCCCCATGCAGAGGGCTCAGCAGGCGCCAAGGCCCTGAGTGGGGACGAAGGTCTGAGAGGAAACCCAGGTGGCCAAGAGTAGAGGAAGATGAGGTTAGAGAGGTGGGAGGGCAGGCCACCCTCGGCCTTGTCAGACGTGGTCTGGTCTTTGGGTGAACAACCGGCAAAGCTTTAAAGGGACTGTATGAAGCTCTGGGCTTGGCTCCAGGCCCTGAGCCGGTGGAGCAGGTTTCTTAGCATCTCTGACACTGTCTTCCTGTCTACCACACGAAGTCCATTATTCCTTTACACTGTGCCTCCCAGATTGTGGACGGAGCTCCAGGATACGGACCACGGCTACAGTATTAAGTGTGAAGCTGTTAGTGAATCCTAGTGTGTGACTGGGGAGTGGGCCAGACAATCCATTAAACCCTCTCCCATTGCAGAGCTGTTTGTAGGGGCAAGTTCTTCCATGAATGGTCCTAAAGTGAGCTGAAAGGTGAACCAGTGAGATCCAGTAACCACACACCCGGCGGTGACATGGAGCACCGCACTCAGGCCTCATAGTTGCCAAACAGAATCCAATATTAAATGCAAGTTTTGCTTTGCAGCTGCAGGCGGCCCTGACCAAACTACCAGCCACAGCGGCCACAGACGCGGGAACCAAGGCATCGAGGGCTCAGATGGGAGACAGAGCCTTGGTATGAATTCTCTTCTGTGCTGGGGATTCCATGAGGCAGCCATGGGCCTGGGCCTCCTATCCTCTGTGGGAGTGTAGGCGCCTCTGTCCGGGGTCCACCCCACTGCTGAGCCAATGCCCACCAGTGAAAAGTATCCTCAGCATGGCCATCAGGGAACAGTAACCAAGTCTATGGCCTGAGGACAGGAATGTCCACAGTGGAGGCTAGTGAAGGTCTAACTGATTCAGTCCCCAGAGATGGAGAACAGGAAAGCCTGAGGACCCTGGAAACCTAGAATTTCAAGACCATCAGGGAAGTCCTGGTCCAACTGGCCTCCCATTCTCAGCCCGGCTGTATTCTTTGTAGCATCCTCACTGGGGAGACATCCAGCCGCTTACTTACCCCAGGACAGGGAGCGCACTACTGCCCAATAGAGCCCTGTTGGGGGTGAGGGGACATTTCCTATTGTGAGAAGTCTTCCCTTTTGGAGCTCTAAATCTACAAAGTTGGGGTGACTGTTGGGAATGGTGGCTTGTTCCCCAGATTCCGTTCTACTCAGCCAGTGAGTAGGGCCTGGAACCCAGGCAATGGGAGTGGCTCCATGAAAGGAAGGCAGTGTGACTCTGTGGGCTCCAGGGAGGGGCGTGGAGCCCATGCCAGATAAGAAGGAACCTCAGAGTCTTTAGAACAACCCAGGAGGCCTCCCCAGTGGCGTTCTTGGAGATACAAGGAGCCAAACCTTAGGACTCCCTGTTAGTGCTCCTTTTCCAGCTCCACCACCCTTTGCCTACAACTCAGGGTCAAGCCACCGCTTGCCTCTCTTGGGGAGAATTCAGCCTTCAGTCTATAGTGATAGGCCCCCAGAGTTCCCGTGGGGTGGAATCTAGGGGGATGAAGGCTAGTCTTGGGTAACTCTGTCTCATTGCTGGGGAGGAGAGAGAGGGGCTCGACCCTTGGCGGGGGCTGTTCTGTAGGGCTTTTCGTGGTTCCAGGGAACATTGCTAAGCGGCTCCCAGTTTATCCAGAACATTGAGTGTTGCCATGTCCCTGATGAGGCCGCCATTGATGGGAGGATGCTCGTTCAGTCACTTGTTGGGCGTGTAGGATCTTCTGAGCCCTGTAACACAGGGAATCCAAGACTGGGCCTCTGTCCACAGGGGAGCCCAGGAGAGGAGATGAGTAGCCACACCAAAGGGAGGCAGGGACAGGGCCTCCGAAAGAGCCCCAGGGCCTCAGAGTTCAGAGAGGGAGCACACCCTCCCCGTGAGGCTGCCAGGAGGTGGGCTGGGGCGGGGGGGTCCTGGGGTGGGCCTTGCTGCAGAAGGGGATTGGTGGGGGAGGCCCCTCCAGCAGGAGTACTACAGGCCAAGGCTGAGGGGCCAGGGAGCAGTAAGTATCCCTATTCTGTTTGCTAGCTGGGTGTTGGCTGGACAGTGTTTTGCTGCAGCCCTGGGCCCACAAGGGGAAAGGGGTGGGGTCACCCAGGGAGGGCGGCCTCGACAGACCATCAGCTGGAGCTGGAGCTCTCAGCTTTGCTCAGTGGCTGCGGGAAGCCTGGCAGACTTCTGACAGAAGAGGGGGTGATGGGCAGCAAGCCTCTGTTCAGCCGTACCCTGTGTTTTCCAGGGCACCTTCTGGTCAGAGAGAGAAGCAAAGCAGCGTGCCCCCTCACTACCTCGTTCAGGGTAACCCAAGCCTGAACCACACTTCAGAGGTCTGTGCGGGGGCCAAAGCGTGTTCCAGAGTGGAGCCGAATGGTCTGTCTCCACATGGTGTGGTGGGCGCGGGGCTCCCCGAGGCTGAGCTG
The DNA here is from genome assembly GCF_922984935.1 of Meles meles. Taxonomy (NCBI): domain Eukaryota; kingdom Metazoa; phylum Chordata; class Mammalia; order Carnivora; family Mustelidae; genus Meles; species Meles meles. The sequence goes on from NC_060069.1 coordinate 27,458,518, forward strand.
CGAGAGCACTGGCATCATCTGTTCCCCCCCGCACTGCGTCGCAGTTACTCCCTCACAGAAAATAGCCCAGGGAAGGGGAGGGTTAGGCCCCCACTCAGGTCCCCCACAAAGCCTGTGGAATTTCGCTCTGGGCAGAGGCAGCTCTGAGATGGCAGTGATGTGGGCTTGGCCCAGCTGTCCAGGAGGAGAGGACGGGGCTTGGCAGAGCAGAGGGGAGAAGGCTGCCACGCACGTGGGCCCAGCCCTCCCTAGGACACTGGCTAGCCCCTTTGCCAGCTACCCCAGGCCAGGCCAGGCCCCCCAGCATTGCCCTCTGGCAGAATCTGTCCTAGACAGCAGACTTCCTCTGCCTCTTGTCTCAACACTCGCAGGCCTCCTGGGCCCTGGGGTTAATATACCCCTGTTTTACAGATGACGAGACCAGGCTCAGAGAGGGGAGCCATGGCCTGCGTTCTAGATCTGTCCGCAGTGCGTGCTCTCCCTGTGCTTTGAGGGGATCACGGTCGTCACGTGGGATGCTCACAAACACAGCTCCTGCACCATGGCCTGTCGGGGCCAGCGGGCCTAGTGGTACCAAAGGCCCGTTAGGCGGGCGGCAGGGGGACAGGCATCCAACAGCAGGGAGCAGGAATGGCAAGCAGCAGTCCGATGCGGGGGCAGGGTGGGGGAGAACACACACACACACACCTTATTTTTAAAAGATACATTTGTGTTTTATGTAAGTTCCCAGTTTATACTCTGTTCACACTGGGTATGCTGTTGAGCCTTGTGGTGATGCTGTGAAGAAACAGGACAGACAAGGATTCTCGTACCCATTCCATAAATGAGGAAACCAGATGAGGTCAAACTTCTTGGACTATGCGTCTGGTTCCCGTTTCCTTTCCCCGTGATTTTCACCTGGGCTATCCACAACCTCTGCGGACCAAGGAACTTCCCAGACCTAATCTCTGCAGATCTGCCTTCTGCACCAGGGCCCCCGGGAAGATTCTGCATGTGCCTAGTGAGGAAAGCTCGGAAAGCCAATGCAACACCTACCTGGCTTCCCAGAAGTTCAGCCAACCTGGTCTGTCGGGGCAGGAGCAGATGGTCCTGATGGGCTGCTCCACCCACCCATGATGCCTGGGTGCCAGAAACAGCTTCAAGTGAGACAATCAGCTAGGGCAGGGGAAGGACCGGGCTCCTTCTAACCTGACTCATGTCACACACTGGCTGTGTGCCCTAGGGCAAGTTACTCCCCCTCTCTGGGCCTTATTTTTATCACTTATGGAAGGGGTTCCAATGGGCTAACTGTGGAATCCCTTTAATACCAACCTTCTGAGAGCCTCAGAAACTTCTATTGAAGATGGAGACATGGGTGGCATATTTGAGGAAAATTTACATCCAAGTAGTTTGAATCAAACATAATTAAAAAAAAAAAAAAAAGACATGGCTAAGAGTTCCAGCAGGCAGAGTTTTCATGGTTGCTGCAGTTCTTCAAGCCACAGAAACAGAGCTTTTGGCAACAAAACTGAATCCTTATTTCTGCTGCGGGAGCTCCTTGCCAGGAAGGGGAGCTCAAGGCCCAAGCTGATGGTTTCAGGAGAAGGAGACCCCAAGTTAGGGTGGTCGTTGAGGGTTGCCTTCTGTGATGGAACTAGTCTCCTCTTTATTCCGAGTGGAGATGGTTTAGCCGTGGTTCCAGTCTCCCGAGCATAGCAGAGAGACCCCTCGCCTAGGAAGGGTCTGGAAGGGGTGGAGCTTGCAGGCCTCCTCCAAGGACTCCCCCTTGGTGGCTACCACCCGCGTCCCCGGTTGTGCAAGGCTCTGAGGAAAGGTCTCAGCCTCCAGAGGTGGGCTGCCACGATACACGTCCCTGCTCCACCTGTCCCAGCCAGGTTCCCCACCCCCACCCCAGCCAAGAGGACTCCTCCCTCCTCTAGCCTCTGCTTTGCACATCTGGAAGGGGCTGATGACCGAACCCACCTCACAGACCTTCCTGACGATTCAATGACTTGCAGCATCTGGAGCCCCTAGCCCGGTGCCTGGCACAGCCCTGGGTGAATGGAACCAGGATTGTTGTGATGATCTCAGCAATAAGTGACCACTCTCTCCTCTGTCCTGCCCAACTAGCCAGAGACCCCAGAGGTGAAGGCCTTGCAGGACAGGCTGGCGGCCACAAACCTGAAGATGAGCGACCTCCGCAACCAGATCCAGTCCGTGAAACAGGAGCTCCGGATGGCCCAGAAGGTATTCCAGAGCCAGGGCTCAGGTGTTCTTGTGGGGCTGGGATTGGGAAGAGCACGGCCAGGACAATGGGTTCCATTCAGGAGCACCAAGTGCTGGGCCCTGTGAGTATCATGCTCTGGGCCAGGCTCCAGATCCAGTAACTTCCTTCTGTCAGCCCTTCCTACACACCATTAGTGAGTGGGGTTGCTGGCTGCCTGAGGGGCTCTTGTGGTGCCCTCCCCAGCCTGGACAGAGGAGGACAGTGCCCTCTACCCAGGGAGAGTCCTGTAGATTTCCCTCGAGCTACGTGCACCCTAGTGGATCCTGGGTCTCTCCTTCATAAGCCACCTTGGACTTGGAAGCCTGCCCAGACTTGCCTCCTGCCCTCTGCTCTCTGTAATATTAGAAAATGAATAGGTTGTTTGTGTATTAAAGGCCCCTTTCAAAGGAAAATGCTCAGACTTGGGACACAGTCCCAGCTGGTTCATTATTTATTTTTATTTACATAGTGAATTCTCTGGCATTTGTCTTCCCTGCTGGAACCACTCAGACTAGCCAAGATTTCCAAAACAGTGTTCTATTGTGGAAACAAGCGCCAGAGACTCAGGACGCTAGATTTGTTCCCGTGACAGGCTTCAGGGACCCAGGGCACCCACTGGAGGGTTTTGTTTCGACCTCAAAGCTTTGAGGTAGGGCCTGTGCCCCACCCTCCAACAGCCGCAATGTTGAAACTTTCTGGAATCAAACATCCTCAGTTGACGTTTAGGGGTTCTCCTTGCTGCACTCAGGCATGGCCGCTAGTCAGAGGCTTTTCACAGAGGGCGAGGCACTGTGGTAGCATACTTCCTGCAGCCATCCAGAAGGATCTCGGTTCTAAGTGGCAGGTGAACAATTTGAGGAAGCAGATTTTGGTCAACTTTGTGGTTCACTCATCCCAGAATATGTCAAGACCAGAGGACCCCATCTGGGCACTGTTGGCAGTTCCTTGCCTGCTGGAAGCATCACCCAGATATGCAGGGGACAAGGGGATGGCTACTTTCCCAGGGACCTCCTCCGAGAGCATGGTCTGCTGGCCTTTGAAGCAGGAGGCAGGGGTGCAGATGGAGGGCCAGGCCCTCTGGGAGCCCCACGCCCCCAGCGCTGCTTCTGAGGATGCACCCCTTTTAGGGCTCTGGTGGGGGCCCGCCCTCCTGGCCTCAGTAAAGGCCCCACCCTTTTCAGGTTTTGATCAGCGAGGTGGGCGAAGATGTGAATGTCCAGCAGCTCCTGTCCTCCCCGGGGACCTGGAGGGGCCGGGCTCAACAGATTCTCGTGCTGCAAAGCAAGGTGAGTGAATTTCTGCCAAAGGCCCTGAACGGAGGGTTTGAAATACCCCCAGAAAGGTCACACCACCCCACGTGAGAGACACAGAACCCTAAAAAGGCCCTCAGGCCCAGCAGAGCATACTTGCAGGGCTGTTGTTGAATATTCTCCCCCCACCAGCCTGATTTTAATTTGTTATTTGATGAACAAGCATTTATATAACACTTACCACGTGCCAGGCCCTGGCGCTTAACGCATGCCAAAACCTTTGATTTATTTTACTCTAGACATATTTTTTTCCCCTAGTTCATGTAAATTCGCGTGACTGTTGTACTTGCCGGCTTTTTCCAGTTTTGTCCAGATGCTTGTAGACTTTTGAAAGTTTGAGTTACCCAGTAAAGACTTAGCCTTGTCCCCCTCCTTATGTTCTAAATATTTTGGACCATCTTTAGAGGCTAAAAGCTGGCGCTCTGGAGCCAGGCTGCTTGGACTCAAATCCCAGCTCTCGACTCAGCAGCTGTACGACCTTGGGCAACACCTCTCTGGGCCTCGGTTTTCTTCTCCCTATACCATGGATAACGATAGAGGCTCTCCCACAGGGTTGATGGGAGGACTGAATGAGTCAATGCGCGTAAAATGGCCAACACGGTGCCTGGCGTGGAGCGAACACTGTACAAAGGTTGAATGTGGTTATCTTCTTCTTTCCCCTTCAAGCCAAGAAGTGCAAGAGTAGGAATGTAACTTCCCCTATTGGCCAAGCACATGGCCTTCATTCCCAGGGACTTCAAGTTCACAGTTCCTGGGTTGCTTGGATCCTTGGGGCCTCCTGTGGGATCCTTGAAGCCAACACCAAGAGGGGATGGTGTCCAGAACACTGTGATGAATGACCGATGTGTGGCCTTGGGGTTCAAGAGACCCCAGTTTGAGTCTGGCCTCAGTCACTGGTCTACAGTTTCTGTGACCTTAGACGAGTCACTTCGACCCTCTGCACCTCAGTCTCCTCACCTGCACATGGAGAGTGTTGTGGGTTAAATGAAATAACATCTGTAAAGTACCCAGCACAGTGTCCAGCCATAATAAGCACTGACACATTAGTTGTTAGTTGTCATTGTTGTTAAGCTGTGTAAAGAAACGATTGAGAGTTTCATACTGTGTTCTCTAATGCTTAAATGGAATTACCACACAGTGCCACACGAGGGCGCTGATATGTGCTTTCAAAACAATGCCACTGCCCTTTACTGGGGATCCTAGGGAATTTGGGCCCCCACAGATTTACCCAAGGTATTCCATCATTTATGTTGTATCAACATGGAAGCCAGGATTAGAAGGACCCTAGGCTTTATTCACTTCTACCCCAGTGCAATAAAGCCATCGTTCTGTGGGGTGATATCTACCTGCCACTTGAGAGCCTGTGAGTGCTGGACGGTGCTGAGGGCTTCACCTGGGCCATCTTGGCGTTTCTTAAAATTACCTAGCCCTAAAAAGTGCCCGTAGGACTTGTTTAAAATACATATTCCCCATCCTTCCCCTGGAGCTCTGACTTGTTGGTCTGGAGTGGACCCCAAGATTTGTCATCCCAAGAAGCATCTTGGGGGTTCCCAGACTCAAGAAAAGTTCAGGATACCGAATCCTTATAACATTATGTGGGGGGAACCCATTTCACAGGTGAGGGGGCCCGAGATTCAGATAGGTTAAGTAAGCTGTGCACAGCCATACAGCTAGTGAGGCTTTGAACTGGTCTCCCAGCTTTTAAACCCCGCCCTCCCTATGACGCGTCTCTTGCAAGTGGCCAGGACCCCACATCTCCCAGGTCTTGGGTCAGAGAGTCCATCCTTGTACTGAGGTCTTCCATCCTATTCCTCCCAGGTTCCTGGACTCACATCTGCTTCTTGGTCTCACAGAACCCCTAAGCGAGGGGGTTATTTTTTTCATTCTCAAGCTAAACCTCCCTCCTGTCCTCCCCTGCTTGACTCAAGATGCCACCTCGGGCCTCCCACCCCCACCTCAGTGCCCCTCACACGGGGATCCTGCATCCACCTTGAATAGCAGCGTCTTCTGTCTAGTGGGGCTTCCTGTCGCGCACCTCACGGCAGCCCCTGAGTGGCTGAGTCTGTGAGGGCAGACCCCCTGTGCAATGACGAGTTTCACCCCCTTAGGTTCGCGAGCTGGAGAAGCAGTTGGGACAGACCCGGAGCCAGTCTGCAGGAACACCCCGTGACGAGCCGCCTGTCTATCCAGACCCAAGGAAGCTGTCAGCACAGGAGAAGAACCTGCTGAGGATCCGCAGCCTGGAAAGGGAAAAACAGGAGGGCTGGGAGGTAATGCAGGTCCAGGGAAGAGTTCAGTTGGGCCCACGGGACCGGGAGATCGTGACCACCTCTGCAGGGCCCTGAAGCCCATGTGGTCACAAGCTCTGAGCCACCCCTTAGAGGCAGGAGACATCTGGGGCTTGGGGGTCCCCCCAGTGCCTCTTCCAGCCTGTCAATCCAGCTGGAACTGCCTGACTGGGTCATCAGCCCATTTCCTGAGCTTTGGGTGTTCTGGAGATGCTAGATCTGAAATTCTCACCGTAGAAGGAGCAGAAATGGTCAGGGCCCAGAATGATGATGGCCCAGGGACAGGGTTAGGTGGAGCTCAGGGGAGAAGGGCTCCAGACTGCTGAAAGCTGGGGGCCGCATCTCCCTGACTATGCCAGGAGTGGCAGGAGCCTGACTCTACCAGGCTTGTGCGACAAACAGAATTGATTGGCTTGTGTAGATGAGCGGTGTAGAGGTGGCCTAGCTTCAGGCACAGATGGATCCAGGGATCTGGGGATGTGGTCTCGCTGCCGCTTCTTCCGGACCAGCTTCACTCTCTCCCATGGGGACGCCTGGTAGTCCCAGCCTCTCTCTTCCAGCCTGGCCCCCACAAATAAAAAGGCTTCTCTTTCCCAGTGGTTCCAACCCAGTCCCAGAATGAAGTGTCCCCTGGCTAGCTTAGGCCATGAGCCCATCCCTGAGCTGAGGGTCCAGGCTGCTCTGACCAGCCAGGCTTCAGATCCCTACTCCAGGTCTGGGAGCTGAGTCAGCCTCTCAGAAGTGGGGAGCAGGGCTTTCTCAAAGAAAGTAGAGGAAAAAGTGGGACAGGGTGCTGGCAGGTAGTGGGCTTCCTGATAGTGAGGCCTTACCTTTCCATCAGGAGACTTCCATTCGTGAGTGCCAGTCCAGGACTAGACCCTGTGTTAGGAACATTGTGACCATGTACACACTGTGACCTGTAGTACACCCCCAGGATCCTAGATCATCAGGTGTCAGGAGGGAACAGTGGGCCTGGAGAGGCTGGCCAAGCCAGGTCCTCCTCGACCTTGTATGCCAGCAAGAGGTTTGGGCTCTTATTTGAAGGAAGTGGAGAACCACCAAAGTGTTTTAAGTTGTGGAAGGACATGGACGGCTGTGCATGTTGGAAAGGTCGCGTGGTTAGGTAGGGGCAGGGGCACTTAGGTCTGAGGACACATGGAAGGCAGAGGCAATAATCCACTTGAGACGTGACCGAGGATCTGAGCCAAGGCAGTAGGACTATAGCCAAAGGCCAGACACCTGCCACATTTGAAGGTCGACTTTACAGGGCTCAGTGACGGGATAGAAAGGGGAAAAGCGGAAGGATTGTACAGGAGTTCCGGTCAGTCTAACAGGTGGGTAGGGGGGACAGGGAGGGATACCGGTCAGTCTAACAGGTGGGTAGGGGGGACAGGGAGGGAACTCAGGGGAGATGGGAAATTTGAAATGTTGGGTTTGAAAATGTTGGGTTTGAGGTGCCCCTAGCTTAGAGTTACACATTCACACAGAACAGGATATATTGCGGTCATTGAACCAATTGTAAGCCATAATGTGTGTGGAAGGAAGCTATTCCCTGTGTGTCCTTCCTCTGACAGGTGCCTGCTAGAGCCTAGAGTGCGTAGACAGCAGAGCAACAGGTAAACAATGGCTGCCTACGGCAAAGATCAGTGGTCTTCAGGATTCATCATCTACTATTTTTCATTTCTGTAATTCACTTCCACAAGGATCTGAAAACACTTTTCCAATGATAATTAACCCTCAAGACCAAAGCAGATTATATCACCTCTTGCCCAAAACCCTCCTCAGGGTCTCAATCTTGGCTCCTGATGGTTTACCTAATCTAGTCTCTGCCCTGTCTGACCTTGCCCCTGACCTGTCCCCTGTCTCACTGTGCTCTAGCCACACATGTTCTACCCCAGGGCCTTTGCTCATCCTGTCACCTCCTTTAGTCTCTTCTCAGATGTCAACTTTCACAAAGGACTTCCCTGACAACGCCATTGTCCTTCCCCACCCTATTCCCTTCCCCAGTTTTCCATAAGCAGAGCAACAGGTAAACAATAATAACAGGTAAACCGTTTAACATCTGTCTCCCCAGCTAGGGTGTTAGATCCTTGGGGACACACTGTTTTGTTCTCTGCTGTTTTCCCAGCACCTATAACAGTTTAAAGCACACAGTATCCCCTCAGCTGAGGCCTTATTTGAGAAGGAAGGAAGGAGAAAAGGAAGGAAGGAAGGGAAGGGAAGGAAAGGGAGAAGGAAGAGAGAGGGAGGAAGAAGGGAAGGAGGGAGGAAGGGAGACTCTGAAGGCATGCCCAGCACTTGAGTTGCCCGTTAGTAGCTGACCAGAGCACGGCACAGTCTGGGCTGACATGCTGGACACGCGCGGAGGAAGTGAGACGATGCAGCAGGGTGGCCCCTCCCTCTCGTTCTGGCTCTTGGTGGGATGAGCCACTTCTGTTTGAACCCTAGACTTAGCCCACAGTTGGCAAGTGGGACTCCTCTCATGTCTGACCCTGACAGAGCAAGGGCAGCTGCCTTGATGCCTGTGTTCTTGGGCTGACGGAGGAGTGCTGTCATCTGTTAGTGACATCTGTCATGTACAGGGCAAGGCCCCACCTGACACCCCTTAGAGGTGGGGCCCGGGAGCTGGGGCCCAGCTCTGCTGCCTTGCTCTCCAGCCTTCAGAAGTCCCCTCCTGTCCCTGGGCCTCACCTGTGCGCAGGAGGCTGGGATCCCTTCAGCGTCACTGCCCAGGACTATCCTTCCTGATTACAGAAACTTGTGGCTGAGCGGGATGCTCTCCAGAAAGAGCTTGAAGAACTGAAGAAGAAGTTGGAGGGTGTCAGGTCCCGGAATAAGGTGCTATCCAGCGAAGTGAAGACCCTCAGGAGTCAGATGGGGACCCTGGTGGAGAAGGGCCGGCATGACGATGAGCTCATCGACGCCCTCTTGGTATGACTCTGCCACTCAGGCCTGACGAGAGCACCCAGTGCCTCCAACATAGGGCCCCCAGCCCGCCCAGAAGCCCGTGACCCGGCCCCAGGCAGAGTGAGCCCTCACAGACCCCAGAGGCCGCCACCAGCATCCTTCAGAAGCCCATGGCCTCGCCTGGGCACCAGCCCCAAAGCCACGCCCCAGGGACAGGAGCAGCTCCGAGGCTGCCCAAGCACGCGTACACGTCGTGTTGTGTGGTATCGGTGCTGGCTGTAACGTGCGAGAGCCTGGCGCAGCCACTGGACCTGTGGACCCCAGAAGGGAAGAAGTGGGTGAGCGGGGAGGAGCCAGGAGTCCACACTGGGTCATTCCATCAAGGAACGGAAGGGACAACTGAAGGTCCAGTACAAATTCTTGTCCGTGTGACAGCACACAGTCCCTTCTGGGTACTTGGGGTACATGTGGTTCATAATGGTTAGTCACCAAGACAACCCCTAGGGTCATCTGTTCTAATCCCCTTTCACACCTGGGGAAACGAAGACAACAATTAGTTGACTAAGTCATCCAAGATTATACAACTGAGTTCAAACCGGGTTGAACCCGGTTCAAGGCTCTGACCATAAGGCCTGCCTTGATTATCAAGGCCCCACTGCTCTCCTGACCCCTAGCCTGGCCTTTTCTCTCTGGGATCTGTGCTGCCCCAGGGTTTTGGTCTCTGAATCCCAAATTGTGCCCCAGGCCCCGTGGCCATGCCTGGCTTGGCTGGGGGGCCTGGGGTGGTAGGCGGAGTACACCTCTGGGGACACCTCCCTGGGGGACACTAGGCCAGGGGCACCCCCTCTCTGAGCCTCAGCTCCCGGTTTTTAAATAAGGTGTGGAGCTGCATGTCCTCGGCGGTCGCTGTGTGCCATCATTCCGTGTTATTGCAGACAGCATGATGAAGGCTGCAGGCGAGCCCCAGCCAGGCCATCCACCAGCACTCTGCCCTTGGGTTCTCTGGGCCTCAGTTCCCTCCATGTTCCCAGTCACTGATCTGTCCTTCCTGTTGACTGTCAAGTGAAGCCTCCAGCCTGCTAGTGTCCTGGGAGCATCTGCAGGAGATGGGGGGACCTCAGTCAGGTGCTGAGGGATCCCTGGCCAGGGGTCCAGGTACTGCCTTCAAGGCCATCTCCCAGCAGAGGGATAGGGTTTCTTCTTCCCCAAATATCTCCCCCACTGGCTGAGATGCTTTCTGTCATCCCGAAAGTCCCTTCGATGTCCTTCTCAGCCCCATCTCAGAGAAGGAAGTTGAGGACAGGAAAAGGGCCTGGTCCTCCCTGCCTGTTGAGTCCCCCAAGGGCAGGCAAGGAAAGTCCTCCTGCTTCTCAAAGGAGCAGGAGGCGTCCCACTGTTAGGTTCCTGCTGCAGCAGGGAGTGGGTAGGGAAGGCGGTCTTCCCTGTCCTGCCTTGCCCAGGGGTCATGGCTGACCTTGTCTGTCGTCTGCCCTCCTGCCTGGCCCCGCAGGACCAGCTGAAACAGCTCCAGGAGATTCTGGGTAGCCTGAGCCTGCAGGAGGAGAAGACCCGGGCCTCGCAGCGCCACCTGGACCAGCGGGTCAACAGTGAGGTGCAGCAGAGCAGCAGCCTCATCACCCAGCTGCGGGCCATGGTGGCAGAGCGGGAGGCCAAGGTGCAGCAGCTGGAGGTGGAGATCGGCCAGCTCAGTGTGCAGGTGAGTCGGGCGCCAGCCCGGCCCGACATCCGTCTCCAAGCCTCAGCGCGTCCATCCACCGTCCAGAGAAATCTCAGCAGCTTCCTCTGCTCCCCACTTATCTTCCCTCAGGCCACACCACATCCCCACTAGCTCCGCTCTGGCCCACAGCTTCCATCTGGCTTCCCACTCCTTCTCACATACCTTTCCTCTCTTTCCTGGTTGTCTCCTGCCTCTGCACAAAAACTGTCTGTGGCCCCCGGTCGCCCTTGGCCTCAATGCTTAGGGGTCCAGGCTCCCTCCTGCATCTCCTCACGCTCCCCAGCTGTGGCCCTCGTCCTAACAATCCAAGATGATGGCTTCGGTGCCAGGCTTCACGTTCATGTTCCAGGCAGCGGGAGGGTGGAAAGAAGCTGTACTCCACCCAGTTTGCAGGGCCCCACATGACGAGCTCCTGCTGCCTTCCCTCCTGCACCTCCTCTTCACCCTCCCTTTCCTCCCACACTCTGGCCGCATGACCACCATTTAGCTCCTCACACAGCCCTGCTTTCTCCCCACTCCAGGCCCGTGTGCATGTCTGAAGCACGTGCCTTCCCTTTCCTCCCCTACTGCCACTGCCTGGCCAGGGGCCCCCAGCCTTTAGGAATTACCGAGTCATGAGCTCCTTCAGGGAGCCCCAGGGCCCCCAGGCTGTGCTCCGTGCCCCTCTTGGGCACTCTCCTAACTCCCTGTGCATCCCCAAGACAAACTGTTGTCACGCTGTGTGATCGTTTTCCTGCCCCCCACACCCAGGGGTACATACCTCGGTGCCTCCTGGCTTGGCCCAGGACTGGGCAGCCAGTACAGGCCCACAAATGCTATCCAGTGAGGGAGCTCCTGAACGGTTGGACCTTGACAGATGCCTTAGGGCCATAGCCCTGGCTGCCAGGAGTCAGGCGCCAGGGGCTCTCTGCAGCTCCTTCCAGTGGTGGTGGTGGTGCTCAGAGGGGAGGGGACTTGGCAACCTTAACAGGCACACAAGTCTCCCAGTGACAGAGAAGCCTCACAGCCAGGCTGACTGGTATAGCCTAAGGCATGCCACAGAGCAGCCCTGCCCTTTATTCCCAGGGTTCCATGATCCCCTCAAAAGCATGGGAACCCGGAGCCCCTCAGCTCCAGCCTTGGCCGGGTGTTGGTTGGGGCTGGTGGTTTGTCTCCCTCAAGCAGTCCATCCCCTAGGATCCTGGTGGCTGGGGTGGAAAATGCTGAAGTCCCCGAGGCTGAGGGGAGCCCAGGGTTATGTTAAAGGCCTGGGGACAGGGTATGTGTGGCAGTGAGCGGGGGGCACTGCCTCGCCATCCTTGCACTGCTTGCTTCCCACTGGGAAGTGAAATCTGAGGGAACACACGGGAACATTCCAGTAGTTTCACCTCACCACTGTCCTGCCTCCCGGCACACAAAAGGGAAACACTTCTTACCTCAGGGATCAACAACCGGCTGGGGGCCAAGCGTGACCCAGCAGACAGCTGATGGGTGCGTCTCAGGGGGGCTGGGGCCGGGGGACATGCCGGGTGGGCTGGCTCTCACACCAACTGTCCACCCCTGCTGGGGGTCCTCGGGGGACTCCTTCTTCAATCTGGCCTCACCAGCTATCCGGAAGAAGGAGGTGGGGGGAAGAGGGAAGGGGGCCTGGTGAGCCCAGCCTCCCCTCCCCCCAGGACCGTGGCCCTTACTGAGGTTCTGCCAACCTCTCTGGTTCTGGCTGTCTGCCAAGTCCAAGTGTCTCCAGCTGACAAAGGCAGCTGGCCTCAAGTCACACCTGGCATTCACCCTGCGTGGGTGGGGCTGCCCGCGAGAGGTGGGTCCACTCAAAGACATCAGTCTCTGATCTGGCCCGAATCAAAGGCCGTGCACTTCCCTTTGGGACCTGAATGTAGAACAGCTTCCCGGCCCAGTGGCCCCCTGGCGCCATGTAGCTCCCTTTCTGAAGAGAGTCATTATTAGACGCCATTATCATGCAAGGAGCGCCTTCACCGCCTTCACCAAACAGGCCTCGCTTTCCACTCCTGAAAAGAAGCCTCTTTCATATCCCCTCAAAGCCCCAAGCTCTAGCCAAGGCCCCCCTCCTGCCTTCTCCAGGCCTCTGAGCCAAAGCGCTGAGAATCGACCCCACGTCTGTTCCCTGCAGTATCTTCAGAATAAAGGAGTGGGCAAGGGGTCTGGTGGGACCGAGGTCAACACCGCCTACACCAAGTTCCTGGAGGACCCGGGCCAGACCAAGTCCCCGGCCTCAGCAGGCGATCACGTTGGCAGGCTTGGATCTTCTCGGTAAGAAAGAAAAAAAAAAAACAAAACAAAAACGGGATAGAAGTGTTGGAAAGTGAATATTAATTATTCAGAAGAAAGCCTGCCTTCTCTGGGAAGCCACGGGTGCAATTTTAAGATGACTGTGGCATTGTCCTGGCAATATGAGGGCCTCTCGTATTCCATTAGCCTGCATCTGCATGGGGGAGCCAGTGGGCCCAGATATTATTACCGGTGGCAGTAATTATTACTGGCGGCAGCTGCCTGTGATATCGTCTCTGAGCTGGCCTTGAAACGCACCTCTTTCTAGGACTCCCCGAAAGACCTGTGTTGGATTGCTTGAGGCTCTGATGTCTCCCGGTTCTGTCTCGTTTTGAGCCAGCAAGGGTCCTGGAAAGAAGGGCAGCAAATCCGCAGGACGGCCCAGTCCAGGTTGCTGCCAGGGCCGGCACTGGCCACCTCCTTGGGCTCCCCGGATCCCTGCCGGCCCCTGCTCTCCTCCCAAGCAAGGCCCAGCCTGCCTTCCTGGGTTGATGATCCCCTTCTGCCTTCACACAGCTCCGTGACCAGCCTGGGCCACACACTGGTGGAATCTGCTCTCACATGGCCTTCTCTGTCCAGTCCTCATGGGGCCTCACCCAGGTATGAACCCGGGACTTCAGGGCCCCCACCGTCCCTCCCACCCTTGATTGCTCAGCCAGTACTGCCATCCCACTGAAAGGAGGGGAAACCGAGGCCAGGCCGCGTCCAGGGATTCCTCGAAGTTTACATAAGGACGTGGAGGGTAAGGGAGACCCAGTGCCTTGTCCGAGGTGATAGAGCAAGAAGCTACTGGACCAGAGTCTTGGCCTCTGGCTTGCAGTCTAATGTCCCTTCCTGCTACCATAGAGTTAACACAAGGAACCTTCCGGGGCCTGGAGCCCAGCTCCCTTCCTTGTCTTCTCTTCCCCACAAGAATCAGTCTCTAGGGGAAGAATTTCATGTCGTATGGGTTCCCACTTTAAGTCACTGATATCCCCTCAGCTCTCTGGCCCCCTCTTTGTTGTTAGAATCAAGCCTGGGGCTTCAATAGGCTTTTTGTTCTTCCTGCCAGCTCACAGACAAATGGTGGCTTTGTCCTGCCCCTGAGCCCTGTCCTGAGCCCTGCCCCCGTCCACTGGAGCCATGCTCCTGCTGTCAGCCCCCGTCCCCACCCCTTAGGCGGGTCAGCTCAGGCTCTGGGCCAGGCCTCTGTGGGGCCTGAGTCCATGTTTGACTTGCTGTGTGGCTCCAGGCAGTGATCATCTCTGGGATGTTATTTCCCAAGAAGGGCCTGAGTGAGACACTTCTGGCCTGACATCTGGCAGCACGGGGACCGTGGGCCAAGGCCGACGCTACAGTTGTCCCACCCGTCAGCCTGGGGTCACCAGGGCATTTGGGTGAGAGTGGGCGGCTCTGAGCCACAAGGGTTCATGCCACACTTCCCAAAGTGGGAGGCCTCCTGGTGCCCCACGGAGAATGGACGGGCTCTGTCTCCCTGAGGTTTTAGTCACAGTAGTGGGAGCAGGAAGAAGGACAAGATGGTCCTCAAGACCCCTTCCAGGCCTATGTGGCTGTGACCTTTGCCCTCCACAGGGAAACAAGAGCAGACTTGCTCCTCAGCTGTCCAGACTGCTAGTTCCCAAACTTCTGTGTTGTACACTGCACAAATGCTTGCTGAACCCAACCATGTGCCAGCCCTGTCCCCATGGGGCATACCATCCTCCACTGTCAATGACAGGACAGGCAGGAGTGACCCCAGAGAGGATGTCTGCTGGGGCTGGTATGGTGACCGTGATGGGGTGTCTGGGAAAAGAGCCCCTTTCTTCTATGGCCCCATCCTCTCCCCCTCTCCCCCCATGAGAACATTGTGGAGGTGAGATGACCAGAGCTTTTCTGATGGTCAGTGTGCACATAGACCCACCGGCTATCAGCTGGGTTAGATGTGAGCTCTGACTCGGGTCTGGACCCCTGCTGCTGACTCAGAGACCATACTTGGAACAGCGAGGCCTTAAGGTGTATTTAAGAGTCAGAACACGGAAGGGTCTGCAGTTCTCAGGCCCATCTCAGCCAACCCCTCAGTATTCAAAAGGAGGACCCAGGCCCAGAGAGGGAAAGAGACCTGCCAAGACCCCAGACCAAGTTAACCTCTGGTCTCGCACGCTCCAGCCCAGCTCTCCCTGTGTCCTGTGATCCTAGAGGAGCAAACCAGGGCCACCAGGGTCTCGGGGGGAAAGGTGAGAGCAAAGCAGAGAGCAGCTTGGGACTCACACGTGTGCTCTTAGGGTGGGGTGGGGGTTTGGGTGGGAGACAGAGCTCCCCTTCCGTCTGGGCTCCAGCCAGTGGGTAAGGGTCCAGTAGGCAGGCCCAGTGATAAGGAAGGAAGCAGTGACAGGCTAGATCAGCACTGAAGAAAACAGACCAAGTCACCAAGCCAAGCATCCATGAAAGTGGGCTGGGCATGGGGCCAAGTCAGGGGCTACAGGAGGGCAGGGCAGGTTGACAGAAAAACAGAGGTTGGGCTCACCTGGCAATGGGCAGGGCAGCCAGGCCCCTGGCCACACAGGTACCCAGGCCACCCTAGGCCCTCAAGGGCCAAATTCTATAGCAGCCAGCCCAGTTCCAGGCCCCATACAGGGACCGGATGGACAGAGATACTGATGCCGCTCTAACCCCAGTGGGTCAGCTGCGCAACCAGCTGAGTGAGATCAGGAGACTTCAGCAGGCACAGGAATGATGGGCTGAGAAGAAGCCAGAGGAGGAGGACCAGCAAGCCCAGGAAGGACTGGGATGGCTTCCTTCTCTGTGGCTGTCTCTGAGGATCCCTGAATGTTCTTCCAATCCCTCCCACCATCAGGGGTAAGTGTGCATCTTCAGATAACCCCTCAGATGACTTCTGACCTCTGACCTCTGCCCCATGCTGGTCTGCAGGTTCTCGGACTCCCCCGAACAGAAAGGCTGGCAGGCACAGGTGACAGAGTTCAAGGCCCTCTGGCAAGCTGCTGAAGTGGAACGTGACCGGCTCACGGAGTTTGTCAGTGTCCTGCAGAAACGGTAACACATGGCGTCCCGGGACGAGCTATGCGGGCCTGTGTGGCCTGGGGGTGTGACAGCCTGGCACAAGGCTTGGACAGGGACCCGGTCTCAACTGTGACTGGGTCCACCTTCCCGGAGAGTTCGGCTTCCACGGTGTTGGTCTAAAGCATTCGCTATTTGTCTGCCTACCTAGGTTTCCCACAGCCTTGGGGCCCTGTTGTCCCAAGTGCGGTTTGCCCTGTCCTACGTGTATTCGGTGGGACTGTCATATGCATGAGGACGTGAGGTGGGAGTCTCAGGGGAGAGGCTCTCTGGAGTTCAATCAGTCAGATCAGTCCACAAACAATCAAAATCTCTGATGAACAGGACACCTTCCTCAGGGCACTGGGGGCGTTGGTGGGAAGACAAAGGCTTGACGCACTTCCGAATTATAAAGAGCGAGAGTTGCTCATAGATGGCTGCTGAGACTTCTCTGGGGAGGGGAAGGGAAGCATGTGGCCCCAGGCAATGGACCAGGAGGCATAGTTTTCTCCAAGGGGCTGTTGACAGACTTCCATTCAGATAAATCAGTGCTCCTTGTTCAAGTGACCCTTTTGGCAAGAATTGCAGGTACTCAGGCCAACGCATGGCCCAACCGTGTGACCTCCACACTGAAAAATATAGAGGACACCACCGAGTTCCTGCCCTACTGGGGCATGCGGCCAGGGCTCTGTGGTGACAGGCAGTAGAAACCAATCCTGGCTAAGTTAAGGGAAAGGCAGATTTTGGAAGGTGCTGGCAGGCTTCAAGGGGTGGGACAGGAGAGGAGCCCAAGGAAGTCTGGGAATCTTGGGAGCTGGATGCGGTGGTAGGAACCCTTGGCTGTTTCTCTCGGGCACTGGCCTGATGGCTTCTGGTTGCTGTGCCAGTGGGTTCTGGGAGAGAAGGTCTAGCTGGCCTAGGTTGCTCACAGGTCCTTCCCTGCATGTAGGCCAAGCACCTTGATTGGAAGTCCCTACAGGTGCTCAGAGAGTGGAGGAGGGGCGGCTTGCCAAAGGGAAAAACAGACTGCCCTTAGCAAAGAAGGAGTGAGGGCTGCTGGGAAGTGGTCAATGGATGGCCAGTACCTAAGCAGTAAGAAGGGACCAGCTTTAATGGTTTCTTGTGTGTGTGTGTGTGTGTGTGTGTGTGTGTGTGCGTAACCCATGAAGATACGAATTGCGGACATACTCGGGTATAGGAGAAAAGTAACATTAATTCTTTTTCTGTAACAGAAATGTAGTGGCTGGTACAAGCCTCCAGTCTACCAAATGGAAGAAACATTCTCCCATTTCCCTCGAGTGGCACCAGAGTTTTGGGGGGTTTCGTGAACCAAGGTGATTCTGTTCTGTATTGCTGTGTAACAAGCCACTCCACACTTCGTGGCTTCAGACACGATGGTATATTCCTTCTCATGGCTCCTTGAGTTAGCTAGGGGATTCCAGTCCACATGACGCCTGCATGACTCACATGGCCCGGTTCCACAGGAAGCTCCATGGAGGTGCCTTGCTTCTCCTTTACTGGCCTCTTTCTCCACATGCTATTCCCTCTCCCAGGGCCTCCCCATGCAGAGCTGGGATTCGTGGGAGGCAAGCAACGCACTCAGGGCACAGAATTTAAGAAGGCACTCACTAGGGTCACACATGTGTGATTTTCTCTTAACTTGATCTTTTTGGGTTCACTCTGCTGCTCTGTGTCATTTTAGGGTGCGGGGAAACTAGCTCTCGGAGGCTGTCCCAGGCCCATGAGCCAAGCAAGACACACGGCCTTTCCCACTCAGGGGCATTGCTGTCTCCTGGCGCTCTAACAAGAAAGCATTCAGATGCCTCCAAACCTTTTTGGATTTCTCACTCTGAAGTATAGGACCTGCCGTTCTCAGAGATCCCCAGTTTCTACTCCCTTCTTTTTCTGGGGAGTCTGTTCTGGTCTTACATCAGGGAGGCAGAGTTTTGCCTTTCATACTCCGTTCTACCACTGCCAGCGGCCTCAGCGGTACTGAGACTGCAAGTCCCAGTCTTGTGTCCTTATGCCAGTGACACCGCTGTGCTCCGCTTGGGGGTCCCCTCACCCCCCTCTTCGTGCAGTCAGACTGAAAATGACAACAGAGCTCATCCTTGTTTCCCTTCTCTCAGGTCCTGTGCCCAGGCTTCACTGCCTCTCATCCTGTTGTCCAGTGTCTGAGAACAACTTATTTCGGATATTTTATCCCCTTTTCTAGTTGTTTGCAATAGGAGGGGCTAGTCTGCTTAGTCTGCCATGACAGAGGTCACTAAACGTGTCTCTTTTTGAAAAGCATATAATTGGCTTTGTTTTTAGTTTTTATTTTTTTTTTAAGATTTCATTTATTTATTTGAGAGAGAGAGAGAGAGAGAAGGTGTGTGTGAGAGAAGGGGGAGGGGCAGAGGGAGAAGGAGAGAAAGAATCCCAAGCAGACTCCCTGCTGAGCATGGAGCCCCACCTGGGGCTGATGTGGGGCTCGATTCATAACCCTGAGGTCATGACCTGAGCTCAAACCAAGTCCGACACTTAACTGAACAAGCCATCCAAGCACCCCTTGGCTTTGTTTTGAAATTCAACCTGAGACTTGGTGCTTGATGAGAGTTTAATCCATTTTCATTTTTGTAGTATTTGGAAATAGTTTGATCATCTCAATTAATATTTTCTATTTGCCGTGATTTTTCTGCTCCTTTTTCTCTGTTCTCCTTTCTATTTGATAGGTCAGGTTTTATTTCTCTCTTTCATACAAGTTTGGAAGTCATACATTCTATCTCTATTCTTTTAGTGGTTACCTATAACTTTTTTTTTTTTTAAGATTTTATTTATTTATTTGACAGACACAGATCACAAGTAGGCAGAGAGGCAGGCAGAGAGAGAGAGGGAAGCAGGCTCCCTGCTGAGCAGAGAGCCCGACGCGGAACTGGATCCCAGGACCCCGAGATCATGACCTGAGCCGAAGGCAGCGGCTTAACCAACTGAGCCACCCAGGCGCCCCTACCTATAACTTTTAACATAGAATTCAGCAAGTCTAAAGTCAGTAGATTTCTTTATTATCCCTTTGAGCCATAGGATAACCATAGAGGTTTTTGTTTTGTTTTAGTCATCTCTACCCCCAACATGGGGCTTGAACTCATATCCCCAAGATCAAGAGTCCCATGCTTTTCCGACTGAGCCACCCAGGTACCCCGAGAAGTTTACAGTGTTTAACTCTGACTCCCCTACTTGTGTCTTTCACATTACTGGTTTCTAAGATTTCTCTAATACTGCATTCTTCTTTCTAAACCTTCTGACATTAACCCTCCAAGTTAATCTTTTTAAAAATTAGCCAGGGGCGCCTGGGTGGCTTAGTGGATTAAGCCTCTGCCTTCGGCTCAAGTCATGGTCTCAGGGTCCTGGGATCGAGCCCCGCATCTGGGTCTCTGCTCAGCGGAGAGCCTTCTCCCCGCCCCTCCCCACTCTCTGCCTACTTGTGATCTCTGTCTGTCAAGTAAATAAATAAAAAAAAGTTTTTTAAAAAATTAGCCAGTGTTCACTTACTTTGGACAACTCAAAAATGACTCCTGTCACTCTTGCTTCTTGTATCTCAGTCTCCCTTCTGGGTTCAGCTTCCTTCTTACTGAAGGGCTTCCTTTTGTTCAGCTGAGAACACGTGGATGGTAAGCCCTCCGTGTCCTTGCTTATTTTGGAATCTTTATTCTGCCTTTCACTTGAAAGAGAATTTCATTTGGTGTAGAATTCTAGATGGTCGGGTACTTTCTCTCCGCACCGGGAGGCTATGACAGCTCACTGTCTTTGAGCATCCGCTGTGGCCAAAAAGAAATCTGCTGTCGGTCTGGTTGTTGTTCCTTCCTAGTCACCTCTTTTCTCTCTAGATGGTTTTGCAGATATTCCTTTTGTCTTTGGTATCTGGGAGTCTCACTGTGGTGGGTCTAGGTACTCTATCTCATTGTATTTCTGCTGCTTGGGAACTGGTGTGCTTTTTCATTCCGAGGCCTTCAGTCTGCATATTGCCAAGGGCATCTCCCATGTGTTGCCTCTCCTCATCGTTTCTGCTCTTCTCGTCTGAAATGCCT
Organism: Meles meles; assembly: GCF_922984935.1. Classification (NCBI taxonomy): domain Eukaryota; kingdom Metazoa; phylum Chordata; class Mammalia; order Carnivora; family Mustelidae; genus Meles; species Meles meles. The sequence continues at coordinate 27,478,389 of NC_060069.1, forward strand.
AGTCAGCCTATGGTAGACCTTCTTTTTCTTTTCTCTGCAACTCTTAAACCTCCGTGATATTGTGGGCTGATAACTGCATGGTTTCTTCAAATCTGCCTTCCAGCTCCCGAAATCTCTTCAGTTGCACTTCCTCTGCCACGAAACCTATTTTAATAACTGATTTTTTCACTTCTAGCAGGAAAAAGAAGCCTTCACGAGGAAGACTTCTCCTTGTATTAATTTTAAACTCACTCATCTCTTTAGAGTTGCTCTCTCGTCTTCATTACTTACGACCCTAAGTAATAACTGTTGACTCCCCCGCCCGGTGAACAATTTCTCTATGTGGTTTGTACTTTCGTGTTATTTCTGTGAGCTTGTCTTCAGTGTTGTTGGTTTATTGTCTTTTCCTGTGGGAGTTCTCGGGTTAGGAAAGTGCTCCTGTGGAATGGTTCTGCTTTTGTCTCTGTGGAGCTTTGGGGTTCAGTGGTCTCTGATTGGTTCTTTATGCTAATTTATTGGTTTAGGGTTTCCTGAGCGCATGAGCACTGGCCTTGTGTTTCAGTTTTCTCGCGATTGGTGCTTCCCCCCTCCCACACTTAAGGCCCTGATAGACTACAGGCTTCCTTACCACTTCCCTGGCTTAAGGGTGTCTCAGTCTTTTATTGCAAACGGGGCACTCTGGAGGCTTCCAGAATCATGCAGGGAGCTTCCTTGCAGTTTGCTGCCTTATAGGAACCCAGGATTATAGCTTCTGCCCTCACATTGGCATCAAAATCCCTGCTCTATGCGACTGGAAGTTTTATTAGTTTTTCTATTACAAACGTATTTCTGTTATTGTAAAAAGCCTTCTTTTCCAACCTACAGTTCCCCATTCCGCATAGAAAAGAACTGTCAGAACTTCTAAAATGTTTTCTTTGCACATCCAAAAACGTACCTGCAGATATATGTGTACACGTGCCTGGACATATGTGCACATATGCTCATCCTTATTACAAGATGGACTCATGCTAAACACATTTCGCGAGAGTTTTTGCGAGAGTATATCACTGTCAGTTTCTAAATGGAGTCACTGGATCAAAGAATGTGTACATTTAAAAGTTCACAAATAATTATTTTAACATAAATCCATTTGCATTCCCATTAATAATGGGAACTATCTGCCATTTCCCCATACCCTCACCTCTACAAAGTTTTATCAATCCATAACATGTTTCCAAGCTAATAAAGGAACACTATTATCTCAGTTGTTTTGGTCTACTTTGCTATAACCAAAAGTGGGGATGGGTATATTTTTCACATGCTTAGAGCCTTTTTAAAAAAGATTTTATTCATCAGAGACAGGGATCATAAGCAGGGGGGAAAGTAGAGGGAGAAGCAGGCTCCCGCTGAGCAGGGAGCCTGATGTGTGACTCGATCTCAGGACCCTGGGATCATGACCTGAGCCGAAGGCAGATGCTTAACAGACTGAGCCACCCAACTGAGTGAGTGCCCCTGTTTATAGATTTTCTGTTAAATATCTATTCAAACTATTGCACACTTTTTAGGGAGTCATTTATATTTTTTCTTTACACCCATAGAGCTCTTTATGAATTATGTATACAGTATTATATATGTAGTATAATATTATGTATGTTTGTCTTTCATGAAGGTCTTGTATCATTTATATTAAGTTAATGCCTGGGTAGCGGGACCTCCTTGTCTGAGTATTCTTTGTCAGTATCCCCACACTTATAGTCCTCATGAAAGCAAAATTTTTACACGAACATATTCACGAATGACTTGCCTTGCTTAATATTATTCACTTTACACCGCCACTGGGTCAGTTTGCTCAGACTCTTGAACTCTAATAAAAATCAATTACAAAGTAAAATGACAAAGTAATAAAAAAAAAAAAATCTGGTCTGTCAGAAGGTTGATGATGCATATGGTGTGAGAGAGCTGGTAAGAATCACCCCGAAGCCATGACAAGCATCGAGACAAATTAGCCCATTTTGTGATCGAAGAAGAAAAAAATCTGTGAGAATCAAGACTGGTCCAAAGAGAATAATCAGAATCCCAATGGGAAGACTTGAGTAGAAAGTGAAACTGTGGGACACCTGAGTGGCTCAGTCAGTGAAGTGGCTGCCTTTAGCCTCAGTCATGATCCCAGAGTCCTGGGATCGAGTCCCATATCGGGTTCCCTGCTCAGTGGGGAGCCTGCTTCTTCCTCTTCCTCTGCCTGCCGCTCCCCTGCTTTTGCTCTCTCTCTGACATATAAATAAAATATGAAAGAGAGAAAGAGAGGAAGAAAGGAAGGAAGGAAGGGAGAAAGAAAGAAAGAAAGAAAGAAAGAAAGAAAGAAAGAAAGAAAGAAAGAAATTGTGGAGGCCTGGGGAGGAGCAGCCCCAGACCAGGTGAAGGAGGGAGAAAGGGCTGGCCCCCGTGTGTGTTCAGAGGAAAAGCTTCAGGGCCTGCTGATAAATAAGAAGCCGCAAGCAGCAAGGGAGAGTGAGAAGGCAAGAGTGCTGCCCGGGTGTTTAAGCTAAGCAACCGTATGGTTGGCGGTGACATTTATCAAGATGAGGAAGGCACATTTGGGGAGGAGAAAACAAAGGTTTGGTTGTTCCTAAACTCTGTCGGAATCAAGTGCTTTCGCGTTGCTGTGGTGTTTGCTGTTTGTTTTTTTCCTCCAGCACAAACAGAATACAAACCTCAGTAAAACGCAAACATCGCTGAAATACATGACAGAAAAATGAAAGCCCCTCTCCACCCCACCCCACCGGTGTCTAGTTAGTAACTGGTGCACGTCCCTGTTGTCAGCGTGTTGGCTGGGTTTCCTGAGCGCTGGTATCTATTTGTTTTTAAATTTTTAATCTGTTATAAAATTTTTAATTAGGTTATATATTATGCATAATCTTCTGCTACTTCGTTCACTCAATAATGTATCTCAGACATCCTCTTCAGGTCAGTACCTATTCTTTTTTATGGCTAAGGAGCATTTTTATTGTGTTAACCCACTATGATTTATTTGTCCTTTACTTATATAAGCGGCATCATACGTACGCGTTCCTGTGGCACTTGTTTTTCTTGTCTGGTCCCACGATGGGGAGATCTGGGTTTGTACATGTCGCTCTACTTCATTCCTTCTCGAGGCCAGACCAGCGCTGTCCAGCAGAACTTTCTGCGATGGTGGAGATGTTCTACAGTTCTGCTGTCCAGTGCAGGGGCCGTTAGCCACGTGTGGCTTGGATCCCTTGAAATGGGGCTGGTGTGACTGAAGAACTGAATTTTTTATTATATTTCCTTTTCATTGATTTCAGTTGAAATAGCTACCTGTGGACATAGGGCTGGCAGCCACTGTGTTGAACCCTGCCCTATTCTATCACATTCCACTGTGTGAATATTGACCACTTACTCTGTATTTCCTCTATTGATGGACTTGTAGTTTTTTGTGGGTTTTTGTTTTTTGTGGGTTTTTTTGGCTTTTGCAAATAAAGTTTCAGGGAACATGCTTGAACAAGTCAAGTTAGTAGCTGAATAACTGTGTTATACAGCTTCTTGTTGGTGGTTGTATGCTGTTGATAATTGTCACCATTCTGCTCCTTCTTGACTCTTCACTGAAGTGGAAGACCACTTCCTCCAACACTGTCAATTTCCAGACCTCCACTCTGATTTGCATGTGTGTATGCAACCCTTTGTTAGGTTACATTTCAGGGAGTCCTGGCCTTCTAGATGAATCTTTTGTATCACAGAAGTCTGAAATGCTATACCTACCACAGGAGAGACCATAACCCCAGCCTCAGTGAGATTAAACAAATCTTTCATGTGAAATGGCCAAATGTCCCATGAATTCGTGATGGGCATATGGAAAATAATAATAAGTCATAACAATAAATAATAATAAACAGAAGGCAATCACTAACTCCAAGAAAAGCAAAAAAATTAAATAAGAAAGAAAATGTGATCGTTCATGCTCCATGTTTGAATAATTGTTCTAATGTAACTCCCTGTGGTAGACAGGATTTTTGTCTCCCATGCCCTTCACTCCCTGCTGTTGTGTCTGTGAACACTTTATGATATATGGCAAAAGGGACTTTGCAGATGTAATTATAGTTATGGGCCCTAAAATAGGAAGATTATCCTGGATTACCAGGTGGACCCAATCTAATCACTTGAGCTCTTAAAAGCAGAGAAATTTCTCCAGCTGGGATCATCCAGAGATGTGCTACAGAAGAAGTCAGATGGATTCAGAGCATGCTCAGGGTGTCTGTTTGGCCTTGAAGCTGTAGAGGGCCAAGGGACCTCTAAAAGATGAAAATCACCCAGCCAACAGCCAGCGGGAAACAGGGACCTCAGTTCTTCAACTGGGACTGAATGCTTTTAATAACCCGAGTAAGCCTAGAAGTGGATTCTCCCCCAGAATCTCCAGGTAAGAGCCCAGGTCAGCCAACTCCGTGATTTTGGCTTGTGGAACCTGGAGCAGACAAACCAACAGAGCCTGCTGAACTTTGACTTCCAGAACTGTGAGATAATAAATGCTAAGTTTGTGGTAATTTGTTACAGCAGCAACAGAAAACTAATACACCCCCACTATTAATTCAGCTGAAAAGTGGTATGTAATCACCTTGGGAGGTGGAGGGGTGATCCTGTTTGGGAAGGGCTGACTCTGTTTGAGAGGGCTAAACTCAAGCTAAATTCTCGTGTTGCGTGACAGGAAGTCTAAAGATTATATTTAAACCTTGAAAAATAGCAGTATGGGCATCTGTAGAAATACGGCAGTAAATATTCAAAGAAACAGCTCAAAGTGTTCTAAGCGATTGCTTCTGGAGAGCCGGAAATGGGAATGGGGAGGAGTGTGAGGGGCTGGCAAGCTTTTCATTTTAAGCCTTGGAGAGAACTATATGATTTTTAAACACATGTTCCTGTGCTCCTGCAGTAAAATAAAGGACAAGTCACACCACCACTGGTATAAAACGCGCCTGCCTCTCTGAGAGCCAGAGCTGCTGGGGTGGGGGCTGCCCCTGCCTGCCCTGGGGTACAGCAGCCCCTCCTGTCTGATCCCCAGGGTGGAGGAGAGCAACAGCAAGCTTCTGGAATCTGAGAAGAAGCTGCAGGAGGAGCGGCACCGCAGCGTGGTGCTAGAGCAACATCTCGAGAAGATGCGCCTGGAGCCTGGGAGGACGTCGGTCAGTCAGAGAGCAGCCCCCAGGAGCAAAACAGGTAGGGGCTGGACCAGAGGCCCCAGTGTCAGGGCGGGTTGGGGGCAGCCTTGCTGCTTATGGAGGAGCCCATCAGCAGCACCGCTTCAGTCCCTTCCAGAAGAACGTGGGAAGCAGAGGCCTCCATCAGGGTGATGCTCTGCCTGCCTGTGCTGCTGGGGGTCCCCTTTCCTTGGCCTCCTGGCCAGAACCAGGAGCCCCAACGGGCTCGCGCGTGACCCTGACCCAGACACCTGCAAACCCCTCTGTGGAGTGACCATGCCTCCGCTAAATGACCTCAGCTGCTGCCCCCACCCCAGCCCTTAACCCTCTGCCCCAAGCTGAGGCTATTTAGACTGGGTCCTGGCGTAAAGTTGGCCTTCGAGGAGGCCAGGGCATCAGTGGCTGACCAGGAGAAGACTCTGTCTCTGCTGCTGGCTGCATTTGAGCAGGGATGAAGTAAGCAGGGGTGATGGGGTTTCTCCATAGGCCTGGGGACAGGGCTGCTCCATCTTATGTCCCACCATGCCCAACATGCAGCTGCCACGGTCTAAGTGGTGCCTTTAGCTTCCCCACCAGCAGCAGGAAGGGGGGGGAGGGGACAACCTGCTCCTCACCTTTCAAGGGCATGAGGCTAAGGCTGCTTGTGTCACTTCTGCCTTCATCCCCAGGACAGATCCTGTCACATGACCATGCCTAGCTGCAGAGGAGATTTTGTTGTCCTCAACTAAAAGATTTATAGCTCTAACACGGTGATTTTTTTAAAAAAGATTTTATTTATTTATTTGAGAGAGAAAGCACAAGAGCTGAGTAAAGGGAATAGGGAGAGGGAGAAGTAGACTCCCCACTGAACCAGGAGCCCGATGCAGGGCTTGATGCGGGCCTCGATCCTAGGACTCTGGGATCATGACCTGAGTTAAAGGCAGATGCTTAACCAACTGAGCCACCTGGTTGCCCCAACACAGTGATTCTTAAGGTGTGATCCCCGGACCAGCAGCATCAGCACCTTATGTGGCTGGGCCCAGCTAGGGGTGCAGGATGCCTGCACCGGAAGCCAAGGAGGGAAGAATCTTTAGTACAGAGGGACTAGACCTCCCTCCCTCTGATGTCCCCATCCCAATCCTCAACAGGCTCTGGAGTGGAGGTCCAGCCCCCACTGCCCTGCCTCTCCACACCACAGTCTATCCCTCACCCCCTCCCCTAGCAAGGACACGCAGACCTTTGTCCCCAGCCCAGATAAGATCAGAATGTTCCAGAAACATGTGTCAGGATGAGGTACAAAGCAGGAGTTGTGCACTTTTCCCTTGTCGCATCAGCAGGGCCGAGAACTCAAGGGCCCTTCCAGTAGCTGCTGAGGGTCCAGGCTGGGGAAGGTCCCTATAGCTTAGCCCTGCTGGACCTTCAAGAATAGGTCCTCTAGGAATGTGGTGTCACTAGGTCTGGGGCTTATGTCCTGAGTAACCCAACCAGGGGTGCTCAGCCACAGCAGAACAAACCATTTTGGTTCTGCATCGACAGCAAAGAGCAGCTGCTTGACAGAAAGTGTCCTTGTGGCCTTTGCCACCTGCCGGCCTGTGATGTGGGCAGAGCACCACTACTTCAGGGATTAGAGCACCCCCCCACATCTGTAGAACGAGGAGACCTGAGTCTGGGATTTGGTCCCTCCAATGGCAGTTCCACTCCAGTGAGGAAGATGGATAATCACAAAAACAAAACAAAACAAAAAACAGTAAAAGACATGCTAAGTCCGATGCGGGCTGGGGCTGGGGCTGGCAGCAGAGGAGGGGACAGGAGGCACTGAGAGAGCAGCTGGTTTCCGGGAGGCCAGTGAAGACCTCACGGAGGAGCTGGCATCGCACAGAGACAGCGGGAGGGGTGGGCGACGAGGCGTACAGATAATTTACAGAAAAGCAAGTGCAAAGGCACTGCAGCGAGAGCTTGGCTGGAGGCTTGAGGGGATAGCAAGGCATAGCAAGTGAGGCTGGCACGTGGTGAGGGGAGGGGAGCATGAGGCGAGCTCAGAGAAATGACAGAATTCTGAGGAGGTGGTCTGGTCACTTAGGGCCTCAAGGTAAAAAAATGAATTCACCCAGGCCTCACAAAGCTCTGGAGGCAAGAACTATTATCCTCATTTTACAGATGAGAAAACCAGCTCAGAAAGGTTGATGGTTTACCAGAGGCCACACAGCAGGGGGTGAAAGCCAAGTCTACTGATGCCAGGTGATTTTCTCTGGGCCACACCATCCCTGAGAACCACGCCGCCACTGAGGGCCTTTTCTGCACGGGTTTTCTGATACCGGATGGTGCCCAAATTCCTACCAGTCACCTTTGATTTCTTTTTCTGAGTACTCTGTGGCCTCTGGCCCTGGCCGCCATGGACCCCCTGTATGAATGTAGGGAGCAAGTCAGGGTAGGCCTTGGAGGCAGGGAGGACTCAGTGGTATGAGGGCGTCAGAGGCAGTGGTGATCTAGACTCAGGCTCAAATGCAGAGCAGACTTCAGCCCTGGCTGCCTGCCAGAAACTTGTGAATTGCAAAGATGGAGACAGTCACGAGGGGACCCACCTTAGTAAGCACAATCAGGGCTGTAGCAGAGAACAAAGCGTGAGTCCAAGGGAATACAGAGCAGGCATCAGGGAAGGAGGCAGCCCTTGTCCTTAATAGGCTATGTGCCTTGTCCTCCATCTTGAAGGAAGTATCATGTTTCAGCAAGTGGGAAAGCAAGAAATCGGCAGTGGAGTGGAGAGGGGGGAAGGAGAGAATTTAAACAGGGTCATGGCCTCGTCACAGAAAGTGGCTGCTACTGCCCCACAGGTCTGCCCACTTCCAACACCAGGCTCAACCCGAACGGGAGTGAAAGGAAGGACCCATCCTTCACCCAGCTCTCCAATGTGCCCATGGAAGCTCAGATGGAGGAGCTGACCACCAGGTGCTCTCCTGCCCCATCTTCCTGAGGGTGGCATTGTCTGGGTGGCAGTACTTTCATGGGCAGAAGCATCATGTCTCTCCCCATTTGGGTTGTTTGTCCAGAGGGCCACCTGCTGGTCCTGGATTCTAAGCCTGCAATTCAGCAGCTGGCCATCAGAGGGCAGAGAGACCCAGTTGCCTCTCTGACGGCCACCAAGTTCCAAGAGTTTGACTAAGCCTGGGTTGCTGAAGCCACTTTTCTCACTCAGTTAAACTTTCAGCGTCAAAGACAGTGATATTCAAGGAAGGGTGGGGGGACCACTACAGATTAGTACTCATCCTTGAGGCAGCCAACATTTGGGGGAACTATAGGGTGCCAGGCCCAGGGCTGTGGGCGGGTACAGAGAGGAATCCCACATGGTAGTCTCCCAGGGTCCAGGGGAGGAGGGGAGAGGTCAGAGAGCTCCAAGAGCAGCTGTGCCACCAGCCCTGTCCCCAGCACCCCTGTACACATGTGTGCCAGCACATGTATGCTAGCGTGGGCCACACTGAGCCCTTTCTTCATGTGGCCCAGGCTGGCCATCCAGGTGGAGGAGAATGAAATGCTGAAGGCTGCCCTGGGCAGTGCCCTGCGTGGAAAGGAGGAGGATTTCCGAATGTACCACGAGACCCTGGGCCAGGTGAAAGGGGTCTTTCTGCAGGCCCTGCGGCAGCAGAAGGCGGACACTACCAGGATGGTGGCCCTGGGTCAGCCTGGCGGGACGGGGCAGCCTTAGGCCCGAAGAGGCCTCCACCTGCTCCCAGAAGACAACCTGGGCCAACCAGCTGAACTCCTTCTCCTGGAAGAGGTTCCCCAAGGGTGGCCAAAGTCAACATGTCAGATCTGGAGGGCAAAGGAGAGGCCCAGGCAGAGCCCCGGAGGCGAACCCCGAAACTGGACAGGCCGGACAATGGCAGGGGAGGAGGCCCAGCAGCCCTCTCAGCGCCAGCGAGAGGTCTGGGATGGCAAGTCAGCTGTGGAAAGACAGAGGCAGCCCCTGAGGCAGGTGCTCATCGCCCTTGGCCCCAGGTCCAGCTGGGAGGCCCTGCAGGCCCACAGGGCTCCATCAGCACGGGACAGTCTGAGGGCTCCAGCTGCGAACGTCCCCCGGCCCCAACCCTCCACCATCCCAGGGCATTACCCCTACCCTCCCCCAGTTCCCCTCCATGGCTCTATCTGCGGCCACCCCACCTTCGAAGACTTGGGGGCATGTGCTCCCCACCACTTTGTCAGCCCACTCTTCAGGGCTCTTCCTCAGCTGCAGGCCCTCGGACTGGTAATAATAATGATTATTTTCGCAATCGCCACAGGTCCCCAGTGAGTGAGAATCTGCCGTGGAAACCCGACCCCATCTAGTCTTCTAGTGACCCAGGGATTCGTCACCCTCTTTTGCTGATGAAGAAACGGAGGCTTTTAGAAAGAAGTTGGGCTAACATTTAACCCTGGGGTGGCCTGACTACAAAAGCAGGGTCCTCCAAGTTGAGCGATTCGCTTACCCCAGCCAGCTGCTCCAGGGGTCCCCTCCATTTGCTCCCACAGGCTGCAGCTAGTGGATGCTGGTGGGGGGCGGGGAGCGCTGGGCAGGAGCTTCAGACAGGGAAGGGAGGTTCTGAGGCAGTGAGCCCAGGCCAAGGCACAGTGTTCCTCTTTCATGGCCACATAGGGGTGAGCCCCTAATGTCCCTCTGTCACAGCGTCGTCCCCCCGACCTACTGCACTCACAGCTCTGGGGAAAGGTGGCCCTAAGGAAAGTCACCCACAGCCGCACAGACCTCTTAGCCACACCCAGGTACACAGAGGTACCCACAAAGCTGCAGGTGCACTAGACCCAGGAGCACACAGCAGCGTGGTGCATACACGCGCCCCCAGACCACGCCGGCTCCGAACTCACAGGCCTGCCACATGGGCATGTGCTCACACCCCAGCACACGAAGACCAGTCACTTGCACACTGTGGCATGTGGGCCATGCAGAGACCTCCCGGAGGGAAGACCTCTGGGGCTCCTGGGAACTCTCTGCTCAGGCCCTTCCTCAGGGGTGGGGCTGTGCAGGTACTGTGTGCTGCAACCCCCCCCCCCCCCAGCCAGGACACCCCTGACCCCATCTGGAGTGGCACAGGTCTAGAGGTCCCCTGGCAAGTTACAGTGAAGGCCTTGAGGATGAAGCCACAATGCTGATGGGGTCCTAAGGGTCCTAGGAAAGGAAGAGTTTTTCTCAGATTCCTTGTGAAAGGAGCTGGCCAGGCAGAGCCAGAGGACTGAGAGGCCCCGTGCGGGAAGGGACGGTGTGTGATGGTGAGAAGTGGCCTAAAGCAGAGTTAGGGCACCAGACTGAATAGACCGTGCCTTTCCCTGCAGGTGCTGGGGCGCCCCTGCAGGGGGATCTGAGTATGGGCAGTGCATGCTCTGGCCCTCAGTGGAGTCCCTGGGGGGGATAAGCAGGCAGAGGACCAGCTGTCCTTCCTCAGGGATGGGCAGAGGCAGGGATCTCCTCAGGGAGGGCCAGGATGGCATCACACACATCCTAACCACTGGAGGGTCGTTTGGCTGCCCTTCCTGGCTCAGGGCTGCATCTGAGAGAGAAAAGGGCATCAAGTCACAGGGTCTGAATAGGTGGGGGTGCCTGGGGCACATCTCTTTCCCCATTCATCAGCTTCATGGCCTTGGGCGGGTTGCTTAACCTCCCTGAGCCTCCATGTCTTCATCTGTAAAATGCGGACAAGAATAGAAGCCTCCTTAAAGGGCTGCTGTTCTATGTGTCAGAGAATAGCTCAGAGACATTCAGCTCATTATTAGGTTGCCTCTTACTTTTGTACAAGGGACACGTATCAATAGATTGATTTCATTCCACAAAGATCAAACAGGATTTACAAGAGAGAGACTGGGAGGTCAGGCATAGTGAATCTTATTGGCTCGCTTAGGGGTCAGCTGGTTAAGTGGCATCTTGCAGAGGGCAATCTGGGCTTCAGCCCTTGCTTAGGCCAACTACAGGCATGAAGACAACTGTCTCAGCTCACAGATTCTATGGCAGCCTTGAAAGCTTTGCTGTGGAGCTGCGTGCCAGGGGTCCCTATCATGTCTGCGGGCACCTGCCATCAGCACCCCAGCTTAGTGAGACCAAGGCTGTTCCGTCCCCCATCAGCATCCCTCCCCAGGAGTCACTGAGTGAAGAAGAGGCAAGTGCTAGAGCAGCGACTTGCACACAGTAAGCGCCCAGTAAGTGTTAGCCCCCAGCACGCCCTCTGTTAGGTCAGCAAGCACCTTGTCGAGCAGCCCCCCAGCCCCAGGCATGGCGGTGTCGGCCACCGTCCACTCAGCTGGCTGGCCATCAGGCAGTGAGTGCCACCAGCACGCCAGCCTCTCCAGGCCTGTGAGGGGCCCAGAGGTCAATCTGACTTGCTGTTTTCAGGGCGCTCCTGGTCAAGTCAGACAGGCATAGGAAGTAGGGCCACGAGGAAGCAGGAGGTTACGGGCTGCAGAGACGGAATGCAGCCCCTCAGAGCCTTTCACCACCTGTGCTGAGGCTTCCAGGCTCATCGCCCAGATCTGGATGGAGCAGGGGCTGTTTGTATTTTCCTGAGGGGCTGGGGCTCGGGGGTGGAAGGGGAAGGCCCAGGAGAGCCAGGGAGCAGAACTTTCTAAGGCAGGGAGGGGTTTGTCAGAGGGACCAAGGAATGGGGCCCTGAGGATCTGGATGCAAGTGGGCCGGGCATGGTGTGGGGCAACCTGGTCTGTCCAGCTTAGTGCCCATGGTCCCTCCCAAGCCGCACCACCTGTCCCTGGGACCCTTCCCTCAGGCGGCTGGGCAGTGGGTGGACAGCAGATGGGCTGGACTTGCCTTTCACAGATGAGAACACTGAGGTCTGTGCCCAGAGCCAAAGGTCGGGGCAGGAGGAGGAGGAGAGGTGCTTGGAGAGCCAAGGGGCAAGGACAAGTAAAGGGGCTGGGCTGGGGAGAGGCCTCACGTGAGGATTCTCCCTGGCTGCACCTCAGGCGGGTGCGGGAGGCCTGGATGCTCAGGTTCCTGCACTGACAGGTGAGACCTGGTGGAGCTGTGGGTGTGGCTTGGCCACCATCCCCACGAAGGCCTCTGGTGCACCACAACGGAGCTGGACAAGGTCACAGCCTGGCTCAGGCTGATTCGAGCTCCAAATACACTCCATTGTCATGGGGCGCCTCCCTGCTTTCAGGAGCTCAAGGCAGGACGGCCTGCAGTGGGGGTCCTCTTCTGAGCCCGCATATGCAGTGGCAGGAACCAGCCTCGTCTCTCCCTCCGTACCGCCAGCGCCAGCGAGCCCACAGTCACCCCCCCCCCATTCTCCACAGGCACTGCCTGCAGTCCCCAAGCCTTGCATATACCCACTACTCTCTATGCATTTTTACTTCGAGCAACAACACACTGAGAAATGAAAAGGGCATTGAGACCTGAGAGAATTGCCCCCCCTCCCCATCCCATCTCTCCCAGAGGCCCTGGTGGCCTTTGAGAAGCTGACCCAGGCCCTGTGCTGGTCTAAGGCCAGTCTGCCTCCTCCCCTTGTTCTGTGGGCTGATCACGCCAGGCACACTTCCTTGCCACTACCCTCATACAGGAGGGAGCTGGCTTTGGACTGTCCAGAGCCAGGTCTAAGAGGCCTCCCGAGCCCTCTATCCAGTCTGCCATCCCCAAATGCCAGACTCCCTGCAGATGCCACTGTGCACAGCTCCTGCTATGTGGGCCCTGCTTCTCTGGGCTTCTAGGGTGCGACCTCTGTGGCTTTCTTTATGAGCAAATTCAGCGAGCCATGCCCTTCAGGGAGTGAGTCGTGGAATCCCCCCAAAAGCCCAATAATGTCAGAGCAGGCCCTTTTACAAATGAAGATCTGAGGCTGAGAAGCAGATCCCACCAGCGAGGCAGATCTGGGACTCAGGCACAGTTCAGCTGGCTGAACCTGGCTCTCAACTGCAGAGCCGAACCCCCCATCTGCTTCTCTGAGCCATTCTCTTTGAGCTTCATGGGGGTACCAACTAGACGGCTGGCCCAGGCTGGCCACAACCCGCACCCAGGGTGGATGAGCAGGTTCTTGCCCCTGCAGGGTTATCAGCCCCAGAAGTTTACAGGGCTGACCTCCTTATGCATCTGTATCCTTTTCTATCAACTGGGGAAAATGGAAACACCTTCCCTAGGGGTTGTGGTGATATTAAAAAGAGTTAGTCCATGTAAAACCTTAGAACCGTGTCCAGCTACTATGATTAACTTACTGCCCTTCTAACAACCATTGACTCTACCTCAGGACTCTGCTCAGCTTCACCCCCATGCCCACCGCTGTCCAGAAAGCCCTCCCTCACCCCTGCATTCTGGCTGAGGTGTCCATCCCTGATGCTGGCCAACTCGAGTGCCTGTGATCCCAGCTGCCGCCCTCACCCAGCCCCTATACTGTGCGGTAATCTTGGTGTGCACTTCTCGGGGCTGGGCTCCGAGCAGGCTGGGTGGGGGAGGGTCGCAGGGCACAGCACCTTCTTTCCCCATCCTCTGCTGAGCCCATGGCTGGAGTCCAGGGATCAGCAGGAGTTCCAGGACCTGTCCTGTGACTTGTTACAGTCACACAGCTCCTTCAAACCCCTAGACCCCAGGTCCAGCTCACCGCACATGCCTGAATTGGCCCCCACAGAGAAGGCACAAGTACACCCAGCTCCCCTAGACTCTGGGGTCCTCCTCCTAAAGGGAGACTGTCAGGTGTTCCTGTCCTCTTGGCAGGTTCTTTAGGATACTCTTACCCATTGGGAAGGCGGGACTGAGGCCTTGGGTGCCCCTTGCATGCATGAGGGCCATGTCCTACTGCCCCCAGAGGGCTCCTGGTTGGTTAGGGACATTCAAGAGATGCCAGTCACTCCAAGAACATATTTAAGCCTTGTCAGGTGACCCTGCTAGCACCTCGCCACCTGGGCAACTGCCTGTGGGAGAGGGCTGGGGTATGGGACCCCTTCCACCAAGTCTCATGCCAGTTCCAACCCTACTAGTCAAGCCAGTCCTCCCCCAGGCACTAATACCTGGGCAGCAAGGATTCTTGATATAGTGAAATGAACCAGGACAGGGGGCTAGATGGGTCTGCCCTGGGACAGCCCTTGGGAGTTCCCATGTAAAGATGTGGGCTAGAGTATGGAGCTGAGCATGCAGTGTGCATGTGTGTGCATGCAATGGGGGCAGGGCTCACAAGAGGCCAGTGGGGGTTTCCCAGAAGACTTCCTGGAAGAGGGGAGTTCTGGTCAGCAGGGAGAGGGAGGCCCAGGCTCTACAGACCAAGAGAGACAGGCTGAAGTGAGGCCCAGGTGTCCCTGTTAGAGCCTATGCCACTGGCTACCCCTTCCCCCACCCCTGCCCCCCCACGATCCTCCCTGCGGCTCCCTGTGGCCAGCAGCTCTGCAGCGCTCGGCTCTGCTCCACTCTGCTTAGCTCCGCTCCGCTCCAGGAAGGCCACCTCCTCCCTGCCCTCCTCCACCCTCCTCCTGCTGTCACCACTCACCGCTCATAGCCTTGAAGGGGTGGGAACCCCAGGCCTGGACACACCCCACTGTGGCCCCAGAGCCTAGCTGGTCGGACGGACGCACGGTTGGACGCAGGACCCCGGAGCCCCGAGGTGGGCAGTGTGCCAGGGTCCCTCACAGCTTCCTCAAGGTCAGTGCCAACTGGGAATTCAGCCACTCTGGGGTCCTTGAGACCCGTGGAGCCCACCTTAAGCCCCTCATCCCAGACTTCAGGTCCCAAAGCAGTCTTCACCTCAGGTGTACCTGAGGCAGGCAGGATCGGGGGCAGGGGGCACCACTGTATCCAATGGGCCCAGGTCCGAGGGTCTATCGGAAGAGGTCACAGGCTAGGGGCCAGCCTTGGTGCTGCTCATGGAGGCCTCACTGGGGACACCCCGCACCGGCCATGGGGAGCTAAAATTGGAAAGTGGCAAGTGGGAGGCAGCTGACAAAGCTATTTCTCGGGCTCTTCACCGTGCTCCGGTTTCAAGCTCCTGCTCCATTAACCCAATCCTCCAGGCCCCCCTCCCCCAACCTGGCTGATGACGAGATACCTCAGAACCTCATGCCAGCACTGCAGAAGTCAGTCTGGAGAGCCCCCTGGTATGGGCAGGGGCAGAAATGCCCTTCTCTTATCTGAGATTCCAAAGGGCTCACTGGGAACACACAATGCTGTCCCAGGCTCACTGTGTGACCTTGACAGGTCCCTGCCCCTCTCTGGTCCATGACCCCTCTGTATATGAAGTGGGGAGAATGCTGACTCTGGGGGGCTGGGAGAGCTGGTTCCAATGCTGGGAAGGGAGATTTGGGGGAGGAGGATCCGGTGTGGGAGACAGGGCCATGCCAGCCACCTCTTGGCCCAGACCAGCCCAGCCCAAGAAAGTGCCTAGACACGTTCTTCCCTTTAATTTGGCCCTGGATCTGTTACCCAAGGCACCCTTAGGAAAGCCCCAGGCCAGGCTGGAGCACAGGAGGGGCATACGAGGGGGTGGCCCATTCTGGAGATGAACTAGGCCCTGGAAGAAGGGAGTGGCTAGGCTCACCCTGAGCCTGATACTGGTCAGCACCTTGGACAGAGGCCAACGCCCTCCTGGGGGCCCTGTCTGGCCCTGTCTGGCCCCACACCCACTACCCCAGGGCGCCTCTTCAAATAGCACTGCCTCTAGCCAGCATCCAGGGCCTGAAGACACAAGCGCGGAGAGTGGGCTGGTATAGCCACGGACGCAGGGCAGGGACCAGGGAAGTGGCAGGCTGGGCCTCAGGGGCTGGTTGGGGCAATGGGAATCAGTGAGAGGCTGGAGGCTGAATGAGAGGTAAGGAAGCTCAATACTGGGGACAGGACCTGGGAGGTCAGGAGATCTCAGGGAAGTGAAGGCAGCTCTGGAGGGGTGTGGGAATCTGAGAAGAGGGCATGGGCGGTGGAGGGGGGCGTGGGGGGCATTGTCAGGAACTGAAGGAGGTTTACTGAGGGGGTTGGGGGCCCTGAGGGCCAGAAACATGATTGAGGTGACATAGAGTCTCCCCACATGAAGGTCACCTGAGGCCTTGGCAGGAGCCGTTCAAGCAAATGGTGGGGACCAGTCCGCCTGAAAGGTATGAAGGGGTCAATGAAGGTAGGCAGGCAGGCTGAGAGTGAAGACTACACTTTCAAAAGCCTTCACATGGGCGGGCAGGAGCTAGAGCAGCAGCTAGGAACGGGCACTAGATTTTATGGTGTCTGGGACAAGTGGGGGACAGGAGAAGTAGGATAATAGCTTGAGATCCCTTATGGGATCCCCACCACCTCCATGGGGGACCATCAGGTAGGGCGAGGCAGGGCTAGGGGGCAGCAGTACCCTCACCCAATCTGTCTCCCCCAGCGCCACCCAGGATATGGGCATCAAGACAGCGTTGCCTGCGGCGGAGCTGGGCTTATACTCCCTGGTGCTGAGTGGAGCTCTGGCCTATGCTGGTCGGGGCCTCCTTGAAGCGTCACAAGGTAACAGCCGGGCTCTGGAGCAGGGGGTGGGACCCTTCTTCCCCTGCGGGCTTCAGGGTTCCACTCAGCAAGGCCATAAACTTCAAGGCTCCAGATCCAGGATATTCCCTAAGCCCAGGGGTTTGGGCTGAGTTAGGTGAAGTCACAGGGAGAGAAGATGCAGAGGCCCTGACAGAGATCTGCACACAGAGCCACAGAGAGAGAAAGAGATACTCCAACCCTTGGGGGCATAGTCAGAGACCTGGCCCGAGACACACGATGAGACCCAGAGAGAAGCAAAAGCAGAGAGAGACCTAGACCCATTCCCTTCTCCCCAGGGTCATGGTCAGCCCAGCTGTAAGGGTAGGCATGGGTGTGGGTGTGAAGTCCCCCCAGCCCCCACTGAGGCCACACTCTGTTTTCAGATGGGGCCCACCGGAAGGCCTTCCGGGAGTCTGTGCGACCTGGCTGGGAGTACATTGGCCGGAAGATGGTAGGTCCCCCACACCCCTGGGTTCCTGACAGAGGTCCCTGATCCCTGGCATGTCTCTCCCATCCCAGACCCTTTCTGACTCTCCCCCATTCCAGATGTTCCTCTGGCTTGAGCCTCAGAGTCTTCTGTTTTTCCACCGGTACACCCTGTGTCCTCCTGGGGCCACGTCAAGCCTGCCCCCAGGCACTGCTCATTTAGGAAATAGAGACATGCTTCAGCAGGGTCCCCCAGCACCGTCTTTCCCAGGAACAGAGCCATGAATTGTGAAATGTTAGGCAATATGCCGAACAGAGGGGCAGGGCAGCTCACACACCCCACGCTTCATTTCTCTCTACCTACCTGGCTGGTACTTCCCCCAGAGGGGAAGGCAGGGGCCTCCAGCTATGGCTGTCCTCTAATGCATAAGAATATGGGGGCTGGGGAGGTGCTGGGGCTCTGCTCAGCCAAAGTGCCAGCCCATCCTGCCCCCCTACCCCTCCTTAACTACCCGGGCCTGCCCCAGGACGTGGCTGACTTCGAGTGGGTGATGTGGTTCACCTCCTTCCGCAACATCATCGTCTTCGCCCTCTCAGGACACGTGCTATTTGCTAAACTCTGCACCATGGTTGCCCCCCAGGTGAGCTGAACCTGAGCCACCCCAGCCTCCCCTATCAACTCCCCCTGAGCTACAAGGGTTGGGGGTCCCACCTCCATTTGTTTGGATAGATAAACCATCCCTTCCCCCTGCCCGCAGCTCCGTTCCTGGATGTACGCCGTGTACGGGGCCCTGGCTGTGCTGGGCACAATGGGCCCTTGGTACCTGCTGCTACTGCTTGGCCACTGTGTCAGCCTCTACTTGGCCTCACTCTTGGGCCAGCCCTGGCTCTGTCTTGGCCTCAGCCTGGCCAGCCTTGCCTCCTTCAAGCTGGATCCCCTAATCTCCTGGCAGGTGTGCAGTGGGGAGGGGCAAGGGTGGAGGGTGCAGGACTAGGACCCCAAACTTCTCACCCCATCCAAAGCCCTCATTTCCCGAGGCTCCCCAAGCATTTCCTTCACTTCCCACCTGTCTCCAAGTCTCTGACTGGGGCACATGCCTGCCCACAGAGTGGTTCCCTCCACCACAGCGGGGACATGTCCTGCTTGTTCCCTGTGTTATCCAAACAGTTAACATGAATGAGCCCTCGGTGGCTAGTGTTGATCGGCTCTGCATGAGAGGAGGGGGTAGGACGAGGCTGGGCCCCTCCGAGACAGGGGCAGCTGGTGAGCCGGCGGCCTGTTCTCTCCCATCCAGAGCGGGCTGGTAACAGGCACTTTTGATCTTCAAGAGGTGCTGTTTCACGGGGGCAGTGGTTTCACGGTACTGCGTTGTGCCAGCTTCGCGCTGGAGAGCTGTGCCCACCCTGACCGCCGCTACTCCCTGGCTGACCTGCTCAAGTACAACTTCTACCTGCCTTTCTTCTTCTTCGGGCCCATCATGACCTTTGATCGCTTCCACGCCCAGGTGAGTGGACACCCTGTGGGCTTCCAGAGCAGGGCTGGGTCTCCCTCTCCAGACAGGGGCTCCCATGTCAGCTAGGGCTCCCAGGACCCGTTGCGACCTCACCCTCAGTCATGACTCCAGGATGAAGCTGTAATACCCAGCCTCCTCAGACCCCAGCTTGGGGCCGCATTCCCTGCTCAGACAGGGGTCACTGGCCGGAGAAGTGACTCCAGGCTCAGGGAGGGCCGCCAGGATGAAGCCACCTCTCCCCTCACCCGCGGATCCCCAGTTGGTGACCCCCCATTCAGACCCTCCTCCGGCAGGCCTTGCCTCCCCACTCAGACACTTCGCATCTCGCAGATGAGCCAGGTGGAGCCGGTGAGGCGAGAGGGGGAGCTGTGGCGCATCCGGGCCCAGGCCGGCCTCAGCGTCGTGGCCATCATGGCCGTGGACATCTTCTTCCACTTCTTCTACATCCTCACCATCCCCAGTGACCTCAAGTTTGCCAGTCGCCTGCCGGACAGCGCCCTCGGTGGGTGCTCGTCTGGGCCAGAACACGGGGCTGGGAAAGACAGAAAGACAGACCCTCTGCGCCCCAGGGTGTCACTGCTGGGGGAGCTGACACCTGAGAGGGCACAGCACCGATCCAAGGGGCGGGGGGAGCCGGGATTTACTCTCTGAAATGCTTGGGACTTGGAGTTAGCTCTGCTCTGTGAGGCCAGAGCGATAGCTGCAGAGCCCGCCTCGCAAGGGCCTCGGATTGATTTCCACTGCCGCAGTGTGGTCTCCCTGGGGAGGGCCGGACCAGCTCCTCCCCCAGGAAATGGGGGGTGTGGCCTCCGTGGGGGCGGGCCGGCTGCCAGGGCCTCCTCTTCGACCTGCGGAGAGAGGCTTTAGGGGAGGGCCCGGTTTCCGCCTTCCCACCACAATCTGGGGGATCCTGGGAGCGGAGACCCACATGACGCCCCCCAGGCAGTGACGAAACCCTGTCCCCAGCTGGCTTGGCCTACTCAAACCTGGTGTACGACTGGGTGAAGGCTGCCGTCCTCTTCGGCGTGGTCAACACCGTGGCGCGCCTTGACCACTTGGACCCGCCTCAGGCTCCCAAGTGCATCACAGCGCTCTATGCCTTCGCTGAAACGTGAGTGTGAGATCCGCAGGAAACACCGCAGGGATCCTCACCCTCCTGTAGCCTCTTTCTCCCATTCTGCACCCCCCGCCCCAGCTCTACTCCTGGCTGATTCACACCCATCTGCTCTCCTCCCACAGGCACTTTGACCGTGGCATCAACGACTGGCTTTGCAAGTGAGTTGGGGTGGGGTGGGGTGGGGTAGGGTGAGGCAATGGTCACAGTCATCCCATGAGGTGTGTGACTCGGGCAGTGCAGAGGTGGGTCCACGTTTTAAAAGATGACCCATTCCCTGAGCCAGAGGAAGCAAGGAGGGGTTCGTGGCAGTGGGCAAGGTGAAAGAGGTTTGGACATGAATGGGGGTGCTGGAGGTGAGAGAAATGGTTGGAGTCAAGACGCACAGCAGGGACCCTGGACAGGACTTGGCCATGGATTGCGGGGATCAAGAAGGAGAGGGAAATGACTCCTAGATTCCTTTCTGCCTGGGAAGATGGAGGGGTGGCATCAGAGAGGGGTTTTGTGTGAGAAATGGTTGGAATCTGGGAGATATCCTCATGGAGGTTCAGGGAGGTGGCTGGGTCTGAGGGTCTGGGGTTCAGAGACGTCTGGAGGACTGATGTAGCTCTGAGCTTTATGAGTGTGGGAGGGTGGTCTTTAGTCCTTGGGAGTGCCTAAGTCCCAAGGAGAGAGAGTAAAGAAGAAGAGAGAAGGCGCAGCTGGATTGGAGCTGGAAGGACTCCCACTGGGGGAGAGGGGAGAGTGGCAGAAGGGATGAAAGTTGTGGTCAGAGGAGCTGAACAGTCAGGACTACATGACAGTCCGGAAACCAGGAAGACCATACAGGCACGGTGGGGGCAGCTGGGTCAGATGCTGCTGGGGGAGCTAGCTACTGAGCAGGAGACAGAGGAGTTGCTGAAGGGAGACGTGGAGCATCTTAAGACAGCAAATAGTGGAACATGCCTGGTTGCTAAGAGAAAGTCTAAGTTTGGGAGGCAGGATAGAGAGGTGATTGACAGAGTGAGGTCTCCAAGGAAGGAGGAGGTAATGGGAACCAGTGCTAGGCAGAGGCGTGGCTTCAGGACAGGGAGGAAGAAGAGAAGCCAGCATGGGTGCAGGGTCGGGGGTTAGTGGCAAGAAGTAAGGGTCCACCTGAAGCCTTCAGTTTTCTCCATGAAATAGGAGGCAAGGTCAGCAGCTGAGAGATGCAGGGTTGGGTATGGAGGGAGGCAGCATCTTCGTGGCCCCTTCCTTCTTGCCTAGTTCCCCCCACCACACCTACTCATCATTGGGGGAGAGATAAAGGTGGATTAGCCACTGCAGAGCATGGCGGAAGAAGCTGACTAGAGAAACCTTAGCACTGAGAGCCTGTGTGGGGTTGGAGGTGGTGGATTTATGGACTCTAGCACGTGAAGGTATGAGATATTCCTCATCAGGGCTTAGCTTCTTGGGTGCAAGTGAGGAGAATGTGGGTGATTGGGCTCTCCCAGTTGGGTGAGAAGAAGTGAAGGATAAGGGGTTTTAGGTTATTTATAAAGATGACTCATTGGATTTCAGCCAGTTAAAGAGGGTGGTAAAGATAAGATCTCAAGGTGAGGAAGAGAGGCAGGAGTCAGTGAGATCCCACTTCTCCAGAAGAACTGGAGCTGGGGGCCACATAGGAGGGGGTGGATGGAGAATGGTAACTAGGAAAGAATGAAATTTCAAGTGGTGACAAAGTTGGAATATGGTGTGGAGAAGAAACTATTGAAAATGAACAGGTCAAGGCATGGAGAAGTCAGTTACTCAATGGGTCTTCTACTGAATTTATTTAACAAATATTTATTGAGTACCTACTATGTGCCAGGCACTGTTCTAGGCACTGGGGATACGGCAGTGAACATGGCAAAGACTCTGAACTCATGGAGCTTACACTCTAGTGGGGAGAAACAGCCCATAAACAGGTAAACAAACATATAAATAAGATAATTTTAGAGAGTGGTAAGCATTATGAAAAAAAAATAAAACAAGTGTGATGGGATAGAAGCTGGCCACAGGATAGAAGCTTCTATAGTTGTGATCTGGGGAAGCCTCCGTGGGATGATATTTGAATAGAGACTTGAGTGATAAGGAAATCTGGGGAAGAGAATTTCAGGGAGAAGGAGCAAGTGCATAGTCTTGAGGCCAGAACCAGCTGTGTGTATCTGAGCGAAAGGAAGGTAAGAATGGGGGCTAACTGGTGGGTGTGAGGTCAGGGAAGGAGGCAGTAACAAGACATCATGGGATCTTCTAGCCTTAGTAGGGAGGTGGTTTATTCTAATCGTAATGGGGAGCCTTGGGGGCACATTTGATTGTGGAAGTCCTGTGATCTGACTCTGGCTGCCATGTGGAGAATGGATGGTAGGGGGCCAAAGGCAGAGGCAGGGTAATGACTTAAGAGACTCTTGCAATAATCTATGAGTGGAGATGACCTGCTGGACAAGTAGTGGTAGTGGGGGTGGCAAGCAGCAGTCAGGACTGCATAGAGCCCACAGAACTTGCTGGCTTGGATGTGGGGAGGGGAACTGATAGTCCAAGATGGTGCCAAGGCTTGAGTAGAGGGAAGTGTCATTATCTGAGATGAGGATGCAGCAGGTTTGGACAGGGATGGGGGACTCAGTCATTCAAATGAGATGTCTAGTGACCGTTGGATACGTGAGTCAAGAAAGTGGGCTAAAGACATAGATCTGGGGCTCATCAGCCTAGAGACAGTGTTCAAAGCCTTGTGTCAGATGAGATCACATGGGGAATGGATGAGAAGACACCAAAGTTCAAAGCTGAGCCTTCCACATTCTGGACTTGGGTAGAGGAGGACCAGGCATCTGAGATCAGGAACATGGGACATTCCCCAGGATGACAGTGTTGAGGAGGGCTGCCCTGTGGTCCATCTTTTGCCTTTCTCCTACCTGCCCTCTCCCACGCCCCCCGCTGGTCCTTTCTCCTGCCTTTCTTGCAGGTATGTGTATGACCACATTGGTGGGGAGCACTCCGAGGTGATCCCAGAGCTGGGGGCCACTGTGGCCACATTTGCCATCACTACTCTGTGGCTTGGACCTTGTGATATCGTTTACCTATGGTCATTCCTGAACTGTTTTGGCCTCAACTTTGAGCTCTGGGCGCAGAAGCTGGCAGAGTGGGGACCTCTAGCACAAATTGAGGTGAGTGGGAAAGGTTGGGGGCAGGGATTGGCTGGGTCACTGGAGGGGGTGGCATTGCTGCTCTCTGGGATCTTCCAGCCACATGTGGAGTTCCTGAAGAGTTCCCAGTCCAGAACTTTCTCACCACGACTTCCTGGCTATCAGGGCAATGGCTCCCCCTGTGGGTATCTAGCACCCCCTTCTGTGGAGTGTGGACACCTGGGCCAGGCTGTGTCAGGCAGGCCCTCCCCTGTCTGGTGGTCAGTATTCCCATCTTTAACAATGAGGGAGGGCTGCCCTGGGGACTCTCAGGGACCCGAGACCCTCTCCAGGACCTGCGGTAGCCATGAGGGCAGGGCCTCTGACCCACCGTGTCCTCTCTCCCTCGGCCCTCTGGCCCCACCACCAATGCCTTCCTGGATTGGGCAGGCTTCTCTGTCGGAGCAGATGTCTCGCAGGATCCGAGCTCTCTTTGGGGCCGTGAACTTCTGGGCCATCATCATGTATAACCTTGTAAGCCTGAACAGCCTTGAGTTCACAGAGCTGGTCGCCAGGCGCCTGCTACTCACAGGTGAGGGACGGGGGTGTGGACACAGAAAGTGCCAGGCATTCACCTTGAGGACTGTGACCTCCTGAAATGCCCCCACTGTAGCCCAACACCCCGGGCTCAGCAGGGAGGGCCAGTCAAGTGGGGAGAGGCATGAGAAGCCTCCCTGAGGCTGGGGTCCTGCTCCCAGGCGTCGATGGCCTCTTCCGCACACAGGCTTCCCCCAGACTACTCTGGCTGTCCTGTTCGTCACCTACTGTGGTGTCCAGCTGGTGAAGGAACGAGAGCGAACCCTGGCACTAGAAGAGGAGCAGATGCTGGACAAAGAGAAGCCGGAGTAGCTGCGGGGAGTAAGAGGGGAGAGGAATGGGCTCTGCTCAGCTACTCCCTGGTCCGGCCCAGGCCAGGCCGGAGGGGGCCCGACCACTAGAATAAAAGACTTTTCTACCACAGTTCGGCTATTCCCTGTCCCTTCCACCAGCAATCTCCTGGCTTCTTGTCCATGCTGTATGAGGAGGTGGGGGCTCTGAGCCCCAGGGAGGTGGGTCAGGCTCTAGGGGCACCAGAATGTGGAGGCGATACCCCCATGGAATGCGGAAGCCGCTGCCCTGGGCAACCCAGGCGCTCAACACCGAGGCCTGACATCTTCAACCACCTGGTCACTGACTCCTGGAGGACCTGATTCTAGATCCTGAGCTACTTGCTCAGAAGGCACTTTATTCCTCTCAGGCTGCCGAGTGTGCTGGAGACGGAGGCTCCCCAGCTGACAGGCAAGGAGATGGGGTCCTGTGGGTACTTCCCCCTTGGCACACAGGTGGGCTGGGAAGGGCCCAGAATGCAGCTTGGGACACCCCCCTTGTTTCTCTGGTTCATGGAAAAGAAGACTGGGGAAATGGGGACCGGAGAGCCTTAAAGTTCCTGGGCCCTGCCGGCAAGGCTAGGACTGGGCAGCGATTTCTCCCCCTGCTGAAGAGCACCCGCGGTGGCAGGATGGGATCCAGGTGGACTCTGGCCCCTCCCCGCCTCCTCTTGGGAGCCCCCAAAATCCAGGCCCGTGTGGCCGCAGAGTGGGAGGGGTGCTCAGCTCAGGCCTCCGGGGGCGGTCACATCTTGGTCAGGCGCAGCACGTTGAGCCGCACAGGAAGGAAGGTGGCGCCGGCTGCATAGGCTAGCTCCCGCAGGACACCCTCCCACTTCTTCTCGTCCTCATTATATCTGGGGGTGAGAGGGAGGAGTGGGGTCAGGGACACAGAGCTGGGTCAGCTGAGTGCAGAGTGGCCCCCGGGGGGGGGGGGGTGGCTGAGGATGTCCCTGAAGCCCCAGGCCCATCTCCAGAAAGGTCTGGTTCTGGAGAATTCTCATGCCCTAGGAAAGGGCCCCCCACCACAAGGCCCACCCCCCAAAGAGCAGCCACCCCACATTCCAGGAAGGGTCACCTCTCAAGGAATGCCACACTCCTCCAGGAAGGCCTGCATCTCCAGAGCACCTCCTCTGGAGAATTCTGTACTCGGCACTCCACACGTCCCCCCAGACCCCCTGCCCCCACGTAGCAGTGGGAATAAGGGAAGGTTCAGCAGGTGCCCCAGCCACCGAAACCTCTTCCCTCCACCCCCAGAAAGGATCAGCTTGGAAAGTGATGGTTCTGAGCAGTTGGGTTCCAGCTTCTTCTCAATCCTGGCCCCAGCTTTCCCCTCCAGCAAGAGTACTCAGGACGGAGTGGGGAGGAAAGGCCTGGCTGCCTCTTCAGGGTCCCCTCTACTCCCTGGGGCCTGTTTCCATGGGTCTGGGCCCAAGCTGCGGCATGCTTGAGGCTTCATGGTCGGGCGTGGTCCCCTGTGAGCCCACCAGGACCTTGCCAGTCAAACGGACCGGGCTGAGCCAGGCATGGCTGCTGTCCCTTCCCCAGGGGACTCCCTGGAAGAGGATCACCCTAGCCCCAGATGACCTTGCCAGGCACCGCTGGGGGGCATCAGCCTTGCTCGGGGACTTCCCTGGGCCCAGACTCACCTCCAGATGTCATTGAGCTCTGTGGGGACCAACTCTCCAGACTCAGTCTCCAGCGTGGCAAAGCCACCAATGGCATACAGGGTGCCCGCCAGGCTGACCAGGCTGAGCGAGCTGCGTTCCTGTGGGAAGGCCTCGAAAGGTGTCCACCTGGTGGGGAGAAGGGGGCATGAAGAGGTGCGTCACCCAGAGGCCTCAGCAGCCCCAGCACCCACAGCTCTAGCAAACCCCTTGGAAACCCTAATCCCAGGCTCCCAGCACAGCCTCCTGTGTCCTGACCCTGCCAGCACCGCCTTCTGGTCTTCCCCATTCTCCTGCTCCTCCCATTTCCCTTCATGGTTCCCTGGTCATAGCATCCAGTCTACCCTGTGCCATCCACCATGGATCCCCCAGTGGCCCTCCTTTGCTCCTGAACTAATTCTTCCAGGGGAGCTGCCCTCCCCTGATACCCGTGCCCCACCCTTCTTCCCCTCTTCACTGCCCAGTTATTCTCAGGGTCTCTTCACTTCCCTCCTCTGACCCTGAAATTGGGCCTTCATCCCTATGCTCCAAAACAGCTCTCCCGTCCCCAGCCACCACAGAACATAAAATCCAGGCACAACACACGTCTCTGTTGACGTGACGTTCTCACCTCCCACCTGCCCGGCCTCTCATGTCCTCAGATTCCTTCCTGGATAATGCATCCGCCCCCACAATCCCTTGGGGCTTGGGCCTCAGCTTCTCCCTCTTATACTCTCTCTCCTGAGGGATTTCATCCCCTCCCTTTACTGTTGTACCCAGATCTCTCCAGCTCAGCATTCTCTCCGCCCTGATGGGCTCCTCCTAGGCACTCCCAGGCCCCTCGAATCCACATGTCCTAACTGGACCCTCACATTTCTGATCTAACCCCAGTGGTTCTCCATTAAATGATCTCACACCCTCTCTCAAAAGTATCCACATCTCCCTCTTTCCCCCAACATCCAAGCAGTCTCTAAATTCTATTTTTTTCAATCTCCTAAACTCTTGCTACTCTAAGTGTGACCCATGGACCAGCAGCATCAGCAGCACCTGGGCTGGGTTGCAGGGGGTAGGGGGGAAGGGGGCAGGGGTTGTTAGAAATAAACACTCAGGCCCTTCCCCAGGCCCGAGAATAAGAATCTGCATTTTAACATGACCCCTGGGAGATTCGTGTGCATGTCACAGTGGGAGAAGTGCTGGCCTATGTCTTTCTCCTGTGCATCCTCTCTGCCTCATCTCCGTTGTGCCCTATCTGCAGGCTACCACCCCCTCCCACTCTATGGCTGTACCCCTGCCTCCTGGGAAATCTCTAATCTGTTCTCCACATCAGCTGTCACCTAAGGAACACAGATGTGAGCCTAAAACCCATCACAGGCATTTCACCGCTCTCAGGATTAAGTCCCTCAGTCCTGCTTGCCCCCTCTCCAGCCCCAGTACCCCCATCCCCACATCCCCATCCCCCAACCAACCTTTCCTCCAACAGGCCTGCCTTTTTCCTCCTAACTGCCTTGGCACCAACTTTCCTTGGCCTGGGGCATCCTTCTCCCACCATCCCTTTTGCTGGCGAAGTCCAGGTGGACTGCTGGTTCAGTTTTCCCCTGACCTCCCAGCACCAGACCCCTGCCCAGTATGACTCTCTGAACGAGGAACCAGGCATCTCCCCCCACCCCCCGCACTCCTGGTAACTGTCTCCTGCAGACCAGGCTGGCCCTAACCCTGGCCCCAAATTGTGGGGGAAGCCCCCCCTCATGGCTGATCAGGAGAGAGAGGCTACTTCTGTGCTGATGTCCAGGGGCAGCGACCATGGTTCCTGCCAGGGCCATCAGAGAGCAAGCCAACAGGTCCAAAGTCACACAGCCAGGCAGTCACAGTGGGGCCCTTGGTCCCTGGCTGCCTAGGGAAAGGGGCAGGAAACAGCCATACTTGTTGTCTGTAATGCTGTACACTTCAGCTGAATTGGTCAGCCCCGTGTCTGTGACCCCAGCGGCTACAAAAATGCGGCCATCGTGGACGGTGGCCCCGAAGAGGGAGCGGGCAGTCTGCATGGGCGCCAGCTCCTTCCACTCGAACTTCTTGGGGTCGTAGACACACATCTTCCTCAGGCACTTCCTGGGGGGTGGAGGACAGTAAGTGAGAGGGAGGAAGCCTGAGCACAGCGCCGCTCCCCCGGTTCAGCCGCTCCGGACGCCTTGCCCAGGCAGCCCGCACAAATCCCCGACAGCCTGGGGAGACTGTGCTCCCGCTCTGACCTACAACCCTGCTCCTGCCCTCGCTCCAGTCCCCGAGTCTCACCTGTCACTTCCTTTGCCGCCAATGACGTAGACCAGGTCCATATGGGAGAGCACCGCGTGGCCGTACACGGCGTAAGGCAGCGGATCCGATTCGCCCCATTTGAACGACCTGGAGGAGACCGGAGTCGGACAAGCGCCCAGTTCAGGAGTGCGCTGGTTCCCTGCCTCTGCCTTCACCCACACACCCAACACATATCCGGGGTACACCGATGTATTACCGGCACCTCTCAGGTCCCGGCTCCCACTCAACGGCCCACCGCTCTGCCCCTACCCAAATCCGCCTCCGCCCGCAGCCCGGGATTCTGGCCCTGGCCCAGGCCCTGGCCCGGGCCGCAGCCGTGCCCCTTAACCCCTCCCCCGGGCCCCTCAACCCCGCCCCCGGGCCCCTCAACCCCGCCCCCGGGCCCCGCCCCAGGGCCCCTCAACCCCGCCCCCAGCCCCCGCTCTCAACGGCGGGCTCTGGCTTTGGCTCCAGCCGCGCCCCTCTAACCCCGCCCCGGGCCCCCGCTCACAGACGGTCGTAGCACATGACCGAGTCTAGGCTGCGCTCGCCGTCCTTGAGCTCTCGGCCGCCGACCACGTAGATGGAATTGAGAGCCTCTCCCAGGCCGAAGAGGCAGCGTGGCGAGGGCAGCGGCGGCATCCCCAGCCACTCCGAGTCCAGGTGGTCAAACTGCGGGTCAGGCGTCCAGTCAGCCACCGGCCCCACACCCCCCACTCTCCCAGCCCAGCCCAGCACAGCCCAGCCCCGCCACCCTGGGTCACAGACGAGGCCAGGTCTCCAGGTAAGGCCAGCGCAGCCCGGAGGCCATCCCTGGATACAGTACCCTAACCTCTCACCAGGATGAGAACCACGGAGGGCCCCCGGAGGTGGGCGCCCAGAGACCACATCACATCACAGCACCACAATGGGTGTCCCTTCCGCAGTACAACTCGGGAACTGAGGCCTGCCTGCCCTCCGTTTTCCACCCAACCCCACTGTACAGAAAACCTCCAAGTACAGCTCTACCACCCATCCCCAAAAGTCTGACGCCCTGTTACACCTCCCCAGTCTTACAACCATATCTGTGCCTCAGCTTTCTGAGGGAGCAATGTGTCGATGGACACTTTATAATCATCTATAACCTTCAAACAACCTTATCAAGCAGGAAGAATAATATCCCCAGTTACAAACGGAGGCCCAGAGAAAATAAACCATGCCCACAAAATACCTTGGCTGGTAACTGCTGGAGTTGCCCCCTTCCCTCCCTGCCCCCCCCCCCCACATTTAACCCTGATGCCTAGTTGCCCCTCAACCTTCTCCACACCTGGTCAGGCCTCACCAAGCACACCACTCACTAGGCTCATTCCAATCTGTGTCCCTTGCTCACCATTCCTCAGGCAGAAACACCCTAACTTCCCTTCATGTGTACAAATTCCACCCAAATGGCAAGACCCAAACCTACATGGCCAGTCACCAGGAAACCATGTCTGCCCTCTGAGATCCCGCAGTACCCTACGACTTGGACTGGTCACCCGACTCTACTGGTCCTTTCTGGGCCTCAGCTTTCTCATCTGTACAGTGAGAAGACTAGGCAGGATGGTCCCTGTGTTTAGGACACTCTTATTCTATACTCCAGTCCTGGCCTCATGCCAAGGTCCCTTCCACTGACTTGTTCCTCCTTCCCACTTTGCCTGATCCCAATCCCTGTGCAGAGAGACGGCCTCCAACATACTAGACCTCCCTGGGGCTCACATGCCCCTGAAACTGAGACATCAGTGATATACTAATTGTCAGTTGCCTATAACTGTCTTCAACCTTCAGGTAAGTGGCTGTCAGTCAACCTCTCTGGTCTACATCTCATCTTAGACCCAGTGGCACCCCCAACAAGTAGACACAAGCCTCTCATGGGCCCCAAAGCTGATCCCCCATTCCCAGAACCAGCACTGGCTGCCCCTCCCAGGGCTGGGCAGGCACCTGCAAGAAGTAAGCACTCATGGGGTCCTCTTTGTTGTCCTCGTTGTAGAAGAGGCCCCCAGCCACAAAGACCTGGTTCTCCTTGGTCACGAGGCTGACATGGTTCTTAGGGATCTGGGTGGAGAGGGAGGCACAGTAACACTCGTTGGCTGCCGGATCATAGGCCACGGCCCCCTCCTCACTGATCATGAAGATGAGGTCCTGCAGGAACATGCCAAAGCGCAGAGTGTCATTGAGGATCCCGGGTAGGATGCGTTCCTCCTCCTCCTCGTCCTCCGCCTTGGCTTCGCCCGCGCTCTTGTCCGCGGCCTTGGCCCCAGCTGCCTCCTTCCCCTTGTCCTTCTTCTTCTTGCGCAGCACGGTGAGGCGGCCCTCGTGCGCGTCCTTCACCATCTGCACCTTGCGCAGCAGCTCGGGCTGGGCACGCACGAGAGGGTGTTTCTCCACGCGGCTCTCCAGAAAGGCCCGCGGCAGCAGGCGGCAGCGCACGCTCTCGAAGACGGTGGGCAGCGCCCGCTGGCGCTCCTCCTGCGCCTTGGCGTCGCCGCTGCCCGCCCACCGCATCACCGCCTCGAACACGGCCTCCTCCTTCTCCACATTGAGGCCGTCACTGGAGATGATGGCGATGAGCTCGTCGGCCGAGAGCCCGAGGAAGTCGGCGTCGCGCGCCACCAGCGAGAAGCGCGCGCAGATGAAGTCGCGGGCGGCCACGGCCAGGCGCGCGCAGTCGAGCAGGAGGCCGAGGCGGAAGACGGCCAGGCAGTTGGCGAGACACAGGCGCTTCTGTAGGAAGGACACGCAGATGGTGAAGATGGACGGGATCTGGAAGCGGTGCGCCGCGGCGAACAAGTCCTGCACGCTCGCCTCGTCCAGCGCGATCTCCGACGTGTACAGGTAGTGCAGCACCTGCGCCACCACGTCCGGGGACACCTCCTCCAGGCGCACCTCGCCCGCGTGCTCGGGCTCGGCCAGGAAGCGCGCGCGGAAGTAGGGGCTGCAGGCGGCCAGCACCAGGCGGTGGCATGGGAACTCGCGCTCACCCACCCGCACCACGCAGTCGAGGAACTTGCCGTGGTCCAGCATGTCCTTGAGCCCGTCCTGCAGGAGCGTCTGCTGGTACAGGCGCTGCTCCTCCGCCTGCTCCAAGCCCAGTGTCATGGTGGGTGGCTTGGGGGTGCCGCTGTCTGGCCGGGGCCTCCTCTTTCTATTCCCCTGCTTTCCTTCTGGGTCACTCTCCGTCTACGCAGTTGTCTTTGCGGGGCTATATATAGAGGTGGACAGGGCCCTGTAAGGCGAGCTGCCTGGCTTCCTGCACATGACACGGAGGGGACAGCTGGGCAGAGGACCCCTCCCAGAGCGGCCTTGACTCAGCCCCGGGGGCTTATGGGACAGGGGTGGGGAATTTGGGCCTATGAGGGCCTCGCTGCCTCATTTCTAAATGGAGCACAGCAAGGCCTTGACTACATTCCTTGGTCAGGCAATGCCGCTGAGGGGAGGGGTTGACCCAAGCTCTGCCCCTCAGTCCAGGGAGGGAGAAGCATCGGTGTCCCTCCCCCAGGATCTCCTTTCTTTCATGCCTTCTAGGCCTTTCTGTCTGGGTGCTTCTGTGCTCCTCCCTGGAATATATCTTATCCCACCCATCCCTGGGTATAGTGTGCTTGGGTTTCCTGTTCAATGAACTTGGAAAGGCATTCACTCATTGGAGACCTTGTTGCCGTACCTTTAAAATGGGAAGACCTTACCCCTTCCTACTCCAAATCTGAGACCCTCCTTAGACTGTGCAAGAAAGCAAGAAGGTGCCTTAGGATAAACTTGGTCACTACTTTTCTGAGGGTCTGCACAGGTCACATGGCTCTGTTGAGCCTCAGTTTCCCTTTCTACACAATGGAGAGTTTCATGAATTAGATTCTAAGGGCCTCAGTTCTGCTGAGGTTCAGTGTTCCTGGGAATACACTGTCATAGGGTTTTAACATTGCAAGGTGTCAGACGTGCTAAGAAAGTAATTTCCTAGGATTCAACTATTCTAGGTACTTAAATTCCCAGGGTTTTAACATTCTGGGGGAGGGACAGTCTGGAGTCTAATGTTCAAAAGGTAACACTCTCAGAGTTTAATATTGCAAGATAGCTGTCTATGCTCACTCTTCTTGATCCATATAAGCTTGATCAGAGCCTACCTTGGCCTTGGGGCCCTTGCACCCTGGCTACGATTGAAGAGGTGTCAGGGTAAAGGCCCAGGGTAGCCAGTACTGATGCCCAGCCTTCTCTGGACTTACCACCCTTCCCCCACTACACACACACACACAATCAGCCGCAGCCACCAAGATTAACTTGTTCCCAAAGTGCCAGAAGCTGCAGCTGTGGGTTAAATTTAGCCCCCAGGACACTAGTGTGAACTGTTATGGGGCATTCTCCCATCATTCCTCTGAGTCACTTGTTTATAACCTCAGGCTTGAGGGGCGGAGGGATTGGAAAGGGGACCAAAAGATGGCCCAGGTCTGAGTCACCTCCCCTTTTGTGATCTCAGAGATGTCACTGCCTGTCCCCCCATGAGCAATGCCTTCCACCATCGTTTGCTCACCCCACCAACAGGCCTAAGAGAGGCAGCCACTGGACAGGTTCTGGAGATGGTCCTGTCCCTCTTGCGGAAAGGGTCAAGTCTCACCCCAGGGCTTCCAGCCCAGCCCCGACTGCCATTTCCAACAAGGACCATCAGTGAAGGTATCAGGCTCTGAGGGGCTGAGCAAGTTGGTCAGGTCACATAGCTGGCAAGAGCCTGCGCCAGGATTCAAAGCAGATGTGCTCACCTCGGAAGACTGTGGGAATCCCTCCCTACCATCCTGCTTCCCACTAATCAACAACAACAAAAATTCGCGGTTGTTTCATTTTCCAAAGACCAGGACAAAAAGTATATACGGAACAATTAACTTATGTTTATCAGGTGACTCAATGACATATTTTTAGATTATGATGACTCCCGTAGTGTTCACTCCCTCCCAGGCATTCCACTAGCGTATTTATATGTAGCTCATCCATTCATCAAGAACCTGCTGTGAACTCTGTTCAGTGCTGAGGATTCAACAGTGAACACATCAGGTAGGAATTCCTGTCTTTATGGTTCTTACATTCAGCCCAAGTCATGGGGGGAGTCAGCAACAAGTAGTTACACAGGATGTCAGATGATAGTAACTGCTAAATGACAAGTAGCAGAGAAGGGGTCATGGAAAAGGACAGGTGGTGGTGGTAATAATTTTAGTGGAACAGTCAGGATGAACTCATTGAGAGGATGCCATTTGAGCAGGTTCAAACCATGGGATAGGAGGATTCTGGGTGGGGGTGGGGTACAGCTTGAGCAAAGGCCCTGAGGCAGGAGTGCACCTGGCAGGTTCCAGTGGGGCTGGAACAATGAATGAAGAGGTGAGTAGGAGGAGAAAAGGACAGGGGGTTAGGGTGGGGGAATCATGTAGGGCCACTTGGGACAGTTTTTCCCTTCAGTGAAATGGGGTGCCACTGTTTATTGTTTAATTATAGTTATGAGAAATGCAAACATATCCATAAGTAAAGAGAATAATATGCCAGTTTAACATGTACCCACCTCCCCATTTCAGCAACTATCTAGTCACCAACTCATGGCCGATCCTGTTTCACCTCTGTCCCCAGCCACTCTGGTAGTCACCCAAAGAGCCAGCCAGGGATTGGATGTGAGTACAGGAGAGAGGGACAGAGCATGACTGCATGGCTTTTGGTTGACTCAAGGGAAAATGTCATCTCACTTCATCCTTTTAATTTTTACTCATTTTTTAAAAGATTATTTATTTGAAAGAGAGAGAGATAGCATACAAACAAGGGGAGGGGCAAAGGGGGAGGGAGAAGCAGACTTCCCACTGAGCAGGGAGTCCAACAATGGGGAACTCCATCCCAGGACCCCGGGTCATGACCTGAGCTGAAGGCAAATGTTTAACTGGTTGAGCCACCCAGGTGCCCCTCATTTTTACTCATTTAATCTTACCCAAAATAATATTATTTACCCCCTTTTATAGAAACTGAAATTTAGATGGCCAGCAAATAGTCTTGTCATGTTTTTTTTTTTTAAACAGCTTTGTTGAGGCAGAAGTGACATACAATTAACTACATGTACTTAAAGTGTACAGTTTGATAAGTTTTTTAAGATTTTATTTATTTGAGAAAGAGAGAGCACATGAGCATGAGGTAGAGATAGAGCATGATGGGGGTTGGAGGGCCCACGGAGGGAGGAGAAGCAGACTCCCCACTGAGCAGGGAGTCCAATTATGGGGGACTCGATCCCAGGACTCCGGTCCTGACCTGAGCCAAAGG
Source organism: Meles meles (assembly GCF_922984935.1). Lineage (NCBI taxonomy): Eukaryota > Metazoa > Chordata > Mammalia > Carnivora > Mustelidae > Meles > Meles meles. Next base: position 27,512,307 of record NC_060069.1, read on the forward strand.
CAGATGCTTAACTGACTGAGCTACCCAAGTATCCCACAATTTGATAAGTTTTGATATATACACACACATACCCATGAAACTATATATATGTGTGTGTGTGTGTGTGTGTGTGTGTGTGTGTGTGTGTATGAAACCAGCACCACAATCAAGTTAAAGAATGTATCCATCAGCCACATGTCCTTGTGCCCTTCTTTAATTCCTCCCTCAACTCTCCCCACAACAACTCAAGCCTAGATAGTCACAAATCCACTTTCTATCACCATCATCCATTTGCATTTTCTAAAGTTTTATATAAGCAGAATCATGGAGTCTGTCTGTCTTTCTGTTCTGACTTCTTTCACTCAAATAACAATTTTGAGCTTCAGCGAGTTTGCCCACTCATGTTCTGCCTTCATTAGGAATCTTAGCACATCACAAGGGTTATTTAAGAAAAATGCCAAGTGAAAATCTTGAGAAAATTTACACGCATTTTGCCAAGGTCAGAGAACATCTTGCCAATGCATCAAGAAATTCAACAATGTCTGCTGCCCTCAATGCATGAACAGGCCTCACCCAGACATGGGCTTGTGGGGCAATGACTCAGCTGCTGAGTATTTGCTGGAGTAGCCATGCTATATGTCCATATGTGGCAGACACTTGCCACTCTTGGTGGTCTCCTCACATCTCCTAAGTAGTCTTTCTATGTTTGGGATAGTCCCACATCAGTGGTCCTTCCCCAGGGTAGAAACCAGAACTTTCCCTGACCTCTGACAGTCTAGAAGAAAAAAAAAAATATCAATAACCAAGGGACCTCAAAGACACAGTGAGACTCATGTAAAGTGAAGCCCCCTAGTTTACAAGGCTGACTGCCACTGAGCTCTTTGGTGCTATAATTAAAAAGTTATTGAAAAGATGACTTCTGGCCTACACAGTGTGAGACTCATTCCTCCCCATTCTTCTCTGTTAAGTACAATGATAAACCATGGAGATACGCAAGAGGCAATTAAAGGGTAACTCAGAAAGGTGGAAGAAGGATGACTAATTGGTTTGGGAATCTAAGAATGAAGGAACATCTCAGCAGCAGGTTTCTCCCTCACACACACCCAATAAAGGATGACCCGGGTGGGTTTATTCATCTAACAAATTGAACAGGAGTCCCAATGACAATACCAAACAAATGCAGCATCACCAGCAAGGGGAGTGTGTCAGAAGCCCACTAACAACAAGCAGCCAGGGAAAGAGCTGTCCTTCCATACCTGGCCTGAGACCCATCTCCCTGCCAAGGGACCCTGGGCAACCTGGCCTGGGGAAACTTCTTCTGCTCTCTCTGGCAGCAGCAGCAGGAACAGGTGGGAGCCCCAGCAGCACCAGATAAACCAAGCAGGTGAAAATAACACAGCAAAGTCTCTGAACATTAAAATGTTGTTGGAACCTCAGCCCACAAAAGTAGGCCAGTGCTTGCATGCCAAACTTAAACAGGGCAACCGCCTGCTATAAAAAAAGAACCAAATAGAACCCGAAGTCTTCTAAACATAAAGCCAAAATGTCCAGGGTACAGTAAAAAAAAAAAAAATTACCCATCATAATAGTAACCAGGAAAATCACTACTTGAATGCAGAAAACATCAGCTGATGCCAACAGTGACATTAATCAGAAGTTGATATTTTCTGGCAAGGATTTTAAAGCAACTATCATAAAAATGGTTCAGCAATCAGTACAATGCTCTTGAAATAAATCTGAAAAAGGGAAAAATCTCAGTAAAGAAATAGAAGTTATATAGAAGAGCCAGATGGAAATAATAGAACTGAAAAATACAATAACAGAAATAAAGACCTGCTGGATGGCCTCACTAGGGTGGGGGAGATAACAGACGATAAATCAGTCCACTTGAGGAGAGGTGAATAGGGTTTACCCAATCCAAAGAACAGAGAGAGAGTGAAGTGAAAAAACAAAAACAATGGATGGCATCTTGGGCCCATGAGACAGTAACCAAAGATCCACCATTTGTATTACAGTCCCAGAGGAGAGGAGAGAGGGACTGGAAGAGTAACTGAAGAAATAAAGTCTGAAAACTTCCAAAATTTGGTGAAAGACACAAATCTGCAAATTCAATAGCCGGAGCAAACCTCAAACAGGGATAAACCCAAAGAAATCCATGCCAAAACACATCATAATTAAACCTCCAAACATTAAAGACAAAGGAAAAAATCATGGAAGCAACCAGAAAGGAAAAAACACATTACCTATAGGGGAACCCTAATTCAAGTGATGGTGGATTTTTCATCAGATACCGTGGAGGCCAAAAAAAGTGGCACAACATTCTTCAAGAACTGAAAGAACTGTCAGTGGTGAATTCTATATCTGGTGAAACTATCTGGAATGAAAGGTAAATAATTCCAGGCAATCTACAAAAAAAAAAAAGACCTTTAGAAATTAATAAATGGCCTCAGCAATGTCAGAGGATATGAGATCAACCCACAAAAATTAACTGCATTTCCATCTACTCACAAGGAACATGTAGAAACCAACATTTAAAGCAATGCTATTTATAATCACTCCAAAGATATTGAAATATTTATGAATATTCCTAATAAACCACATATAAGAACCATGCTGAAAATTACAAAATGCTGATGAAAGAAATCATAGAATATCTAAATAAATGGAGAAACATATACTATGTTCATGGATTAGAAGACTCTAGACAGTACAGATGTCAGTTCTCCCCAAACTGAGCTATAGGTTTAATTCAATGCCTATGAAAGTCCTAGAAACATTTTTAATAGACATAGACAGGCTTATTCTAAAATGTGTATAGAAAAGTGCATGACCTAGAATAGTAAAAACAATCTTGACGAGGAAGAATGAAGTGGGAGGAATCACTCTACTGATATTAAGGCTTCCTATGTGGCTCTAGTCATCAGGATTGTGTGGTCTTGGCAGAGCATCAGACACATAGATCAATGGAACATAACAGAGGACCCAGAAATAGATCCAAGTAATGTTCAACTGATGTTTGACAAAGGTCAAAAGCAAGTCAATGGAGGAAAGAGACTTTTCAACCAATGGTTCTGGAGCAATTAGACATCCATAGGCAGAAAAAAAAAATTTCAATCTTAATCTTACACCTTATACAAAAATTAACTCAAAATGGATCATGGGCTTAAAATGTAAAACATCTTAAACAACCTTGAAAAAGAAGAACAAAGTTGGAGGTCTCACACATTTTTTTTCCAAAACTTACTATAAACCTAAAGTAATCAAAACTGTGTGGTCCTGGCATAAAGACAGACATAGAGACCGGTGGAACAGAACAGAGGGCCCAGAAATAAACTCTCACATATATGGTCAAATGTTTGGTGGCAAAAGTACCAAAACCATTCAATGAGGAAAAGAAATATTCTTTTCAACAAATGGTGTTCAGAGAACCAGATATCCATACCCACAAGAATGAAGTTGGACCCTTGTCTCAGATCCAAAGATAAACACAAAATGTAAGAGCAAAAGCTAGAAAGCTTTTAAAAGAAAATATGGGTGAAACTCCATGACATCGGATCTGATAATTTCTTGGATACAACACCAAAAGCACAGGCGAAAAAGAAAAAAAACAGATTGAACTATATCAAAATTTAACAATTCTGTACATGGGAGAACACAATTGACAGAAAAGGCAACCCATGGGATAGTAGAATATATTTGTAAATCATATACAGTTTTAATATCCAAAAAATATAAAGAACGCCTAAGAGTCAACAATAACAATGAAACAGACAACCTGATTTTAAAAATGGGCAAATAGGGGTGCCTGGCTGGCTCAGTTGGTAGAATGTGTGACTCTTGTTCTCAGGGTTGTGAGTTCAAGCCCCATGTTGGGTGTAGAGATTACTTAAAAATAAAATGTTTTAAAAAATGGGCAAAGATTGAGGAGAACACAGGCAGCAACCTCTTCGACCTCAGCCGCAGCAGCATCTTCCTAGGAACATCGGCAAAGGCAAGGGAAGCAAGGGCAAAAATGAACTATTGCGATTTCATCAAGATCAAAAGCTTTTGCACAGCAAAAGAAACAGTTAACAAAACCAAAAGACAACTGACAGAATGGGAGAAGATATTTGCAAACGACATATCAGATAAAGGGCTAGTATCCAAAATCTATAAGGAACTTAGCAAATTCAACACCCAAAGAACAAACAATCCAATCAAGAAATGGGCAGAGGACATGAACAGACATTTCTGCAAAGAAGACATCCAGATGGCCAACAGACACATGAAAAAGTGCTCCACGTCACTCGGCATCAGGGAAATACAAATCAAAACCAAATGAGATATCACCTCACACCAGTCAGAATGGCTAAAATTAACAAGTCAGGAAATGACAGATGCTGGCGAGGATGCAGAGAAAGGGGAACCCTCCTCCACTGTTGGTGGGAATGCAAGCTGGTGCAACCACTCTGGAAAACAGCATGGAGGTTCCTCAAAATGTTGAAAATAGAACTACCCTATGACCCAGCAATTGCACTACTGGGTATTTACCCTAAAGATACAAACGTAGTGATCCGAAGGGGCACGTGTACCCGAATGTTTATAGCAGCAATGTCTACAATAGCCAAACTATGGAAAGAACCTAGATGTCCATCAACAGATGAATGGATAAAGAAGAAGTGGTATATATACACAATGGAATACTATGCAGCCATCAAAAGAAATGAAATCTTGCCATTTGCGACGACGTGGATGGAGCTAGAGGGTATCATGCTTAGTGAAATAAGTCAATCAGAGAAAGACAACTATCATATGATCTCCCTGATATGAGGATGTGGAGATGCAACATGGGGGGTTAGGGGGATAGGAGAATAAATGAAACAAGATGAGATTGGGAGGGAGACAAACCATAAATGACTCTTAATCTCACAAAACAAACTGGGGGTTGCTGGGGGGAGGTGGGGTTGGGAGAGGCGGAGGGGGTTATGGACATTGGGGAAGGTATGTGCTATCATGAGTGCTGTGAAGTGCGTAAACCTGGTGATTCACAGACCTGTACCCCTGGGGATAAAAATACATTATATGTTTATTTTAAAAAAAAGGATGAATACCCAACTTTTGTAGCAACATGGACGGGACTGGAGGTGATTGTGCTGAGTGAAATAAGTCAAGCAGAGAGAGTCAAGTATCATATGGTTTCACTTATTTGTGGAGCATAACAAATGACATGGAGGACATTGGGAGATGGAGAGGAGAAGGAAGTTGGGGGAAATTGGAAGGGGAGGCAAACCATGAGAGACTATGGACTCTGAGAAACAACCTGGGGGTTTTGAAGGGGCGGGGGTGGGAGGTTGGGGGAACCAGGTGGTGGGTAATAGGGAGGGCACGTGTTGCATGGAGCACTGGGTGTTGTGCAAAAAACAATGAATACTGTTACGCTAAAAAAATAAATAAATAAACTATTTAAAAAAATGGGAAAAGGACTTGCCTCAACCTTTTTCCAAAAAGGTGCGTAAAAGGACCACAAGCACATGAACAGCTGTTCAACATCACTCATCACTAGGGAAATGTAAACACAAACCACAAGACACCACCTCACCCATTAGAATGGCAACTATTTAAAAACAAAAAACTAAACTAACAAACAAACAGGTGTTGGTGAAGGTGTGCAGAAATTGGAACTCTCTGTACTGTTAGTGGGAATGTAAAATGGTACGAACACTGACACTATGAAAAACAGTATCATGGTTCATCAAAAAATTAAAAACACAATTACCATATGCTATAGCGATCCACTTCTGGTTATACACCCAAAGGTCTTAAAAACAGGTATCCTGGGGGCGCCTGGGTGGCTCAGTGGGTTAAGCCTCTGCCTTCGGCTCAGGTCATGATCTCAGGGTCCTGGGATCGAGCCCCGCATCGGGCTCTCTGCTCAGTGGGGAGCCTGCTTCCTCCTCTCTCTCTCTCTCTCTCTCTCTCTCTCTCTCTGCCTGCCTCTCTGCCTACTTGTGATCTCTGTCTGTCAAATAAATAAATAAAATCTTAAAAAAAAAAAAACAACAGATATACCCATGTGAATTGCAGCATGATTCCCAACAACCAAAAGATGGAAGCAACCCACGTGTCCATCAGTGGATGAATGGATAAATAAAATATAGTTTATACACAATGGAACATTACTTAGCCTTAAAAGGGAAGGACATTCTGACACATGCCACAACATGGGTGAACCTTGAGGACATTATAGTAAGTGAAGTAAACCAGTCAGAAAAAGACAAACACTGTATGATTCCACGAATGTGAGGTATCTAGCATAGTCAAAAACATGGAGGCAGAAAGTAAAATGGTGGTTGTGAGGGCTTTGTGGTGGCCTGGGGTAGCGTAGGGAGTTAGGGTTTAATGGGTGCAGAGTTTCAGTTTTACAAGATGAAAAGAGTTCTGTGGATGGATGGTTATACAACATACAATGTGAATGTACTTGCTGCCACTGACTGTACACTTAAAAAGGGTTAAGATGGTGACTTTTATGTTATGTGTATTTTACCACAATTAAAAAAAAAAAACTATAGCACTTTTGGTCCCATGACTAGAGTTGGCTCCTAAAGAATAAAGTAAGTAAGCATCTTTTTTAAAAAGTGTGAAACAAAGGGTGCCTGGGTGGCTCAGTGGCTTAAAGCCTCTGCCTTCGGCTCGGGTCATGATTCCAGGGTCCTGGGATCGAGCCCCATGTCGGGCTCTCTGCTCAGTGGGGAGCCTGCTTCCCCTCCTCTCTCTCTCTCCGCCTGCCTCTCTGCCTACTTGTGATCTCTGTCAAATAGATAAAATCTTTAAAAAAAAAAAAACTCAACAATTAAAAAAAAAACAAAACCAACAATGCAACTGGAAAATAGGCAGAAGACCCGAACTGATATTTCATCCAAGATGATGTACAGATGGCAAACCATCTCTGAAAAGATGTCCAATATCATTACTCATCGGGGAAATCCAAATTAAAACCACCATGTCACTGCACATCTGCCAGAGCATCTAAAATAAAAAATCGTGACAACACCCGAACGCTGGTGAAGATGAAGAGAAACTGTATTCCTCACACATTGCTAGTGGGGGTGCAAAGTGGTACAGCCTCACAAAAAATACTTTGGCGGTTTCTGATAAAACTAAACAAGCAACTATTTACATAACCCAGCAATTGTCCTCTGTGGCATTTATCCCCGAGAAAGTAACACTTACGTTCATACAAAACCTATGCGGGAATACTCATAGCAGCTGTATGAGTAATAGCAAAAAATGAGAAGCAGCCTTGTTGTCCTTCAGCAGATCAATGTAGTATATACAAACTGTAGAATACTACTCAACCATACAAAAGAATGAGCTATTGATATACACAGTCACTTGGGTCAATCTCCAGGCAATTAGGCTGAGTGAAAAAAGTCAATTCCAAAAGATACCATACACATTAATATAACATTTTGAAATGACAAAAATTTTTAAATGACAACCACCACATCAGTGGTTGCCAGTGCTTAGGGAGAGAGAGGGGTTTGTGTATAGTTACAAGAGGGCAAAAAGGGCAAGAGATAGAAGCCCATGGTTCTGGAATGTTCTGTCTCCATGCTGGTGGCGTATATGTCAATATACATGTGTGATAAAATTCTAAGAGGTAAATACACATACCAGTGAGAACAAGTAAAACGGGAAATCTGCATAAGATTGGTGGAATGTGACTGTCGATGTCTTGGTTGTGGTATTGTACTAGTTGTGCAAAATGTTATCATTGGGGGAAACTAGGTACAACATATAAGAGATTTCTCTGAAATGAAACGAGATGGGATTGGGAGGGAGACAAACCATAAGAGACTCTTAATCTCACGAAACAAACTGAGGGTTGCCTGGGGGAGAGGCGTAGGGAGAGGGTAGTTGGGTTATGGACACTGGGGAAGGTATGTGCTATGGTGAGGGCTGTGATATGTTAATAAAAAATAAAAATGTTTAAAAATAATTAAAAAAAAATTTTTAAAGAAGTTTCTCTGTATCATTTCTTATAGCTGTGTATGACTCTAATTGCAATAAAACTTTCTTTTTTTAAAAAGATTTTGGGCACCTGGTTGGCTTAGTGGGTTAAGCCTCTGCCTTCAGCTCAGGTCATGATCTCAGGGTCCTGAGATCGAGGCCCGCGTTGGGCTCTCTACTCAGCAGGAAGCCTGTTTCCCTCTCTCTCTCTCTCTGCCTGCCTCTCTGCCTACTTGGGCTCTCTGCCTGTCAAATAAATAAATAAAATCTTTTATAAATCCTTTTTAAAAAAGATTTTACTCATTTATTTGCGATAGAGAGAGTGAGAGAGACAGCATGAGTTGGGGGGAGGGGCAAAGGGAAGAGAAGCAGACAGCCCACCGAGCAGAGAATCTGACATGAGGCTCGATTCTAGCAGCCCGGGTTCATGACCTGAGCTGAAAGCAGACGCTTAACTGATTGAGCCACACAGGTACCCCTATTACCATAAAAATTTCAATGAGGAAAGTGATCAAAGTTCACCCAACATTTAAGGAAAATCTCATTCTAAAAAAGTCTCATAAAAAACAAGTGAAAGGAAAGGAAATTAGAGGCAACAAAGATAAAAAATAGTTGGAAGCAGAAAAAAGTCACACATTGCTAGTAATAATATCAGAAAGATCCCTACATAATAAAGGGAAACATGCTATAAAAAAGGAACTTCCTGGGGCACCTGGGTGGCTCAGTGAGTTAAGCCTCTGCCTTCACCTCAGGTCATGATCTCAGGATCCTGGGATCAAGCCCCGCATTGGGCTCTCTGCTCCGTGGGGAGCCTGTTTCTGCCTACTTGTGTTCTCTCTCTCTCTGTCAAATAAATAAATAAAATTCTTAAAAAATAAAAAAGAAAAAAAAGAAAAGGAACTCCCAGAAAAACAAAGAACTTTTGGAAATTGAAAACTATAATGGCAGAAATGTAATACTCATTAGAAGGCTTGGAAAACACATTTGAGGAAATCTCCCAGAAAGTAGAAGAAAAAAGATGAAGACCATGATACTGGGCAAGAGAATGAGAGAAGCTGCCCAGAGGGTCCAATATCTAAATGACAGGAGCTGAAGAACAGAGAAAAACTTGGGGAAGAGACGGTTAAAGGCATAATTCAGGTAAGTTTCCTGAACCGACAGGGCTCACTGAGTGCTGCGCTTGCTGGGTGAGAAAAAACCCACATCAGGGACTTAGCTGTGATGGCTCACAATGCTGGAGGCAGAGCAGAGGCCCTGAAGGCCTCAGAGAGCAAAAAGCAGGCCACCTACACAGCATCAGGGTCAAGACAGGATCAGCCTTCCCAACAGAAACACTGGCATCCAAAACCCTGAGGGAAGGGTGGCTGGGTGCCCTAGGCTCAGGTCATGATCCTGGAGTCCTGGGATCGAGCCCCGCAGAGGACTCCTTGCTCAGCAGGGAGCCTGCTTCTCTCTCAGCCCCTCCCCCCCCTTGTACTCTCTCTCAAAATAAACAAAATCTTAAAAATAAAATAAAATCCCGAGGGGAAAACAATTTTTAACCGAAGGTTCCATACCCACACGAAGTCATCCCCGTGTGAGGGTAGAATAAAAATGGTCAAAATCTTCAGAATTTCCCTCCCTGAAGTGGTCCCAAAGAGAAGCTACATTTCAGGGTTAGAAAAAAAGTAGGCCACTAAGACATAAACCTTCTAGAAGTTAGTTTTCGGCAGTCAGCTTGAAGGGATCCAGTCTCAACTGTGTGACAGGGAGTGTAGGTCTGGGGTCGTTCTTAAGCCAAAGTGTCCTTAAGGGAGATGGCGTCACTTTGGTGCATGCCAGGGTTGTCTTGCCACCCTGTTCTCGAGTGGTGGTGATGATGAAGCTGTGTAAGGATGGTCCCTAGGTCTGCTGCCTCCTGCGTGACTAGGGAAGGACCGATCACATCAGGTCTGGCCACGGCTTTCCATGTGCCCATCAGCCCTTCCTCAGGAAGCCCCTGGAGGATGTACTCAACCAAATTGAGGGAGCAAATGCAGATCAAGAAAGATAGAGGACTCAGGGGGAACGGGAGGTCCATCTAGGAACTGGCAAAGGGAGTCCTGAGGAGGGTGGGAGATCCCACCATGACAGCTGGGGGAAGTCAACCACTCCAGAGGGGAGCAAGGGTTCTGGAGAGACACCGCCAAGAGAGAGATGGTGGGACACCGATTGTGTGTGCACTTATGAGAAGGAGAGTTACCCTTATGGCAGGGTTTGGGGACACAGAAGCGACAGGCACCTAGAAGCCGAAGGAACCACATTTTGAAGAGAGAAGGGAAAAGTTGTACGGGAAAGGGAAAGAAATATTCTATGACATGGCTTGATTGAGATCAGCGATTACATAGTCATAATATTTACACTGCATGTTAATCTAACCCCAAATAATAATATAAATGTGCTTGGAGAAAGGAGAAGAGAAGCCGTGTTTGTGTGGGTGTGTGTGTGTGGGTGTGGGGGTGTGTGTGTTGGGAGTGTTGAAGAAAGAATCAATAAATGATACCTAACACTGAATCCATCAGGAAGTAGGAGTGAAGGCATGATTTCATAGGCATGAAAGTCAACACCAAAAATACCAATTGAATGGGAGCTAGTTACCTACTTAGAGTGGGAAAAGAGGGTATCCAGGCCACCGCAACTTCTATTTAAGAGAAAAAAGGCCTTCCAGAAATATTTGGCTTTTTCAACTATGTCTAAGAAAAATTTTAATTGTAAAAAATCGGTATTTTCCCAGGGATTCTACACAACACAGTGCTGTGTGGCATTGGGCCACACATGGCTCACAGCATGTACTGGTCTTACCCTTCGCCCAGGAACCACTGATGCTGTGGAAGGGGGCATTACCTAGGGAAGACTCCGCTATGGAACCTGCCCAGCGACTTGGCCTTGCCAGGCTGGGAGCTTCCTATAGGAGGCAGTATACTCCAGACCTGTGTCCAGAGCGCAGGCATGTGCCACGGTTTCTCTTAGAATGCCTGGGAGCCAGAACCAGGATTCAGGGTTGGGGAGGGGCTCTTTGTGGCCACCCTATGACTTTGGACCACCTTTTTCTGATCGTGAGCACTACCTGCCTGAAGTAGAAGACATGCTCGCCTTTCCCGCCTTTCCTGGGACTCAGGTGTAAATACAGGGCCCGGGCTCCAGGACAGGAGGTGTTAACAAGCTGTTTGGTCAAAGAGAGCAACACCGGGGGGAGAACAAGTGTTCCAGGGACACCAGCCATGGTGCCCACCACCACCCTGTGGCCTTTTCCTCCCAGCCCAGTGAGACTCGTGCCTGAGCAGCACTGGAGTAGAAGTTGAGAACGGTATTAGCCTGCTTGGGGTGGGGTGGGGTGGGACTGAAGGGAGAGACTATGCAGAGAAACGCCATGCAAGCAGATGGGTGGCAAGACGGGTGGAGAGCAGAAACACAGAAGCAGAATCCCGAGACTGGCGGTAGCAGCCAGGCTCTCAGGTTCACCCTCAAGCCTTGTTTTCAGGGTGACTGAAACTGAGTGAGCCTGTTCTTTTTGGCTAAAGTAGTAGGGCTGTGTGGAAAGGCTCCCAAATTCTGGGACCTGCTGTTTGGACCCCTGTCCTCGGAGGGGTGGTGCACAAGAATGGGAAACCCGTCCTGGGACAGGACCAGCTCCCCCACACCCATCTCCAGCCTCACGGGATGGGGGGCACCTGCACCTTGTCTCTGGCTCAGGAATCTATCCAGCCCCTCCCAGTCAGACCCCACAATGTGTCTTGTGCCAAGGGTCACAAAGCCAGGGGTCTCATTCAGTACACAGTCCTGGGGGCCTAGAGTTCCACCTGGCATGGAGCCAGGATCCATGGATCACCTGCATAAGGAATTAATTCTTAGAGGTCCCCACAGAGGACCGTCTGCTCCCTCCTTGGAGGCCACTAGCTGCCTTCCATCTGAGCTTTTGTCTCCCTGGTGCTCACGTCAGCATCTCTGAGAGCAGGGGGCTTCAAACCGCCCTTGCCAGCCAACTGCTGAGCTCAGGAGTGGGAGTGGTCTGGGCTGTCCTGGAGCTCCCTTGTGGGCTCTGGCCTCCTGCAGGGGCCGCTTTCAGGGACCTCAGCGTCAGCAACCCCAGAATCTCTCTCCTCCTAGAATCCCCTTCTGCATCCAGCCCAGGACCAAACATCGGCTTGGGGGCACATCTCTATTCTTGCCTCAGTGCCTAACTCTCAGTGTTCCTAAAGCCCAGGCCCATGGCAAGTCTGCAGGTGTTCTAGGTCTTTCCAGCCAGAGGAGAGGATAGGCAAGATGTAAAGAAGAGGCCGGGCCAAGGGACAGTTGTACTGACTTTATTCCCCTTCACTCTCGTCCTCACCCTCTTGCTATCCCCCCACGCCCTTGGGGCCCAGACATTAAGCATCCACACACCTGGCACAGCCATTCTGCCACGATGGACCCCCCGCCGAGGGGTGCTGTGGCCATACATGTCAAGGTCAGAGACTGCGCTCTAGCCCCAGGCTGAGGCCTGTCTCATCTTTCTGCTCACCCCCAGCTGGCCCAAGACCAGGGAGCCCATGGGGAGCTGAGGAGGGAGCAGGTCCAGGTTTCTGACCCGAGTTCTAGCCAAATGGGCTGAAAAGTCCATCTGGATGGAGGGGTTCCCCACCCCCAGCACATCTCCAGTGGGAGGTGATGGTCCTGACCCCACTTCCCTGACACCAGCCCCGGGGAAGTGGGTATGCGGCCGGCCCCGGTCCCCTTAATCCCACACCTAGGTGCTCGTTTATTTGTTTTAAAAATAAAAAGGAAATGTAAAAGCTGGTAAAATGAGAACCCCTGCCCACACTGGCACTGACGAGGTTCCATTATTGCTTCAGACCCTTGTGATCTGGCTGGAAAGGAGCTCCCACCCACACTGGCCCAAGGGGAAGAGAGCATTTAGCACCAGGGACCAGGGCTCCTGTCACTGCTGGGACAGGGGCCTCCCAGGAGAGGGTTTGGCTGTGCTCACCCACAGCTACAATGACCATTGTGACCAGAGCCCAGCCTGCCACCTGGACCCCTGCCCTCAGAGGGGAGGTGTATTAGAACAAGGAACCCAAGTCATGGGACAGGATTTCCACACCAGCTCTCCTCCCCTGCCCCATACCCATCTTCAGCCTCTGCTTATCAACATGTGGCTTCACAGGGACCTGGCCTGGCCAGAGCCCCCCAGGCTCCCTCACAAAGGCTGCAGTGGGGCTAGCTGGTGATAAGGCCACCAGTCCCCATGGGAGACCCTGGTGTCAGTGACAGGGGTTGGGGAACCCATAGGGGTCCTGACCTACAGCAAATCGGGGGAGATCAACTTTCTTGGGGAAAATGTGAGCCAGTTCTGAAGAGCTGCCAGGCCCTGGGACCAGAGGTTAGAAATAGCAAGGAAAAGGAGGAAACAGAAGGGGGGGGGACCCTGAGGACGTCATGGAAGCCCAGAGATCAAGGGGTGCAGAAGAGGGAGCTATATAGTACAGCAGGAGTCTAGAACCCCCAGCCTTGGGGTAAGGGAGCTGCAGAACTGGGAGCCAGACAGGGAGGCACGCTTCCTCTCTGTGAGGGGCCCATCTTCTCTCTCCGAAGGACAGCAGGGCTGTTCTGAGGATACGTCTGGGGGCTCTGACTTGGAATACTTCTGCTGCAGCCCCAAATGCAACTAGGCCAGGGCACTGCCCCCCTCTGCATCCGGAGAACAATCTGGGGGTGTGTAGCTTGGATTATAAATCCTCAAATCACTCGGGCTTCTTGGACCTGCCCACATCTGTACAGAATAAAGTGCTTCGTTTATTGATGATTAAAATGTCCCCAGCCCCCACCCAGCGCCATGGGCCTCACAAGGAGGTCAGAGGGGTTCCGATCCCCTCAGCCCTTGGGCTGATGGGGCCCAGTCCCCCACCCCCCACCCTGTCCCCTGCCACTGTCTTCCTTGGGCTTAGGCCTCTTCCCACTCCAGCCATGCTTGGGAAGGTGGTGGTGTGAGGGTAGTCGTGGGGTTTAAGGTGCAGAGTATAACAAACAAAACTGTATAAACACAAAAGGAAAGAGCTTAACTAGGAAACATGTAGCTTATGGAACCTTCCTCCCCATTTGTGAGGCAGGAATGAAGACGTTAAATGACAACAAAAAAGGGTGTCCTATTAGTGCCGGCCTCATGGGGGCAAGCATTGGGTACAGGCTGGGGCTCCCCCAGAACCCTGATCCCCCACCCTGGGGCCTGAATGTGTAGGTGTCTCTCATCACCAGGGCTATAGGTGCCCTGCCCATTGTGCAGAGGCCCAGCAAGGACAGGGAGACCACACACCGGCCTGGAGTGGGTTGTGGCCAGGCCCAGGAAGAAGACGAGGCCTCTGCCTTCAGAGCAGGGATGGAGACAGACACACACATCTCCTCTGGCGTGGGAGAGACGACCAGGGCAGCTGGTGAGGACCCGGGTGCGCTATGAACAGCTGCCCTGCCCCCTGCCCCACTGATAGCACCTTGAAACCTTCAAACATGGCCTCCTTCTCAGGGCCTGCCCTTGGGGTTCACCTAGTTGCAGGGACTCTTGGACTGCATCCCCTGCATCTGGCGCTGCGGGAGCCAGCCCGTCTGCCCACCTGAGGCCGAGCCCCAGCCCCCCATGGCCCAGCAGCTTCTGGGGATATGTCCTCTCCTGGATTCAGGGACCTCGAGGCATCTGGTACAGCTCAGGGATCCCTGTGTCTGCCGGCAGGGTGGTGGGTGAGAGAGCAAACGCCTGGGGTCCAGCCCCTGCCTGCCCCACTGCACACGGTGCAAAGTTGGGTCTGCAGCCTTCACAGTTGGCTACTCCACCCACAACACACTCGTGGGCATCCACACTCAAGCCCTGCCTCAGTGTCCACGACTCCTTTCAGGGAGGCTGACACCCCAACTTTTCCCCACAGCCTCCAGGATGAGGAGCAAGTTAGGGGACACAGGGAAAGCTGAGATGAGCCACTGAAGCTGACCCGGGCTTGCCTGGCCAACGCTCTCCGGCTCAGGCCTCAGGAGAGTGACCCGTCACACCTGCTCCCAGGCCCTCCCTCCCTGCTGTACCTGCCGCCTCCAGCACCCCCCTCACCTGGAGGGCGTGCTGCAAATAGTTTGCTCTTTTCTTTTTCCTTCACTTCCAAAAAAAAAAAAGAAAAAGAAAAGAAAGAATGAAAAGAAAAGAAAAGGCAAGGGCTTCAAGGAGTCACTGAAAGGGGGGGCACTTGGGAGTGAGGTTCCCCCCTCACCCCCGCACAGGGGGCCACCAGCCTGCACACCCCCACGGTCAGGAGCCTCAAGCGGCACAGGTCCAGCCACGTCTGGAGGTGGGGGCGGCCGCTGTCCGACCCCAGGCAGGAGGGGCGGGCTGGGGTCCCTCCCAGAGGTGGCCCGGGGGCTCCAGACCCCGCGTGTGCGCTCGCGCAGTCAGTTGTTGGCGCTCATCCTCCCGCCGGGAGTGGCAGTGGTAGAGAAGAGTGGAGGTGGGGGCGGCAGGTGGGGCGGGGGAGGCAGGGTCTGGGGCAGCCCCGGGAGCAGGGGCAGCGTGTGCGCGGGAGGCTGGGCCGGGGCCAGGCCGGGGCCGGAAGGGGGGCCGTCGCCGGCCAGGGGGTGACTGACGCGGAAGCATTTCTCCTTGTGCGCCTTGAGCATGTTGGAGAAGCGGAAGCGCTGGCCGCAGACATCGCAGGGGTACGGCTTCTCGCCCGTGTGTGTGCGCCGGTGCCGCTTCATGTTGGGGCGGCTGGTGAAGCTCTTGCCACAGATCTCACAGATATACGGCTTCTCCCCTGGGCGTTGGCACGGGCAGAGGGGCGTCACCGAGAAGTCGGCGCACCCCGGCACCCGCAGGGCCTCCCTGCCCGGGGAGAGGCGCGGAGGACGGCGCTGAGCCCCCGAGAAGGGTGAACGGAGGCCGGGAGTGGCGAAGGGGCGCGGCTGGGGCCATTGCAGGCAGGCATCCTGGGGCAGCGCTGGGGAGCGGGGGGGGGGGGGGGGGGGTGGCCCCCCGCAGCCTTGCACGCCGCCCCCACCCCGCCGTCGGGAGGCGCGCGTACCTGTGTGGGTCTTCATGTGCTCGTCGAAGTACTGCTTCATGTTGAAGTCCTTGCCGCACCACTGGCACATGAACTGCTTGTGGCCGATGTGGATGCTCATGTGGGAGCGCAGCTGGTACTTGTACTGGAAGCGCTCGTTGCAGTTCTGCGGGTGGGGGGAGGGGGAGGCCCAGGCGCAAGGTGGGTAGCAGCTGCGGGGACCCGGGGGCCCAGGGCGGACACACACGGGGAGGGGCTCCTGGGACAGGGGGCGCAGGGGCAGAGAAGGGGCTAAGGGTGGCCAGGGCCCAGGCCCGGAGGGAAGGCAGGAAGTGGGAAAAGTCCACAGAATGGAGAGAGTCGTTCCGTGTAAGGCCAAGGCCCCCCATCCTTGCTCCTTGTTGGAACACCATCCCCCCTCCACCCTTCAACCCCGCAGCCTGCAACTCCTTCGCTGCTCTGCCTGAGATGTGCCTCTCTGGACATCTCCAGACAGTCTGTCCCCTGCCTGGTGGCAGCCCAAGGGCAGGGCCCACCTTGACTGTATGAGGGTTGGGTCAGGGAGGGGTGGCTGAGGGTGGGGGCGGGAGGGGGGCAAGTGGGCAGCTGTGGGGTCAGAACACTGTGGGAGGTGGGGGCCACAGACACCAGGGGGGCCACCCCTCTTTCTGAATCCTGGACTCCACTGCCCCCAACTCCCTGGTTGTGAAACTGCTGCTGCTCCTGACCCCTGCAGGTCCAGGGTGGCTCCTGGGGCAGGCGGAGAAAGGGACTCACCTCGCACCGGAAGGGTTTCTCCCCAGAGTGCTGCAGTGAGTGCACTTTGAGAGACATGCTTCGTTTGAAGGACTTCCCACAGGTCTCGCAGGTGAAGGGCATGTCCTTGGTGTGGGCTGTAGGGCAGGCCATTATGTCTCAGGGCAACCTCCACGGCTGCTCCTAGGGGATCGCTGCCTGGCCACCTCCCATACTGGGCCTCCTGGGAGGCCCCTCTGCTTCACGTCTGCCTCAGAGCCTTGGTCTAGCACCTGGGGCTGACTTCCAGAAAAGGACCCCAAGGAGTACGGGCTTTGGCTCAGACCCTGGCCCTGCCACTGGCTCTCTGCACTGCCTCTGTGCACCTCAGAGTGTCCTTCTACGTAGAGAGGCCAGGAGTGGTACTAAACCTCAAAGGTGGGCTTTACAGTGGATGACACTGGGCAGTCCAGAGGGAATGGCTGTGTTTCCCCCAAAACCACGGACAGATGAGGACAAACAAACTCTTCAAGGAAGATCTTCGAGGAAGTGACTGGGGCCAGAGAGTTCCCCTTACAGCTCAGAGCTGGGGAAGCTGAGCCCAGGAAGACCACCGGTCCTGGGCTATGCAACATGTTCCTGGCTGGACCTCCACCCCAGGGTCCCAGCTCCCAGGAGACTAGAGAAAGGAGTAAGACCTGGCCCGGGGCCACACCTCTCTTGAGCCCCAGACCCGAAGCTGGCAAAGAAAGGAGGGCCACTTGAACACCAGACTGCCAGTCAGGTCCTCCTAGAGGGGAGGGATAGCTATCCCAAGACAGAGGAGGAGCCCAGCACACATTTGTGGGGGTCTCCTCATTCAGAGGAGCCTGAAGGCCTGTAAGGGCCAGAAGGTGAGAAAAAATGAGAGGCACAGTTGTCATCAAACTGAGACAGGGCCTGTTTCAGCCCATACGGCATTCTGTGTAATTTAGGAAAAGGTACTCCTTTCCCTGGTGACCACAACCCCATGCTCAGATGCATAGTCTGGTTAGCAGTGTGCCAGATGGATTCTGGGCGTCCCCTGCCATCTTATCCAGGAACGCTTGCTCAGTGTCCAACCTGCCCAACCGTACATGGTAGCCCCAACCTCTGAGCCTATCCAGGTCACACCTACCACAGCAACAAGTCTTCCCAGGCTTCCCAGTTGAGAGGGGCCTCCTCACACCTTCACTCTACCCTGGGATGGGAAGTCCTTCCCAGCACAACCAGCAGCTGGCCCAGCTCTGACCCCAGACCCCATTCCTTCCTGGCCCAGACTTACCAACCATGTGCTTGCGCACATGGGCCATGGTATAGAACTTCTTCTCACAGATCTCACATGAGAACTTCTTCTCTGCATAGCCATGCACGATCTTGTTGTGCTCGTGGAGAGACCAGAGCTTTTTAAAAGCTTTGCCACACGTCACACACTGCCAAAGGAGAGGATGTTAGGCCCTGGGTCCGGCGTCAGGACTATGTGCCCTGGAACAATCTGCCCCACTCTGGACCTCAGTTTCTGTACATGGACTGCGCTGGAGGGAGAGCCCTCAATATCCAGCAGCCCGCCAAATCTGACATTCTGGGAGTTGGGGATGGTAACTCCCTAAAAAGATGCCCACCTACCCTGCCAACCCTGAGCTGCGGCCTGGGGCCCTTCCTTACCCTTGAACTGGACTCAGGTCAGGGACCCCCTATACAGGAAGCCCTGACTCCATGCTCATTTCAACAAGGCACCTGTCTACCGAGGGGAAACACATAACTGGCTGAAGGGCCACGGTGTGTGAGGAGGCTGCACACAGTGCATGGAGAAGCCCTTCTCAGATCCCACGTCTGGCCTCTTCCCTGCCGGGATCTATGCCCCGACACCCTGGAGATCCCGAAGGAGAGAGGTGCCAAAGCTGCAGGAGTCCCAGGTCCCATGAGGAAATGGGATGGTAGTGGGAACCCCAGGGGCCATGCTCCCCTCTTCCTCTTGTCCTCCCCATCCCCACAGGAGACACTTCTGGAGGGCTGGAGCAGGTCAGGCCTGGGGCAGAACTGGACTCAGGTCAAGGTGCCAGAAGAGGCACATGCAGCTTTCCCCTCCGAAAGGAAGGGTCGGGTGTGTGCAGTGGAGAGACAAAGGGCAGCCCAGCGGGCAGGCAAGTGGGAACAGGTGCAGGAGGGCGGGGCAGGAGACCAGGTAACCCTCCAGGTAACACTTTCTCCACAGGGCACTGCAATTAGCAATTAGCTCAGGCAATTAGCACTCGCCTACCTGCTGCCCCCACAACCCCCTCGTGGCCAGGAGGGTTAAAAAGCAGCCTGGCGGGCCCTGTGCTGCCTGCACCCTGGCAGGCAGAGCTGGCGCACACTCAGGCCGACGAGGCCTGGCAGCCAGCCCAGCCCCCCCTGCTTGGCCCCAGCAGCCCCTGCTCTTCCCAAATTTCTCATCCAACCCCTCTTCCCAAGCCCAGGCCAGCTGGCATCTCCCAAGAGCTGACAGCAGGGGCTTCCTCCTCCGGGCCACCCCCTTGCTCTATTCAGCCTCTATGCAAGTGGAAATAGCGCCCCCTCCGGGCAAACCCTACCCCTCCTCTTCTGGGCTTCTGTGCGGAGCCCAGCCTGAGAAACTATGCATGGTGGCCCTGATGGCCTTCCAGCAGCCTTAGGATTTACTAAAACACAGGCTCACCCCTCCTCAGAGCTGGCTATCCATCAGCTTCAAGTACTCAGACAACTCCCTCCTCTCATCCTCCCCTCTGCCCCTCTGGCCAACGGTACTATTTGTCCCTGTCGGATCTGCACACGTCTCCATGTGCCAAAGCCCAGGTCTAGCCACCTCCTCCAAGAAGCCCTCCTTGGTGTTCTCCCCTGCGTGCTCACCACCCTGGGCCCAGGTTGGCCCCACGGGCCAGGGGTAAGTGTGTCTGGGCATAGCGGGCAGCAAGACCCTGGGAACGCAGCCTGGGGGGGCCAGCCTCGAGGCCCTCCAGCCCAGCCCTGCCCCACCCGCCCTAGGAGGAGCCCCCCAGGCCCACCTGGATGTTGCGCTCACAGTCTGTCTGCCGGTGCAGTAGCAGCTCGCTCTCCAGCAGGAAGCGCTTGCCACACTGGTCGCAGATCTGCATGCGGCTGTGGGTCACGTTCATGTGCTTCTCCAGGTACCAGCGGTTGTTGAAGACTCGAGGGCACTTCTGACACGGGTGGTGCTGCTTCTCTTCCAGCTTCACCTTGGCCCCCAGCCCGTCAGTGGCCTGTGGCCCTCGGGCCGCTGCAGAGGCTCCCCCTGGAGCAGGCTTGGGCCTCTTCCCGCTCCTCGGCCTGGCCTCCTCAGGCTCAGGAGGGCCTCGGCGTCGGGCGTTCTCTCGAGACCGCGTGGCCATGCGGCTGTGGGGAGGGGGCTCTGCCCTGCTGCCCCGCCGGCCCGCCGGCCCCTGCCTGCTCCCCGCCTCCCCACCCTCCTCCTCCTCTTCCTCCTCCTCTGAGCTCTCTTGATCCTGCTCACTGTGCCCTTCCTCTTCCTCCTCCTCTTCCTCCTCCGGCTCACTGTGCCCTTCCTCCTCCTCCTCTTCCTCCTCTCCCTGACTGCCACCCTCCTCTTCCTCCTCTTCCTCTTCCTCCCCTCCACTGCCGCCACCCTCCTCTTCTTCCTCCTCTTCCTCCTCCTCCTCCTCCTCTTCCTCCTCCTCGTCCTCTGAGTGTCTCTGCAGCCCGTCCTCCCGGCTCAGCACCATGGTGGCCGGGCCTGTGGTGGAGCCTGGCTTGCCCTCAGGCCCCGTAGACACGTGCAGAGTCTGGTTGTTGAGGTTCACCTCCACGATGATCTGGGACTGCTCCCGGCGGCTGTAGGTGCCAGAACCCCCAAGCTCTTCCTCCAGCCCCTCCCCACCCTCCAGCTTGCAGAGGCTGCCAGGGGGCCCACCGGCCTCCTCAGCACCACCCTCCTTCTCCTCCTTGAAGAAGGGCTGAGCCGGCCCGATGGCAGCAGGCACCGGGCCCCCCGCAGTCCCGGCCCCGTCCTCGACGCGCACGGAGTAGGGGTCGGGGCCCTCACGGGCATAGATCTTGGGCAGGCCCGGGGCGTCTGCCTCCTGCTTGATGTCGCAGTAGTAGGGGGGTGCGGCCGGGGTGCAGGCCCCGGTGGCTGGCGGGGCCAGGGCCACGGCGCTGGGGCCTGGGGGGCCCAGGGAGCGGGCGTCCAGCAGCTCCTGGCAGGACGCGGCGATGTCGGCCATCTGCAGCAATGAGGCGGCGCTGAGCACCTCGTGCACGTTGGCCGCGTTGACCAGCAGCTTGGAGGTGTAGATGAAGTTGAGGATCTGCTGCAGGCCGCCGGGGGCCAGCGCCTCCAGGGACAGCTCCACGCGCTGCAGCTGCTTGTTCTGGGTGAAGAGCGAATGGAAGAACTGGCTGTAGGCAGCCAGCACGCCCTTGTGTGCCGGGAAGACGCTGCGCTGGGGGACCAGCACCAGGTCCACGTCGCAGAGGTCGGGCTGGAAGAGGCGCTGCTCGTTCAGGCGGCCCATCAAGCAGGCAAAGTGCAGGGCCACGTCCTCCACCAGCGAGAACTCGGCCGCCGGTGAGTCTGTCGTCTTCTCAACCAGCAACTGCGAGGGGCGGAGGGGGGAGCAGAGGGCACAGGTCAGGTCAAGGCCAGCAACCCGGGCAGCGCCCACCGTGCAGGAAGCAGCCTGCCCGGCACTCCAGTCTCCGTGTTCTAGAAAAGGAGCCGAAGCTCTGGCCGGGACGCGGGGAGCCAGGGCTCGGGCCCAAACCAGCTGCCCCTCAGAACTCAGATTCCAATCACGACCGGCAGCTCCTGAGTGACTCGGTTAACTTTTCTGGGCGTCCAGCTCTTCCCTGTGAGACAGGAAGTCCTCCTGGGCAGGGAAGGGAAAGAGAAGGAAAGAGGAAGGAACAGGGACGAGGGTCACTGGCATCCCAGAGTGCGTGGGGTTTAGGGGCTTTCCATGCTAACACCGGGCCAGTCCGGGCAAACTGGGGCAAGGGTCCACCCCAGAAGCAAGCATTCCTTCAGCAGTTCCTGAGCTCTGCGGATTCTCTCCCTCACAGGTACAAATAAAGCCACGCCTGCCTGACCCCAGGCCCCTCCAGAATGAAAGGCTCACTGCTTGGCCTCTGGCTGCTACTGTGCCCCAGGGATAGTACCTAGGAATCCCTCACCTCACCAGCAGTGGGCCTCAAGGCCTGGGCCCAAGGCTTTGCAAGGGTAGAAATTCTTGGGAAGAAATCCAGGCCCAGACCTTGGTCTTCCTGCCCTGCTGCAGGAGGCCGGTGGGATCTAGGCAGCCCTTCCTTACTGGGCCAGCCTGCTGCCCAGGGCCTCAGGCCTGGCTGTCGGCATCTCCCCCTCACACAGGGGTTCTGTGGAGGTAGAAGGACACTGCTGTGTTTTCTATCCACCAACCTTAGAGACAGGAGACCTCCAAGGCCTGCCCTAGACCCTCTTCCCTCTAGGCCCCCCAGAGCCCAGGTCAGGTATGGTCCAGGCACAGAGGCTCGGAGATGGCCCCATCTTGGAAGCTGCGCTACCTGGGGACTTTGAAAACCCCAGAGAGGCCCTCAAAGTCTGATGGGTCGGATTATCAGGCTCCTGAGCCACATCCAGCCCCTGTGAATTGTCCAGAATAAGGGCTGGATTAATCATTCCTGGGTCCTCCACAGCAGCTTTCCCAAAAGATGGCCAGCACTGAGAAGCAGGCTGCCCACTCTCTTGCCCAGGTCCAGGGCAGAGTTTTTCAGTTACCATCTATGGATCACTTGCCTGGCTGGACTAAGCCTGCACGTTCCAGTTTCTGGCATCCTTAGGCCCTGTCGAGCTGGGTCAGAGCCTCCTATATTTGAGGGGTACCTTGCCTCACTGCCACAGACCCATCAGTTTTTCTCCCCCAAGCACCTCCCTGCAAGCCCATCCATCTACAGTCCACCCCAACCCTCCATGCTAGTCCTTCCACTGGTGGGGCAGCAGTGGCTGGGCCCGGACTGGGCTGGGACGGGGGAGGGGATATCTGGGTTCACCTTCTCAGTCTCCTGAATGAGAATCAGCCTGGGGTCTCAGGATGAACCTCAAAGAGCCTCAGGGGCAACCTGCTTCCAGATCTGTCCCTGGCCCCCCCACTCCCCCACTGCATACCCAGCCATGCCCGGCAGCACCCACCCGATGCTCTCCAATCCCCGTCTGGCCACTCTTGACCACGGACGCTACCTCCCTTGAGTTCTCCCACGCCTCCTTTCCCTCGGCCAAGAAGCCACCCGTCTGCCCCCTCCATCTCAGGACTGCCGGCCTGTCCAGGCCGGGCCAATCTAACAGGGACATGATGCCAAGTCCCTCCCACCTCCCTCCTCTGACTCATTCTGATTCATCTTCTGGGACCAAACTCTATTGCACAGATGGGGAAACCGAGGCTCAGAACAGGAGGGTCGCACAGTGGGCAGTGGCAGAGCCCCTAGACTCCCCGCTCTCCTTAAGGCCAGCCCTTCCCTGATGGGCAGGACTGGACACCCCTCCCCATGGATGGATTTCTTGGCTTTCGATGCCTGAAAAAGCAGGAAGAGGCATCTGGGGAACCTCTGATTCAGAGACCAGCTGTGCTTGCCGGGACCCCGCCATGACCCCCTGCCATACCTGCAGGTCCATGAGAGGGCAGCGTGCAACCTGGGCTGTGACGGGGCCCCTAAGGGCCACCAGGGGCCAGATAGGGGCACAAGTGGCTTGGATAAAGGCCCGTTCAAGCCAGGTCTGTTGAGGGGAGCACACCCTAGGCCACAGGGCCCCCAGTCCACTCTGCTCTCTCATCAAAGAATGCCCCCCAGTGCCTACTTGGCACTGGGGGAAAAAAAAAAAAAGGCAGTGCCTGACATTTCTGTGCGCAGATCTGGTGCCAGGGCCCCCTGATCTCAGCAGGGAAGAGGGGTTAGCTCAGAGAATACTGGGGCCCTATACTGTTCCCATGCCAGAAAGCCCCAAGCCAGTGCCACTCTGCACCCTGGAGGGGCCCAAGAGTCTCCACCAGGCACCCTGACTGGACTTCGTCGACAGGGCACACCCATGCTGCTGGGAGTCCATAACCCGTCAACTACCTCAGCAGGGCTCACCGTCCCCCCGCAACCCCGACTGGCACCTCCCATACAAGGCCCACCAGCTGCACTGCCCCCCATCCCAGCCAGACAGGCCGGTTCCCCGAAGCTGCACACATGCCTCCCTCTCATGGGGCCAGCTGCAGCCATGCACCCCACCCTCAAGTCCAGCCCCGGAGGGCCTGAGATGCTAGACCCGGGGAGTGGTTTGGGCTCCCACTGCCAGGGGGTTTCAAGCCCTCAAACTCTATTTGCAAGCAACATTGGGGGCGGGGGTGGGGTGGGGAGAAGCCAGGTGCCAGGGACTCCTGCCTTGACAGCTCCCCAGGGCCAGAGCCTTCTGCTTCAAAGGGGTACCCTGTCTCTGTGCCCTGAAGCCCCCCAGGCTCCCGAGCCTGCCCCAGTGCTTCCCTGGAGGCACTGGGATGAAACCTGGGCACAATCTGCACCACCTCCCAAACGCCCACGCCAATCCTTACTGCCCGGCAGCCCGGTGTGGAGAAGGGGGCACCCACACTGAGCAAGGGGGCATAGGTTCATGACTCCCAGGCGCCTCCTTTTGGAGAGGGGGTGTCTGTGCCAGCCTCTTCTGCACTCGCGGCCCCATTCCTTTCCCAGGCCACAGGCCCAGAGAGGGCAGAGGACTGGCCCAAGGTCACACAGTAGTTTGGACAGGAGCTAAGGACGTCCCGCCCCAACACACCCCGCTTGGCCCAGTCGCCCCAAATCCCCAGGCAGGGCGGCTCCAGCGCCCACGTGGCCCAAGGCCCAGGCGGGAATCCGACCTCCCCCCTCCCCCCCATCACCCAGTCCGAGGGCGGCGCCGTCCCAGGCTCAGAGAAGCGCCCCCCTCCGCGGGTGCCGAGTAAGACCTCAGCCTCTCGCGCCCGGGCCCCCACCCCAGGAATTTAACCCCCTCCCCGCCGAGGGCCGCGCTACAGAGCCGCATTCCTGGCCCGCGGGGACCCGAAAGAAGGGGCCGGGGAGACGCGGCGAGGGAGAAGATTCCTCCAACTCCTCCACCCGGAGCCGGCGGGCCGTGCGCTCGGGAGGGCAGAGCGGGCAGGTGGGCGGATAAGCGGGGGGACAGGCAGGGCCTTGCGTACCATGGTGCCGTGGCGCTGGGGGCTCACAGGGCCCCGCGGGATCGCGCTGCCCCCGGCGGCCGGGCCGGGGCCGCTCCATGAAGCGCCGCGCTGGGGGCCGCCCCCGCGCAGGGCCCCGCGACCATGGCCCCCGGGGGCGCGGCCGGGCGGGCGGAGGCGCAGGGCCGCGGCGAGTCCAGCCGCCGAGCAGCTGCGGCCCCAGAGCCTCGGGCGCGGCGGGCGGGGGGCGCGGGGCGCCGATTGGAGCCCGCGCGTCAGCTGGGGCCGCCGTCTGGACGCTTAAAGGGCCAGGCCGCCCTGCGTGCCGGCGGGGGGCGCGGACACGCGTGGTGTGCGCGGTTCCACCGCAGCCTGCTCTGCCTCGGGCCGCCGGGGCCCTCAGCCAGGTCTCACTCTCCCATCCCAGCCGAGGGGTCCCGGCCTCACTCTCCTGCGCCGAGCCCCCTTTCTGCCGGGAAGTTCGTCCCAGAGTCTAATCTCGGTGTCTTCCAGCTGCGCCACAGAGGCGGGGTCGGAGTAGGAGGCGGCCCTGAAATCGGGAAGCTGGGCGCGCCCACTCCCCAACCAGCTGCCGAAAGCCTTCTACCTGCTCCCCTGAGCGACCCCAGGCTGAGACCGAACCCCCGTACCCTAGCTTCGCTCACCACCCCCACCCTCTGGCCTGGGCCGCTTTGACCTGAGGGTGAGTCTGGGATCTCTAGCTAGCCCGGCCCCCCACCCCTACCCCAGGACAGCCCAGGGCTCATTTTGCTCTGTGCCGGTTGACCCATACCTACCTGGTGGCCTCCTCTGGCTGCTCACGCCCGCGCTAGGGCGGGAGATACAAGAACTCAGACTACAGCAGCAGCAAGCAAGCCTTGAAGGTGGCGGGCCCAGGCAAGATGAGCCGAGTGAGGGCCAGAGGCCGGGGGCCCCACTGCACCCCTCCCCCGTGTGACCCGACCACTGCCGAGTAGCCTCCCCACTCAGCCTCTGCTGGGGAGATGCAGCCAGGCCCGCGGAATGCTGCTCTGGCATGGACACCAGTGAGGGCAGGGGGCGAGCCCTGCTGGCAGGAGGCTGCAAAGGAACGCTGCCAGCCTGAGCAGGCGGCAGGGTGGGGACCACAGGGTGCTGGCCTGGCAGGTCCCAGGTGGTAGCTGAGCCACCAGGGTGGAGAGGGAGCCTCTGTGGGCCTCTCTTGTGGCCCATGTTATCATTCCAATGCCCTCCTGTGCCCCTCACCCCACCCCAAGCTGGCTGCTGCCCCATCTCTGGTCACTCTGATAGTGCCCTTACCCCGACGGTTCCCGCACCCCTCCGGGCACACAGGCCCGTGTGCTTACACAGCAGCCCCTTGCCTGGCTGGAGCAGGCACCCCTGGGGGTGCCATCTTCCTCCTGAGTGGGCAGGGACTCTGGGGCCTGCTCAGAGTCACTTGGTTCTGGGTGCCAGGGGAGGAAATGGAGCAGAGGTGAAGATCCCAGGCAGGCGCCATCAGAAAGTCTGATGGTCTGTCCTGTAACATGGCAAGGGCCTCCTGACCCCAGGGCCCGGGAGAAGACATCTCAGGGGCACGGATGGGGGTGACCAAAAGTGTCAAGATGAAGGGGAAGAACACACAGAGCTAGATGGAGCGTGGGGAGAGCCCCTGGGGGATAAGGGCGTGGGAGGAGAGTGGGGGCACAGCGGGGGACATGCCCCCAGAAGCAGCCACCGCAGACATCCCTCACTTCTGTGGCCATGGTAAGTGCACAGCCAGCCAGTCCAGCTCCCAGAGGCCTCGGGCTGAACCCAGGCCAGAGTGGCCTGCATGCCTGACCAAACTTGTCACCCCCAGTTGTGCTTTCTGGCTCGTCCTCTGTTCTAGCCACAGTGAGCTGGGAGTGGCAGGGGAAGGACTGTGTACCCATTAGTTGTACACAGTGAGGCCCAGAGCAGGACAAATCACGCAGCTGGGCACCAGTGTCAGGAGCTGGGGAGAGGAGAGTTTGGGAGAGAGTGGCCTCCCCCGAGGGCTAGGAGGAGCCTGGCTGTATGGACTGCTCTGGACACTCCTGGGCTCACTTCCAGCCAACGCTTGGCAAGGGGGCGTGGCCAGTGTTACGTAACCAAGGTAGGGCTGCTTGCCTCTTTGGGATTGGCCTTGCTGCAGCAGTCAAGCCAAGGAGGGGCTGGAGGTTGGGGTGAGAAGAGCGGGAACAGGGGTCTATCTCCCTGAAGACTACAGCCGTTCCCCTCTTGCTTCTCTGGTCTCTAGCCCATCTACTAGGGGAGCCCGAGGGCAAAGGCAGCTCTGGGAAAGTCTGCTGGCACTTGGGTCCCATGAACCAGGCAGGAAGGGGCTGTTTGAAAAGCTCAGTATGGTGGGCTCAAATGGGGCCACTCAGAGTTGAGGACTGACAGTTAACATTAACTAGAACAGAGGGAGAAAAGGGGTACTCCAGGCAGAGAACGGCACCTGCAAAGGCCAGGAGAGTGGAGACAGGATACCATCTGCAAGCAACTACAGGCGATTTGATATGGTAGAGTCAAGGTTCTTGTCGGGTGGGAGTGAGTGGCTGGATAGGGATGGCAAAATTGCTCTTAGCTTTGGAGAGGGCCTTGCCCTGGGCGCTTCACTTCACTGTTGGTCAAGGCAGGCTTTCTGGACTGGGTTATTGGGAAGGAGGATCCCAGGTCGGAATCCCAGGCCCTAAGGGTAATCCAGTTTGTGGAGATAGGTGCGGAGCTGGGTGATCCTTTGGACACTTGGGGCTGGGTGCTGGCAAGGTCAGCAAAGCCATGCCCCTGCCTTGACAGGTCAGCTCTTGGGTGTCCTCACAACTTCCTGAATCATCTAGCCTGCTTTCTGTCCCGTATTGAGGAGAAACACACCCAAACTGTGCTAGGGTAGTTCCCAATCTTGCCTGGGGACACCGGACTCTCCCCTACTGAGCCTAGAAAGAATAAACAGCCCAGGGTGGGATGGGTGTGTGTGTGTGTGTGTGTGTGTACACACATGTGTGCACAGGACTTAGCCCTCCCAGGGGTGTGTGTGTGTGTGTATGTGTGTGTACCTGCATGCGTGCACAGGACTCAGCCTCCTTAGACGGGCAGGAGGCTGTATAGCTGCTGTAGCTGTGATAGGACAGCAGAGTGGACGGTGTCCGGGAACAGAAGGGGACAACACAGCATGAAGTCAGTGGGATGGTAGGGTTCGAGCTACCCGCTAGGGGCTGACTCAGGTCACTTCAGGGTTGGAGAGTATGGAGCTCTGGGTGTGGGGCTGGGGGTCTTGCTCCTGTGTTCTGCCACCACTGAGCACCACACTAATAGGCTACAGATGCTGGGGGGGCCCTAATTCAAACCAGCAGGTTGCCCAGTTCCCTCCTGCTGTGTAAACATCATGGCCTTGGCATTCACATTCGAGTCCTCCCCAGAAGCTTCTAGGATCCTCTCCCACCCTTTTGGTTCAAGGGACCCTGGGCTTCTCAGTAGTGATTGAGCCCGACCCTCCACATGAAACCTGGGAGCTCCTACCCTCCTCCTGGAGGCAATCCCAGGGGCCAGCGTCCCTAGGCCTTTGATGTATCCTTGGTTCTGAACATTTAATTCTCACTACTTCTAAGAGGGAGGCCTGGTATCCCAGTTTTCAGATGAGGAGCTGAATTATAAAGGTCAAGCAAGTTATCTAGTTACTCAATTAGGAATTGACAGAGTAGAACTTGAACCCACGCAGTGTGGGCCTGGCTCAAATCCCTAAAGGACTGTACCGTAGAATAGTTGCCAGAGAGGTCTTAATTCAAAATAAAATCAAATTAGGCCAGAGGCACTGAGGGGTCCTTCTCAGCCCCCTTCTCTGGGTGCCTGGCCTGCTGGTAGAGATGCTGGTTGCAGGAGGACCTGGGTAACGCCCTGTAGGCCAGCTCCTCACCAGGCAGGCCTGGGAAGGGACGGGCACCACCGATTTCCATGTCCGGCTTCGCCAGTTGTGCACACCCTCTCTCAGGGCTTGTGGGCTTGTGAGCCAAGCAATGGGCTGTCCAAGTCTTCTTAGTACACAGCGTAGTCAGAGGCTCAGGGTCAGGACTCCAGAGGCGGAATGCAGGTGTGTCTCTGCTGCAGCCCCGGGTCACTCCTTTTTTACTTATTTCCTTGGTGCTCTAGGCCAGTTGAGGAGACCCAACAGTGCTCAGGCTAGCCTGTGGAGCTATGAATGGTGGGCCCAGGGTCTCCACGAGGCAGAAGTACTTGGCCTCGAGACTGGCACAGCCCATGGTGGCCTGGTGATTTACATGGGGAGGGGCAAGGGGCAAGGAAGCACTGCCTCTACCGAAACCTCTCAACAGACCATTAGAGCCTCCGCCCCTTTGTGTCCTGGCAGTGCGCCCTCCCCTCCCCACCCTCACCCCTCTACCCCGCACACACTGACTAGAGCCATCGAGGGTCTGTCCCAAGAGAAGCAGGTGCCCCGTTCTTCCAGGATACCCCACTCCTGCCCCTGATCTCCCCAACTCCTGAGGCTGCCTGCCACCTCCACAGCACCCAAGGACTTCTTCTGGCCCAGGACTCCTCTCAGCTTGCATTCCAACTCATTCTATCACAAGTCTCTCCTGGGACTTCTTTCTAGAAACCCGCCCTCGAGTCCAGGCTCTTCCAGCAAGTAAGGTAGGCGTGTGAGGCATGGCTTCCAAGCCTCACCTGGCCAGCTCATTTGCATCACTAGCTCAGCAAGTTTCTCTGCACCAACTACAGCTTCCCCTCCCTGCCCAACAGTGATGCCAAGCCAGTGTTCAGGGTCACTTGTGATAGGGGCATATTTCTTGAATTCTCTTACCTCTTATTTAATGCCCAGCTAATTCAGAGCAGCCAAGACCAAAGTCCTTGACACATTTCCCTCCAGCACCGCCCAGCTGATCAAAGCCATCATAATGTGAACAGAATCCGAATGTGAACAGAATGCCAGAGCTCACTAAAAAGGAACCTCACTTGGGGACTTCCCTACAGCAAAAAGACTGAAATTTTCTTTAAATTTTAGTGCATCTAGATTTGACTATTGTCAGGGATTCTGATTTGGGCGTCTACCGTTAATTCTGAAAATTGAATCTCTGCAAGTCTGTGACAGGTTATGTTGTATTCACTAAGAAAATACAAATTCCTCTGAGTTCTGAGGAGAAAAAAGTTAATTGTACTTGCCCTGCAAATTCTCATGTGGACACTAAAAATATCACCATGAATGCTTTCTCAAGGAGCGAGTGCCGTGTGCCCAGCAAACCGCTGTCAGGGCGGGAAGGTGGAGGCTGTCCCGGGTGCGGACAGCTAAGTGTGCTATCCCGAGGCAGCAGCTCCCAGATGAGATGGGACCCGTCCCTCCTCAGCAAATCTGTAAGCAGGTCGCCTCAGATGAATGACCACAAAGCCTGGGGGAAATGTGGAGTTTGCAGGGGAAGCGAGACCAAGCACCATCAACGCTTCTCTGGGTATTTAACATCCCCATCTCTGCCTGAGGTTCTCTCCAGCTCCACCTCACACCCCACCACAAACACTCAGCCACAGGATGGCAATGAGCTGCAGACATGAAGTCTCTCTACTGGCTGGGTCAGCAAAGAGACCCCACGGTTCCTTTTCCGCTTCAGAGAGATCTGAAGTCTCGATGAGTAAAAAGAAAGATGAAAAAGGCACAGACTTAGACTAAGTATATATTTTAATTTCTACAAGGTCCCCCTTTCAAGTTTTAGGAACATTTAAATGAAGTGTATACAAATTAGACATTGCCGATATGTACAAAAGTATTTTCTACAGGTTTTGAACAATACCAGCTATATCATGTTTCATTTGCAGTAAACAAGACGTTACAAAAACAGTCCAATAATACATTTTCTATTAAGAAGCACAATACACAACATAATTAAATTTTATTAAAAAATAACTTAAAATACAGAACAATCCCCTCTAGGCAGAAAAGCTATTTTTGTAGTTCATTCAGTAAACACACAATTGAATGCTGCGGCTGAGGGCTGTTCTTTTCCATGGAGGAAACAACTGAGGCTTCTAGGGCCCACCTTTTTGGGATGAAACTTCCCCACAGTGGGCAGTTATTGTCTGGGTTAGGCGGGGTTCTAGAACAGCCTGCCCCCACCCGCACCCCGCTTCCACCCCCATCTCAGGACCCTGCACCTATGCAGCCACTCCTGTGATTATGCTGTTCTATGGCAGAGCTGACATGAAAACAGGGAGACTTGATCAGTGGGCTTGATCTAATCACACGAACCTTAAAAAATGATAAGGAAGGCAGAGGAATGGGAAGTATAACGGGCCACTGAGGGTTTGAAGATGGGGGGAACGGTCAAGAAGAGTGCGAGCAGCTTTCAGGAGATGAGGGAGGAGATGAGGGAGAAGCCTCGGGCTGACAACCAACAAGGAACCAAATGAACTTGGAAGTAGATTCTTCCCGAGAGTCTCCATAAAGGAATGCTGCCCTGCTGACGCTTGATCTCAGCCTCGTGAGAGAGACCCTGAGCAGAGAATCCAGCCATACTGTGCCAGACTCAAGCTACAGAACTGTGAGCTAAGAAATGGGTGTTGTTCTAAGATGCTAAGCATGGGGTAATTTGTTACATGGCAAGAGAAAACGAGTATTGTCCAAGGGTAACTTTTCTTAACCTAGTTAGATTTGGCAGTTTCTGTTTGAGTTCTGAATGTAGTTTTTTTTTTTCCATGGAGTATTCCAGGCAACTTTTGGAAAACCCTTCACATGAATCACGTATTGTTCTGCATTCACTAGGAAGTAGGTCTAGTTGACTTGGGTCCTTTTTTTCTAATGTATTCTTGTCTGTCAACCTGGCAAACAGCTGACCATTGAACCCTGTTTATGAACCTTTTATGGGTGATGGTTTTAAAATATCCAAGGTCACCCCTCCACCCATCAAGGGCTGTCAGATCCCTCCAACTGAGGGCTCTTTCCCACTTCTCAAGTACCCCAAGCAAGGCCTGGGTAGGGTGTGCAGAGTTCCACATCAAACATCCAATATGAATTTCTTCTGCGTAACTGGCTTAAACTGGCACTAAGGTGATTAAGTACACTTGGGGGAAAAACTCAAAAGATTAAACACACACACACACACACACACACACACACCAGTTTTTACAGGTCAAATCATTTTTGGAGGAACCACCCAAAGCTGAAAACGTTGTCGTCTGTGCAGTCCTGTACCCCTCTTCCCCTGCTGTCCCGGACTTACTCATGTCTTGCGAGCGCCACTGAGTCAGAGTGGGTCACAGTAGAAAGAGGAAAAACATGCTGGTGCTTAGAACAGTTCAGCTGCTGTTGGGGCAGATCCCTCTTATTTGAAAGACTTAAAAGCCCCCCAAAATGTTTCCAGGATGGTGGCAATGAGGTTCTGGTGGTACTTAGAAGTCTACTCATCAATCCGCCCCTCCAGAGGCACGCGTGCCAGTTGTGCGCAGCAGCCCGGAGGGGCCACACGACCCTATGTACCAATCCTGCCTGCTCCAGCGGACTCTAGGCCACACCTGAGCTTAAGAGAGACCCTCCAGATATTTAAAGTGAATACAGCTCAGAAGAAGGAACCATGCCTGGTTACCAGTGAATTTAAAAAAAAAAAAAAAAAAAAATCACTTCTCCCTCCTCTGAGATTCTAATGTGACATATACTTTTGAAGAGGCACCAAAAGGTACCGAGCACCAAAAGAGGAACTGGAACAGAATTGTTCATTACAATCTAAACTTCTGAGAGTATGTATTACAAAGCACATAAAACATTAGGGCCTTAGAGACAGTCCAGGTATTTGTAGTTAAGGCTGATTTACTCTTCCTAACCTCACCCACCAGGCTGCAGTAGTACAGATAGACGGTGGGCTAAATGATGGCCACTTTCCCGATCCTCTGAGAACAACCAAGGAAGGAAGGAACAAATTAAGAACTCCAGAGCCACTGCCTCAGACTCCTGCTACCATCAGTAACAATTCTGGGTGGTTTGTTTTTAAGAGCACATGTGTATAAGACGGTGTACGTGGTGTATAAATATTTGGCCACCTTTAACAGTTCTTCACAGTTCTGTGCTTGGCAGCATATAGGCTAAAACCTGAAAAATGGGCAAAAACAATCTGTATTCTAAGGAATACATGAGATGGAAAGAAACAATCTAAGATAATATTGCAAATTATACTTAAATCTCATGACTTCTTGATTCAAGAAAATGAAATTCATTTCCATAGTTGGCTACTGTAAAATGTGGCATAAAAATATTTTTAGGAGACATATCTGTATTTTAAATTCTGTGCACATGTAAATGGACAATAACAATTAAGAAGTGCCTATTTTTGAAACATATCTAATATTGAAATAGAACAACAGACTGCCATTAAGTTTCTTAAACTTTTAAGTTACCAGATATTTACAAACACGATGTAATTTGTATCAAAAAAGGGGACATTTTCAACTATATGTGCTGCTTTCACTGGGGCTCCGGTGATGAGAGTAACTTCGGTCACTTTCACTGTCAGAGCCATAAGATCTACAACTCCTGTGTAACAAAAGAAATATACAGACACCTTTTAACTTCAACCCTTTGAGTTCCTCTTGAAGCTTCTTTTTTGATACAAGTGGCTTGAAAGCAATACTGATGGGGCAGAGCACAGTGGGTGGATGAGTGGGGTCCTGCCAGCGGCAACAGTGCAGACTTTTCAAAGATGTTTTAAAATGACAGATGGCAGTAATATCAAGGTTAACACAAAACATCGCATCTTGGGAAATTACTTAAAATCCACTCGTGCAAATGAGAATAATTTTCCACGTTACCCAAAATGAGTATCGATATTTAATTAGATGGAGGAAGCGAGGGATAAAAAAAGGTACAAGAAGAGATTCATTAAAAATATGGAAACCAAAATGAGGACCCAATGAGGGGTTTGAAGGTGGGGCAGGAATGGACAGGACCACTGGGACAGTGCATCTGGAGGACCTGGCAACAGTCACCATTTATTTTGAAAAACATTCAAGGAGCAGGTCACTTTACTAGATGCTAGAGACATATACAGTAGACAAAACAAGTTGAGCCCCAGTTCCCTGGGGCTCAAGGACCGCACAGAATAGTGGACAAGACAGGCCACACCGGGGGGAGGCGGGGGTGATATAACTCAGGGTTATCAGTCAGGATGGCCCTCTGGGGCAGTGGGTTGCAGCTTAGACCTATAGGGTAGGTAGGTGGGAAACTGGCCATCTCAAGAGGCGTGTGTATCTCCAGGCAGGAGAGGTTCTAGCACGTTAAAGGAGGGAAGACAGAAAAATCCCAGCTGGAGCTGGTAGGTGGAGAGGCCTTACATGTGATGCTGAAGAGCCTGAACCTGCCTCTCTCGGCAGTCAGGAGCCCTTCAAGAGTTTCAAACAAGGGAGGTGTCTACATCACACTGACATTAGACAAGGATAACTGACTGTAGTTGCAATGGAGGGGGGGAAGGGTAAGACCAAAAGTGACCAGGAAAGGGACATTACAAAAAGTCGCCATAAAGGCTATGGCAGTACCATCCCAAATAGTTCTATAAAATGTAATATCTATAAATATCTGTAATTTATATAAATATATTTTTACTAAAACTGATGCTATACACCTCATCCCTGCTGTTGAAGCCAATGATAACGTTTTTAGTGTACTTTTTTTTTTAAGTTTAAAAAACTAATAAATTGGTTTAGCTCTTTTTAGCAAGTGGCCCTATTTAAGGGAGTGGGACATGGTCCAGGCGGCCTTCTCTCTTTACTCCTTCCAAAAAAACTGTGTGTCCAACGGTATGTAAATATTACAAAATCCATTTTAGATTCAAATATTAACAATAACCAACAAACTTCACCAGCAACCCTTAATATAAAAGCCACTTCCTGTGGGTTGCTAAAATTCAAGAGAAAGATTTCTGACCTCAGACGATTATGTTTTCTTCTATGAGCCGTTCATCACCTCTCACACCAAGTACCCGCAGTACCTTGCAGTGCCCTGAAGGAGGGAGACCCACCTGGATCGCCTGTTGTAACTTCTGCCTCGGTGGTAACTGTCACTCCTCTGGCTCCGGCTCCGACTCCGGCTCCTGCTGTAGTAGCTATCGTAAGTGTAGGACCTGCTTCAACAGCAACAACACACACTTAACTTCCCCATTCAAATACTCACAGGTTTCCATTTCTTTTTATGATCTCCTCAGTGTTCTCTGAGAACATGGGCACTATATGACTGTGGAGGACACAGCTGCACAGCAAGTACTGGAGACATTTAACACATGCCCCAGTAAGGCTTACCCCATGCAACAGAAAAATGTTCAGCTCTTTTCTGCATTGAAAAATATCACAAAGTTAACACACT
The DNA here is from genome assembly GCF_922984935.1 of Meles meles. NCBI lineage: Eukaryota > Metazoa > Chordata > Mammalia > Carnivora > Mustelidae > Meles > Meles meles. Next base: position 27,547,574 of record NC_060069.1, read on the forward strand.
GATTTAGTCTGACCAAATCTGGTGGATCTTCTTAGGCCATTACATTCAATCAATACCTGCCATTACAACTGGACATCGATTGTCACTTTGACGCTAGAGTACGAGGGGCCAACAGCCGTCAAAAAAAGCCTCATGTAGATAGAGATGATTTCATGAGACAAATACTTGTGTTTCAATTTTTCAACAGACTACAATACTTTTTAAAAGGGAATGAAGGGTTTTATGAAATTCAGCTTTTCAATTCTGCCCCCATAGGTGGTTCCCCACCCCGTCTGTACCTGGACCGACTGTGGGGGTCGTACGAGCTGCTCCTGGATCTGCTCCTGCTGGATGTCCTGATAGGAATCACATGAGGGACCATCATTTTGTGGGTCAGGACACATTATATCAAAAATCGAGACACTTATTTGCCATCAAGGAAAAAAACACAATGAAATCCAGTAGCTGTATTTATTTCATTTCTTTATCAAAAGTATGTTGGATTTTTTAAAAGCATGTTGGATTTCATTCTGATAAACTTTAATTCTTCCATGAGGGGCACATAACCAAAGTGACTGGGGAGGTTCTAACTGGGCGGGCAGGGGAAGTCTGCACAGGTCAGACACCTATAGGTAAAATGAAGCTGTAACAGTAGAACATATCTGAGAGGCAAAAGAGGGTTTGAGGAAGCTGGGAGAAATACAAACCTGGGTCACCCCCATTTCTCCCAACACACGCTCCATTCTGTGGCCCCCTATTATCAAATCAGTCCTCCTATCCCAATCCCTAACCCAAGCTAAGAGGTTGTGAACAGATGTGAACGGAGGTCAAGGAAGATATACTGGAGTAGGGTGGGGAGAGAAAATGGGCAGGGCCTTTTTAAAAAAGACTTCTGCTGCTTCTCTTTCCTCACTCTGATAAGATCACATCATGAGGATAGCCAGCGAGACTCTGACAGTTCCTAGAAAGAAACAACTAGACGAGACAATAGGCCTGTCTGGTATTTAGCAATGACAGGATCCTTCTCAACAGCTCCCCCACTCAGCCAGTGCAGGCCTTGAAAAGCAGACAGGATGCAGACCGTGGCAGGGTGGGGTTCCCACTCTCACCTGTGACTTTTGTAACTGCGGTAGGAACTGCTCCGGCTTCTTGTGCGGCCTCTGCTGTACCATCCTCTGCTGCGACTTCTGGAATAGCTTCTTGATCTACAGGTAAAAGTGAAAAAATAGAATTATATTAACTCACCATGCTATTCAAATGAATCCTAGTAGGACTGGAAGGGGAGAACACAACAAAAGGAAAGGTTATTCCCAAACTCTTCACAGTGGGTTTGACACTGACAGCTAATAAGGGTTTAAACTGAAGAGAACCAAATAGACCAGAAAAGGCTAGTAAAGGTATATTCATTGGAGCCCTATTTGTAAGACCAGAAGAAGAAATAATCCAAAGCTCCATTAAATATGGAATGGGGGAGGGGAGAAGCACAGATATGCAGTAAAATATTCTCAAATAGCAAAATGAATGAAGTACAGCTACCTACATCAACAGAGACATCTCTTGGAACATGTTGAATGAAAAATGCACAGCTAGAATGCGTATGCAGGTATGTATATCTGTAAAGATTCTGCTGGAAGACATGCAAAAACACCATACAAATAGAAATATTTGTGGCAAAACTAAAGAACAACAAAACTACAACAAAAACTTATAATAATGTTTAATTCTAGGAAAGAAGAGAAAGTAGAGTGGCATTGGGTAGGGACATAATCAGGATGTCAAAGCTCTATTTTAAAAAATCTAGATGATATTTTAAATTATTTATACCTAATCATTTAATTTTTTTTCAATCTATTTAATATTTAAAAAACAAGGAACTTAAAGTACAATTCTGCCCCTCGCATTCCCATGACTCCCCACCCTTCTCCTCCAACTTTCTACCTGTTGTTTAGGACAGAACCATATCCCTATGTCTAGACTACTTACGAAACATTTTCATAAGTTTTATTTTATTCACTATGTACTTATGTTTTAGAAGACATGATCTACTTCCAGTTTATCTACAAGAGAATGAACACATTATGTTCTCAGAGTCTAGTCAGTTACTCGATAATTATAGAGCAGATTCTGTGAAGTAACCGAAAGATGAGTAGAAAATGGTCCCAGACTGAAGTGAATTCACAGCCTAGTAGGGGAGGCAAGGTTAGCTGCTGGTCTACTACGCATTCACGGCATAACTTAAAGCAAACTCCTCAGGCTTTCTAACTCTGTCTTCATTTATCAAGCAAAATGCCACCGACCCCAAAGGCAGCAGCAGGAAGCTAAATGAGAGTGGCCAGCAGTATAGAACTGTCAAAGCACGAATGGAAGGCAGATGTTAAGCAGACAGGGGGGGCTAGAGTCGCTCAAAAGTGCCTGCATCTAGGAATATGAACCTAGAGAGAACAGGCCAGGATTCCCCAGTTCTCTGGGCCGCTGGGAGTCAGGGTAGGAGGACAGAGAAGAGTCTGCAACCTAAGCACGGAATGGTCTGAGAGGGACGAGGAGAGCTAGCAGCAGATTCCAGAAGGACCAAAAGGACTGAAAACATGCCCTGGCACTCATCTGAGGTACCTGCCGTTTTAGGAAGAGGCAGGGGAGGGAAGTTGCAGCAGACAGACTGCAAGGAGCTAAGGAGTAAATGGGAGACAGTTACTACAGATGGCCAAGTGTTGGTTCCTATTTTTAAAGAAATCTGGGTGAGAAAGGGAAGATAAATAGGAAGGGGAAATTTCAAAGATTCTTAACTGTACTTTAGGCTCAAGTGATGAAAAGCAAGCACAGTATACTAAGGGATATGAGCAATTAAGAGATAGGTAAAACCATGAAATATTTACAAGGAAAAAAAAGGAATAGAGATCACTTATTAACATATCACATCACTCATTTTTTTTAGTTTGTAAAGATTCTCATTCTCTGCACAATCCAGTCTATGCTGATGACAAAAATTAGACCCAACTTGAACCAAAATAAATCAATATAAAGATGATGGTTTATACCATGCTCCTCCCTGCTAACCCCTGAATAAAGATTAAACAGATGCAAGTCTTGGGCAGGTTAACTTGGCCTCCGTGGCCCCCAGCTTCCACTTGTATAAAATGGAAGTTTATATTAATGATCTCTCAATCCTACATAATTCTGAAAAATCAGGATTTCCCTCTAAGGCATCACCGAAAGGTGGGAAAGCAGTGTCACACCATTAGAGACAGACCTGCCACCTATCACGGAAATTCGTGTCTACTGTCAGAGAGCTTTCATTAACAAGCAACAGTTTTTGACACTGAGCCCAAATTTCTTCACCTAAAGCCCCCACTTCCTATGTCCTCAATTGGCTCTCTCAGTCACACCACACAAGACTTCCCCTTACTCCCTTCCAGATATTTGGAAATAGTGATCTGGTCTCTAATTCTGATGTTCTTCCAAGTTAAACAGTAATGGACTCTTGGTGGGAAGGGGACTCCGTTGCTCACCGATAGGATGACGTGGAACTTCGCGATCGACTTCTTGAGTGACTGTAGGAGACAGACCTTGTTCTGTGTCTTGATTTGGTTTCTGATTTACTTCGAGATCTGCTCGGACTCCTGGACTGGCTATCCCCATCCCGACTGGGTGTCTGCTCCTCACTTGAACTCTCCTGATTCCTTGGCCTCCGGTTTAAGCGTGCTGTCTTTCTTACTTCATCAAAGAGAGACCCAGGCCGAACTTTATTTTTGCTTTTAATTTCTATCCGCAAACCCTGCGGTTTCATTTCGGGGGCCGCAGTCAGCGCCTTCACCTCCACAGCGCTGGATGTGGGGGTCACCGGTGCTGGCAGGTTCCCCACCCCTTGCAGGGGCTTCCACTTGTTATCCGGGACACCGAGCTGGCTCTTCTCAGTCCCCTCTCTCTTCACAATGCTTTCGACAGCACAGGCCAGGCTAGCAGGGCTGCTGTCCCGTTTCCCCACGTCCATCGTTTTGCTTTCCGACGTGCTGCTTTCCTGTTTTACCTCCTCTGTCTCAGGAGGCTCCGGGTGCACATCCTGTTTTAGAACAATGTTTACGTCTGGGGCAGCCAGTCTTGAATGTCCCAGAGGGGATGCCTCCTTGGCTGGGGAGCTCCTGTCAGGAGTGCAGATGTCCATGTTGTCATCTGTCTGTAGGATATCCTCCAGTCCGCCCAGGACACCTTCTGCAGCATGCTGAATGCTGGAGGGAGAAGCAGCAAGCTCCTCAGGGCTGAAAGCTGTGGGAGAAGCGCCGAGTTTACAGTCCTCTTTAGGAGGCTGATCTGTATCTGACGAAGTCATGACTGGATTACATTTACCTGAGAGGCTGCCCTCTTCGCAGGACTTCTCAGGGTGTGGAGTATTTTCTTTCATGGTTTCACTGTTTTCAGAAACTTGTTTTTTCTCTTTTGGCTCCTGGGTAACTTGTTTTTCACTCATCTCCTCCTCCTCCTCCTCACCAAATTCTAGTGGCGGCTGCCAGTGAAACGCCTGTTTTCGTTTTGGAGCCTTGTGCTTTTTGTCTTTTTTCCCTTTTAATTTCTCCTTTGCTTTTTTGGTCTGTTCCCTTTTAAGATTTTCTTTTGACCCATGTTTATGCTTCCGTGCCTTTCTTCTAGTGTTTTCTGAATTGGAATAGGACCCATCAGAATCAGAGGTTGAAGACCGCTGCTTACTTGATTTCCAAGCACCATTACCATCAGGCAGTGAAGTGCCTGAAGATTTCGTTGGGGGTCTGGCTTTGCTGTGAATTTCACCAAACTCTGACTCAGAATCTGATGTAGCTTCACCTTCCTCCTTATCAGAAGATGGCCGGGAAATATTCTGACTGTTTTTAGTTACATCTCGTTCAGAGTTTGACTCAGAGTCCCATTTACTCCCAGCATAATTCTTCCTTTTGGGCTTACTGCCATTTCTCAGGTGATCAGAAAGATTGTCCTTCGAGGCCCTTTTCTTTGAACGAGGGCATTCCTGCTCAGGTTTGGATTTCTCTTTATCTCTGTTTTTCTCTTGCTTACTGTGCATTTCCATTTGGACCCGCCTCTCTTTTTCCTGGGCTGACTGTGTAACCTGAACACTTGACCGTTCACTGTCTGAAGAATAATCTAAAGACAACCGGCTTTCGCTGTACTTTCTCTGGCTCGAACACTTGTCCCTGCTTTTCACATACTTATTGCGAAGTCTCTTCTCAGAGCTGCTGCTGTGCCTCTTATTTGAAGTGTTCTTTTTTTTCCCACTGGATCTGAATTTTCTCTTGGCCCGTCTTCCATCATCACTGCTAACAGAAGAGTATGACGAAGATCTACTACACTGTGAACGATCACTGTATTTATTTCGTGAATGAGATCTAGATGAAGCGGACCTAGATCTCGAACGTGAACTAGCTAGACTTCGTGACCTTGTGTATGATCTGGAATAAGATCTACTCCTAGAAGATCTGCTCCTTGACCTTGGTGAGCTTTCCGAACTTCTATCACTGTATTTTGAATAAGCACTCCGATCACTTTCTGAATTTTTTTCTCTTTTATGGTAGGATGATGAACTTCCAGTCTCTTTGATATTTGCTAAACTGTAAGTGCTCTGGAGGGGCAGCAAATGGGTTGTTTTAGCTTTCATTTCCTGAATTCGCTCATAAGAGGGCTTCCAGGGCTTCTGTCCAGGCTTCCACCTTGAAGGAGGAGGACTGTCACTCAATGGTATTACAGGAATAGTTTCTGCCACCACTGGTTGTACTACAACGTTTTCATTTTGTGGCACTGTTGCTCGTAAAGGTTCTGTTTTAACTGGTTTATTTTCACTTATCTGAGAGGTTGTTCGTCTTGGTGATTTTGATGCTGTCCTTTGGTGCCCTGACTTGGAAGTAGATCTGGATTTTGATCTACTTCGAGAATGTGATGAGGATTTTGACGGAGTCCTTGATCTTGAGCTTCCTCTAGAATAAGAGTGTGAGTGAGATTTAGATCTGTAGGAGTCTCTGCTGGAATGGGTTGAAGAGCTCTGGTCATCTTTATCAGATTTAGACCAGTCCCTTTTTGATGAGTGATGAGATGATAACGAGGAAGAACGAGATCTCCTTTCTCTATCACAAGAGGATTTCATTCGTCGGGTGGAAGATTTTGAGGATTCTATGTCTGACGGTACAATAATCCTTCTCTTCTTAGTCTGCTTGTGTCTTCTGCAATGTTTCTGCTTTTTAGCTTTCTTTTTATGTTTAACCTTTTTCTCTTTCCTGCGTTTTTTATGGTGACTGTCAGAGTGTCTTGCTGTACTAAGGTCTGAATAATATCCATTATACGACCATGATCTGGATCTCTGGGACAAGCTTCTCTCATCCCATCGGCTTGAACAGGGGTCACTTAATCTATTGAAAAGGATACAAAATACATGCAATTATTTATAAGCATGTTTTCTATGCTTTAAGTTGAAAACACATTTGTTGCCAACACAAACGCTTGACAAAAGCCTGGTTAAGAACAAAGTACTGACTCCATCAACACTTTAAGCACATGTAAAAGGATACATCAAAGGGTGATAGGCCTCATCTGAACCTCTTAATTTCAGAGATACATACTGTCAACTACTGACAGATTCACTTATAAAAGGATTTTTTTAATTAAGCAAAAGACTTCAAATTTGACAGAAAAACGGTTTTGAACCAAACCAAACCAATTCATCACGAGAGCACTGCTGACATACATACTGAGTTCCTTGGCTAGGATGTTCATGACCCTCTGCCTCCTAGAACAATTTCCGAGGGAGGGTCAAATCAAGTTCCCAAACAATGTGTTGAGTCCCTGCAGACAGAGGACAGCTGACTGAATTCTAAAGAGGAAGCCTCTTAAGAAGCTAGCATGGCTATTGTTTTATTTCAGCTTCACAGAGGTAATCAAGACTTTCTCTTAAGGTTTTAGTTAAATTACTTCCTACAGAAATTGAGGGAAAAGTTCATGAAAATAGATGCAGGCTTTACAATCTTAGTGGTAATGGGTTAATGTCAGGGCTCAAAATTAAGAGTTCTATACCACTGTGTCTAAACCACTCTCACAGAGCAGACACATTCCCTCTTCCGACATCTAACCACTCCCCTGGACACCCACAGAGAAGAGAAGGCTACTACCAGAAACAATTACAGAGGGTCCCACTGGTGTATTTTTCACTAACTATTCTGGAGCCAGCCCCATTTCTACAACAGATATTCCACTGGGGGGCGTTACTGAGGGTTAAGAGAAGGGTACACTTCTGAAGAAACAACAGTCTGTGGGGTCAGAAGTTAATGCACATGCTAGGTACAATTTTCCTACCTGCCAATTCATTCATCAGTGTCTAAGACTCCTGGCTAGGAAAAGAATCTGCTATATGATTTTTAAGTCCAGATTATTTCTAAAATTGTACAAGATATCTTTGAGAGATTCAGTGGTTTTATAGTTTTGTGAGGGAAGACCAAATTTTGATTTAAAAGCACCCTGAAGCCAATGAGCCCTCCTACTTGATAGCTCTCTTCCTGCCAAGTATTCCCAAATGGGAATTCTCTTTGGTCACAGTCAAACTTTTAATGAAAAGTCCAGAAGTCAGTCTCTGGCCTCTTAACACTTAAAATATAGTAGACACAGGATTGTGCTCATACTCAAAGCTCTTACTTATCTCCTTTACTCCATTTTTCTCCACTAGGTGGTCTGTATGCTCTTAATCTTTGCATTTCTTCTTTCCAGTGAGGAGGAGTTTCACTGCTATCATCATCATCTGATTCAGAACATGATCTTGACCTTGGAGGAGTGTGATAGCGCTTCAAAAACAAAGACAGGAATAACTGTTTTTAAAATACTGCTCAATTATAGTCTGCTACAGGAGAGAGTTAGGTATAAGACCCAATCCCAGATGCCATTCAAAAGCAATAATGATTGAAGTACAAAAGGATGATATGAAGTTATATCAAACATAAGACACTGAAAGACAGGGGACTGGGGTGCCTTGGTGGCTCAGATGGCTGAGCGTCTGCCTTTGGCTCAGGTCATGATCTCTAGGTCCCAGGATCGAGCTCCATGTCAGGCTCCCAGCTCAGCCGGAGTCTGTTTCTCCTTCTCCCTCTGCCCCTCTCCCTGATTATGCTTTCTCTCTCAAATGAATAAATAAAATCTTTAAAAAGAAAAAAAGGGGGGGCAAAAAAGAGAGAAAAATGGGATTTTTTTCCTTTGAAGTCCTAAGGGTTACATTCATTAGCCTAGATTATTCAACATACTAAGATTTCTCAACACACTCACTGTTTCGCATGTCATTTCATTCTTAAAATGCACAATAAACTTTGATCTAATAGCAATAGCCTCATATACCTATGGAGAATATAACTAGCTCCTTCAACAGATCTTGGACTATATCTAAAATTAAAGCTAGGATTCTGCCAATACTGCTTACTTAGATAGTAATTTGAAAAAAAGAAAAAAGTCTTAACACACATACAATTGTGCCCCTTCCTTTAATCTTCCGTCCAGATTTTGACACAGATGGTTTCTGATCACTTACAATGGGTGTAACATCAGGAATCTTCCTGGAAAAGATTCAAAAATAAAAATAAGCAAATGCTAAGCAGTTTTCTCAATACTTAAATGCAGAATTTATGCTCCTATCATACAGTCATTTCACTTAGATCCAACACTTCTGCAGAATGAGGCACTCTGAGTAACCTGATTTTCTAGGCAAACTCTTTAAATGTCAAGCCTTAAAAAAAAAAAAAAGGTAACCCAACTGGGTAGAAATGTAGGTACGATACTGTGCATCATTTTAAGCATAGTACTACTTTTAAACAAAATCCCTTTTTATCAGTCTCTAAATGATGTTCTAATGGAATCCTAAGATATTTCTGACTCTGATACTTACATTATTTTAAAAACTTTATTATTTTATGTTTTTAATAATTCATTTGTCTCCTCCCACTCTACAAAAGCTTCCCCTCCTTCAGTGCTCTGAATCTGCTGCCTCGCGGTAATTCTAAGACTATAGACTTGGTGGCAGCTATCGTTCCCCATGAGTGAGAAGTCTTCATACCTCGAGTTTTTCCCTGTTACTAGCATGATGGATAGCTCTTACTGAGTACTTACTACGTGACAGACACTATGTTAGTAAGCATTTTAAACATAACTGGGTCAAACATGTTTAACATAATACTGGCCATTTTAGCTAATTTTAAGTGTACAGTTCAGTGTATTAATTAATTACACTGATGTTGTGCAACCATACTATCTTTCTTAAACTTTTTCACTAACCCAGACCCAACCCCCCTCCCCATTAAGAGTATCTCGCCATCCCCCCAAACTCCCTCAGCCTCTGGTAATCTCTCATTTATGGCCAAATAACATTCCATTGTATGTACACAACACATTTTGTTTATCCAACCATCTGCTGGTGACTTGGGATAGCTTTCTTTTTGCTACTGTGAATATATTGCAATGAGCACTGACATACAAGTATCTGTTTGATTTTCTATTTTCAATTCTTTTGAATATATACCTCGCCAGGGAATTGCTTGGTTACATGGTTAAGTCTATGTTTAACTTTTTGAGGAACAACCAAACTACACCAACATCTGAATAATTTTAGACTCCTGCCACCAATGTATAAGGATTCCAATTTCTCCATATCCTTGCTGACACTAGTATTTTTGGGGTTTTAAGACCCAAAAGTTATAGCCATCCTGCCAAGTGAGTATTATCTGTGGGTTTGATTTGAATTTCCCTAATGACTAATGAATGAGGTTACGCACCTCTTCATGTGTTTATTGGCCATTTGTATGAACCGTCTATTCAAATGCTGTGCCTATTTTTAAACTGAGTTGTCTTTTTATTATTGTTGTCCATGCTTTTGGTGTCAAATATAAGAATTCACTGCCAAACCCAAGGTCATAAAAATTTACTTCTATGCTTTCTAAGAGTTTTATAGTTTTAGTTCTTATATTCAGGACATGGACCCATTTTAATTTTTGTATATTATGTGAAGTAAGGGTCTAGCGTTACTCTGTTGCATGTGGAAATCCAGTTGTTCCGGCACCATTTATTGAACAGACAGACTTCTTTCTCAACTAAATGGACTTTGCAGTCTTTCCTAAAATCAACTGGCCATACATACTGCTACACGTTTATTTCTGGACTCTCAAATCTATCCCATTGGTCTATTTATCTATCTTTATGCCAGTACCATACTATTTTGATGACTGTAGCTATGTGTTAAGTTTTGACATCAGAAGGTATGAGTGCTCCAACTTTCTCTTTCTTTTTTCTTTTTCTAAGATTTTGTTTATTTATCTGAGAGAGAGAGAGAGAGAGAGCATGAGAGGGAAGGTCAGAGGGAGAAGCAGATTCCCCATGGAGCCAGAAACCCAATGCGGGACTTGATCCCAGGACTCTGGGATCATGACCTGAGCTGAAGGCAGTTGCTTAACCAACTGAGCCATCCAGGAGCTCAACTTTGTCTTTCTTTTTCAAGATTGTTTTGGCGATTTGGGGCCCTCTACAATTCCATATGATCTGATATTGACTTTTCCATTTCTGCAAAAAGGCTATTGAAATTAGACAGTGATTGCACTGAATCCAAAGCTTGCTGTACTGACATATTAACAATATCAAGTCTTCCAAACCATGAACATGCGACATCTTTCCATTTATTTAGGTCTAAATATTTTGTAATTTTCACTGTATAAGTCTTTTACCTCTTTAAATTTATTCCCAAGTATTTTATTCTTTTAGCTGTGGTTTTAAATAGAACTGCTTTCTTAATTTCCCTTTCAGACTCTTCATTGTTAACATTTAGTTAACAAGCACTTGAAAGACATTAACTCACTGAATTCTCATAACAACACTGTGAGGCAGGCACTATTAGCATCTTCATTTGAAAGAGAGAATTTTAAGATTAAGAGGTTACAAATAAAGAAATACAACTTGACTCTTAAAGCCAATAGGGTTTTCTTTTCTTTCTTTTTTTGTTTTTTTGCCCTGATTCATAATTTAATGGCTGTGCAGGCCTTGGTCTCTTATTTTTGCTTCTCGCAGGCCCACTGCTCTGGGGTCAGAGTTTTCTGCTGAAAGGCATGAATGTGCAGAAGCTCTTCGGCTAGGCATGTGTTCACCAGCTGGTGTCTCTGAAGCAGTGACTTCCCCTCGAACTTGGCCGACAAGTTCAGAGGGGGACGCGCAACGGTTGGGAGTCCTGTCTTCGACTTCCATATACTCTGTCTCCGGGTCCCGCTGCAGCTTTTCCAGGAGGCATTCGGTGCTGAGTTCCATTGTGGCAGCCCAGAAAAGGTGACAGCCCAGCCGGAATGGAACCCCAGCTCCCACCCAGCCACACTGCTTCAGCCCTTCCAAAAGGGTTTTCTAAGACTCTAGGAATCAGGCTCCAGATAAACGTACAAAAAAAAAAAAAAAAATACAATTCTTCTACAGAAGAATCTTAACTACAAAGTATACATATAGCTTTTTTCAGTCATTTCATGACATTACTTAATTCTCACAGTGAGGTAAGTTGGTACTTTTGGTAGGCAACTGCTAACCCCATTTTCCTCATGAAGAAAAAGGACTGAACTCACCTCTACATGTTCAGCAAAAATTAACATTTACATGGGAACCTTTTAGGTACTGATCCAATGCTATAACCCTCTACCTTCTCCCCAGAACATTCTAATTTTATTTGCTGTATGACCCAGAAGTTGGTATTTTCAAAAGCCTGCAAATTATTCTAAAGTACCACTAAGGTCAAGAACAAAGAAACTGCAGTCCAGTGTGGAACCCAAATTCCATTAAGCAAATTACAAATGATATAAGCTTAACTGCTGGTAAATCAGCAAGGTGACAAGTTCACTATGCCTGACGGCCCCTGCTTCTTATCCTTACATATGCTGAGTTCTTGAAGCACACTTAATTACAGCTCCCAAACAACTGATCAAAATCTCTAAGATCTTAATAAAATACATCAATTGTGCTTTGTATGACACAACAACCAGCCAATTATAATTTAAAATAATTCTGCACAAAATAACTTCCAAAAGAACATTATTATGTGACCAAAGAAGAGTAACGACCAAACAAAATTATCAGCACTTTTCAGTCACAAATGCAATCACCTGTTTACCACTACCAGGTAAGAGAGGTCAGCCAACTTTTTCTGAAAAGGATCCGAGAGTAGTAAGTATTTTAGAATTTGTAGCCCAAGAAGAAAATTAAGGCTATTAGGTACTTAAATAACAAGAAAACAAATTTTCACTGATGTTTTATCAGTAAAATTTGAAACATGACACCTGAGTATCATTTCTTTGTACTAAAGATCCAATGAGAGGAACTGAGTTCTTTTGCAGGGGGCGAATAACATTTCACTGAAGTAGGATTCACAGTGCTCCCTATCAAAACAGATGATGCTATTCATACGGTAATGCTAATCTGTAATGAGACTATATGTATTTTATCTTTAAAAATATCTTTTCAACTATATGTATTTTATCTTTAAAAATATCTTTTCAGGGGCGCCTGGGTGGCTCAGTGGATTGAGCCGCTGCCTTCGGCTCGGGTTGTGGTCTTGGGGTCCTGAGATCGAGCCCCGCGTCCGGCTCTCTGCTCCGCGGGGAGCCTGTTTCCTCCTCTCTCTCTCTCTGCCTCTCTGCCTACTTGTGCTCTCTCTGTCAAATAAATAAAATAAAATTTAAAAAAAAAAATATCTTTTCAGGGGCGCCTGGGTGGCTCGGTGGGTTAAGCCTCTGCCTTCGGCTCAGGTCATGATCCTGGGATTGAGACCCACATCAGGCTCTCTACTGAGAGATCTTGTGATTTCTGTCAAATAAATAAATAAAATCTTTAAAAATAAATAAAATAAAATAAAAATAAATAAAAATATCTTTTCACATACAGGGGATATACACATAGTACTTGAAATCCTAGAGAGTGGTAATGGCGTCGCTGTGAGGCCTAGTGCACAGAGCAGCGTATAAAGCAATGGGACACCACCTACAAACTCCACTATAGCTCCACGAGTCTACCGCTGCGGCACAGAAACAGCCCTTGTCTATTTTCTTACACGGAACAAATGGATGTTCCAGTAAAACTTTATTTATGCACACTGAAATCTGAGTTTCATTCAGTTTCCACACTTCACAAAATATTCTCTCCTTTTTGTTTTTTCTACAAACATTCAATCATGAAAAAACCATTTTTTTTAACCTCACAAGCCGTACAGATAATAGACCAAATCTGGCCCATCGATAACACCCACCATCTGACAGAGAAACTGACCTTTCAAGTTTCCTGACTTGTGAAAGCCAAACAGATTTGACCAATGAACTTGGTGTCTTGTATTCTGAGAAAGGAGAGTCCCACTAAAATTTATTAATAAGCCAGAATTTGAAATGAAGACATCAGCATGTTAAGCTTTTAATTCAAAGATACATCTCATTTTATAACAGCTTTTTAAAGTGAGACAATATTAGGATTTAATAAATGTTTAATGAACTAAATGATAACCTTATGTGGAAACCTTACTGTAAACAAAGACACGTGTATCACTTCTAAGCCTCCAACAGAACTATTCACAGGGAACTTATCAATGATATGCCACATTATGGTATTTTTGTTCAAACAACATTTCTTTTAATAATTCTAAACATGAGGTAACACACAAAATATACTACATAGTATTTTTAGAGACCAAATCTAAAGGCACACATTATCTGTCCAGTGCAGAGAAGTTACAACTTTGCAGCTCAGCAAGAGTCACATATTTATGATACTAAACTGTATCCCCAAACACCATGCAATTAATTTTACACTATTCGAACTGGACCACGTTTTATCATTCAACGAATCCAAACAGTTCAACTGACCCTCTGTTCTGACAACCTAATCTCACCTTTAATGAAAAGCCAAGGGGAAAATAGTTAGTAATGAAATCTTTCCAGAGCTCCAGTAAGAACTTCTCCCCTGGCCAACTTGCCTGCCCAACCCCCTTTCCCTACTAGTAGAATGAGAATTCTGCAAGATCAGGTACATGTCATTCATTAACCTAGCATCTCCCATAGTACCACTCAAAGTGCTTTGATTATAGGTCATGCTTAATAAATGAGTGTGGAACTGCAACGAGCTGATGGAATTATCATTCACAGAATGAAAACACTGTGGTTAATCACCCTACTTACGGTTCAGGTTCCACCGTGATAAGAGGCATGTCTCTTCTCAGTAAAAATCGGTTCTCAGGAACTGGAGGAATCTCCTCTGGGCGGACCACAGGCTTCTCCCTTTTAGCATTTGAGTCAACTGACCTTTTTTCATTGGTATAACTCCTTTCGGAGTGACTTGGAGAGAACAAAGCATGTCACCAATGAAAATGTGCTATGTTTGCATTTCACAATAATATTAAATAATATTACGTAATATTAATAGCAATAAAATAAATTTGATAATTACATATCTCACTCAAAAGGTCTGTACAGTTCTCACAAAGAGAACATATAAAGCATGAACACAGTACTAAAATTCTGCTATCCAATTGTCTAACAATCCTAACTTTTTTCTTTTCAAAGCACAGCATGTGGTGGACAAAGATTTTTTTTTCACCTGCAAACACATAGATCTTTGATATGGAATGTCTGTGCTACCCCTAGAATAGTCAAATTTCAAATTAAAGTCCAAAAAATATTACCCTTTTTTCAACAACAGGTTAAAAAGCTAAGTTTTACACAACTGCATACGCTTTCCCCATCAGGGTGTGTGTGTGTTTTAGCTTAAGATTCCCATGGTGTTTCACACTTACCCTTTTGGGCTCATAATGTGTTTATTCCTTGGTTCTTCTGAACTGCTTGCTTCCTTTCGTCTCTTTTTAGAATGTTTAACTTTTGGCCGCCTCTTATGTTTCCTTCTTCTGCTTCTCTCATGTTCAATTTCACTTTCTGAAGAAGATTCTGAAGAGGAAGAGGAATTGGAAGAGGAATCCGAGTCTTCTGAACGAGTTGGTTTCTTCCTTTTTTTCTCAAAAACTTTTAAGAAATATTAACAAGACTATTAGTACTGCATTTCAGTGCCTAACTTTCAGAGTAAAACATGTGACCACCTAGTATCGTAAAACATGCTTTATCAACAGAAAAACTGAAGACAAAATTTAATAAACTTTTCTTCACGTTGATAATACAATGTGCTGTTGAGATTGTAAAGTAACAAAGCCCTTGCCCTCATGAGGTCTATATTCTAGCTGGATCAGGTAAGAAAATAAGTAACTGCATAATATGACAAATGGTAAGTGCTAGGACAGAAACACAAAAAAGCAGAGTAAAGGGAATAGGCAGAGTCAGGGCGTAATTGAAAATTACATTTGGGGCCACCTGGGTGGCTCAGTGGGTTAAGTCTCTGCCTTCGGCTCAGGTCATGATCTCAGGGTCCTCGGATCAAGCCTCATATCCGGCTCTCCGCTCAGCAGGGAGCCTGCTTCTCCCCCTCTCTCTGCCTGCCTCTCTGCCTACTTGTGATCTCTGTCAAATAAATAAATAAAATCTTTAAAAAAAAAAAGAAAGAAAGAAAGAAAAGAGACCTGAAGGAAGTGAGCTATATATGGGGTCATGTAGATATCTGGATGGAGAGTGCTGTAGAAAGAGGGCACAGGCAACACAAAGGTCCCTGTGTGTTTGACCATCTGTATAATGGTCAACATGGCTGGGAAGACAATGAATAAGGGGCAAGAGGTGAGAGAAACTGCAGAGAGCAGACTGCCTTAGAGACCAAGTAAAGCCATTAGCTTTGGCTGACTGAGAAGGGAGCCCTTGGAGAAGGTCACTCTGGTTGCCGTTAAGGACAGATTATAGAAGATTAAGAGTACAAGCAAGGAGACCAGTAGGAATTTACTACTGCTGAGAAAAGATCAGAGAAAAGAACAGAGGTAAACAAACAGGTATGAGGCTACTGCAATCATCCAGGTCTGGAACAAGGCTGACAGCAGGGGGAAGTAAAAAGAAGGGAGATTTGATAAGATTTGTGCATGGCTGGATAGACGGTATAATACAGAAGCATCAGGCTATTGCTATACAACTTGTTTGGTTTCCTCCACTACCAAAATCCAAGAGGTACATTTAAGTTATAGTCTTCAACACGTATTACTGATATCCTAGGTCCCCCCACTACCTCCAAACCCTTACCATCTTTTGTTGATTTTGTGGCAAGCACCCCACAATCAATAACTCGCACATCTGCATAAGGTCTGCTTGCAGCATCTGTTTTCAGATTTTCAATCTGTTCAATTACTTCAAAACCAGAAATAACTAATCCAAAGACGACATGAACCCTGTCATAATACAAATTTGAAAAAGAACTGGTTTGCTGACAATTAAGCCATGAGCAGTATTCACAACTGTTATAAATTACTGGTCTACAGACCTCAATATAAAATAAAGTGTTTGATGAATGAAACAACTGGAAGGTTGTTCAAGTATAACTTGAAATCTGTTTCATAAAAGGAACAAACAACAAATATTACTCAAATTGGGACTCAGTTTTCTGCCTAAAACAATATCCTTTATTTTATGGTAGAGTCTGAGAACAGACTGCCCTTGACACTCAGAAACTATTGCTACAGCGTCACTCAAGATCATGACTAGGAGGTCTATCCATAGGCACAGATAAAGACCCCACTCAGTGACAATAGCTATGAGGTCTCAAGACTGACTAACCTGGGTTCCTTAAGGAGGGGCTTGGCTTTGAGATTAACCCAGAGATCAAGAGCACCCCCTTTAGGTTTATCCATGATCCAACCTGTATTGCACTGGTCACCCAAACAACTACCCAAGGTAATGAAATGTCACTCTTACCCATCCAGGTGTGGAGCAGGTTTTGTGGTACTGTGTAATAAACATCAACACAAAGAAGATGGCAAAAACCAGGTGTTCAGGTGAACAGAGCAGAAGGGTTTAAAGCACATCATGTAGAGAACAAAGAGGTAAAGATAAAAAGATAGGGAAAAAGTTAAATGTGGTAAACATCTAAACTTAAAAACCTTTCAAACAGCAATAGTAGCCATTCTACTGGTTTAAAAAAATCACTCAAGATTTTAACAAATTACAAAGTTGTATTTATTTCTCCAATATGAAGACTATTCTTATACATATGTATGAAACAACTTGGAAATAGATAGCATAAAAATAACATTAAACTTAAAGTTACTCCCGAATCCAAAACAACAAAAGCAAAACAAACTCAAAATTTATCAAAGTAATTAAAAAGAATAAAAAGCACTATCGTTTTTCCTAAGGAAAGAAAAGTGTGATCGATACCTGCACCCCGCACTTAAATGAGTTCTCCTATTTGTTATTTCTCATACTGAGTCAGTCTGCATGTTTTAGGCAGGCAGATGGAGGTAGGCCGCAGGAGTCCTGTTTTCAGAACTTCCTGCCCCTGCCACCTAAAGTGAAGCTCTGCCACTCAGAGCGACCCTGAAAACGCACTAGGGAGCAAACCTTCCCTTTGTCAACACTTCTGACAGCAAGTAAGTAATGAGGGATAACATTATAGACACTGCATTTCTCTGGCCCAAAAATGCCCAACCTGCTTCTTCTACAATTACCAACTGGCAGATAGTCACTTTTGGGAAGCCGACAGGATACATTTGGTTAAAACATTTTTGAACCAAAACTGGGTGTTTCCCATAGCATTTTCACAAATCTTCGCACTATGTGAATTGCAGTGAAAAAATTCAAAAGCAGATAACTGGACTCAGAAGTATATACCACAAAAATCTTAGTTTAGAGAAAAAGAAGAATTTGAGAAAGGACACTGGATTATCAGGCCATGTTTAAAGCAGTCAATTGTGCCAGGAGCTCCCATATCAATTTTTATATTCATTTTAAGGTAATTCTAAGACATGTCATTCAACAAAACACAATTTTAATCTTCACAACAATGTTAAAAATCATTATTCTACAAGGAATGGTAGCATTTATACTTACGTTAAGAACATTCAATTGTGTAAAAGCACTACAGAAATTTTATTTTAAAAACCGTCAATTTAAGTTTCAGAATTTTAAAAGTGATCTGGAGTTTCAAAACCACAAAGTCTCAAATTCTCCTTAGAAGACTGAGAAGTTGTAATTCAAGACAATAAAATAGTAAAAATGAGTAAAAAACAGGCAGAAGAAAAGAAAAAAGATAAAATCTGGCAAGCTGGTGAGGAAAGGAACTAATGCTTAAATAATTAAACTTTGGATAATAACTTTAAGATGGAAATGTGCTTCCCATATACAGAAAACTATACCAGAGCACACTTATAGGAAGAAATTAGTACATATGCTAGACAGTGATTCCACTGTACGAAAGATCTAAGAGGTAAAATCTGTAAAGGTAAACGTCCTACAATGTTAAGGGACAGATTTCAAACATGTAGCAGTGAAAACAAGAAGTGGTTTATTGATTAGGCATTTTCCTCCTCCTTCCTTGTTCCTTTCTCTCACAACTCTCAGATTTTTGGGGGAAAAGCCTACAGATTTTTCTAAAACACACAGAACCCAATTCAGTTTGCCACACTGGCTAACAGAGGAGTCCTGTAAAAACCACCTTATGGCAAAACTCTGGAGCAAATGGTGAGATGAAAACACTCTAGTAATGCAGTGAGGTAGCAATGTACCACTTGAGACTCAGTCTGAGGATGGAATCGCTACCTTTATGACAGATTCCAGTTTTGTTTTGAATTCGAATGACAACTGAAGACAAAAAAACTTGAGTCTTTTACTGCAACAGTGGGGAAAACAAATGAAGACAAGAACAATAATTTCAGGGACAAACTTCAGGGGGCCTGCTGTGCCTGGAGCGGTATGAATAATTAAATCCATCACTCGCATATGCAATTCAGGAGGCAGACATAGGAATGTGCACTTATATGGGGCTGGATTGCATATTAAGAATACCGAAAGTACCTTAAGAAAGCAGCCCCTCGGTGTCCTCAGCCTACATTCCAGGAGCAGAAATAACAGTGTAAAGCAGGCATACTGGCCCTAGGCTGACACCAGACATGGATAAACAGAGGACACGCCAAATGGGCAGGGAGAAATGATATTCCTGGTCCAAGCTATTCAATCCCACTCAACCGGACAAAGAGATCCCATCCCACCAACTCTTAATTGCACTGATCTTTCAAAACTATGCAGTGTTAAAGACCCATGCAGGGCCAACACTCAAGTAAGTTCAGACTTTAAGGCCAGAGACTACCATAAAAATGTAAGTTTACACATGCTTATGAAAACATGCCTGAAGGAGAAAGAACCATAAAACATTTCAAATCATAAAAGCTTTCAATATTTTCACATTTCCATTTTCTCCTGTCACTTAGACACTGATTTTCCAGTTTCCTCCACCCCCTGAATGTACTTTAAAAATATATGCATAAGGATCCATTTAAACTTTGTAAATCCTAGAAATTGAAAAGTGTCACTGTTACTCTAAAAAACAATCTACGTTACTATACCATTACCAAAGAAGCTTTTGGCCGTATACAGAAATTAACAGTTCTGTACTGAAATGAAATCTACACCATTTATATACAATACACCCTCTTCCCTGCCCTCCCCCAGAAGAGGTACGGAAACATGGTGGCAACAAGCCACTGAAATGAAAATATACTTCCCAGGATTAACTACGAACAATAAAACACACTTGCTTTACATGTACTGCTGCCATAAATCAAACAGAAAGTTTTTCTTAAAATGGTTCAATGCACATAACAATAGGATTAAAGAGATAAAGGCAAAGAAAGAAAAAGAGAGCCTTAGAGTAATGAGACATTACCTTTGGAGCGCACGGTGTAACACTCTTTCTGTAAATTTTACACAAAAATGGCAAGAAATAAATTGTAATACACTTTTAAGACAAGACTGAATCTATGTTTAATATCAATATAACTTTGAAATTAAATATTTTCAAGTTTTATGCAAAGCAAGAAAGCTTTTTCAAAATGGAGGGCTCTAAATTTTCTTTCACATAGGATAGGTATGTAGAGACAAACTATGCTTAAGAAAAACACTGTGGTTAAAATGGGAATCTGCTCAGAGGCTTAATATTGTTAACACTAGAGTGTGAGGAACCAAACAGTATATTTCGCTTTGCAAATCCTACAAACTAGCTAAGTCAACAAACATCTTTCTCAACAAGAGAGTAATGTATCCCAAGTACATACATGAATATAAAAATCTGAATCCCCAGGAGGAGTTACTACCAGTGGAAAGCAAAAATTTCAATGAAAGGACTGATTTAAGAGAATTCAAAACAACATTTCAGGGAACTTTCTCTTCTTTTTTTAGTAATTCACTTCAAATAGTTAAAAATCTTTGATGTTTCTACATTTGAAATCTTTTCATCACACACAACGGACCACTATCAGGAATAAGTGAGCAAAGTTTGGACTATAGTTTGTGTTCCACACTTCTATAGTTGTTAAGTCCCTGAAAATAATAAGAATAATAATAATGCATAACTAGAATTTTAAGGATCTTCTCAAAGGTTAAAAAGGCGAGAGAGATGAAAGTACAGAAGTATTCTGTCAAATTTTGGCCACGATACTTGCCTAATCTCTGATTCTCCCCGTTGTAAAAAAAAGTTTTTAAAAAAAATACACAGTCTAACCAACTTTAAATCTATTATACTTTAAACGTATCTGTTATATTCAGACCCAAATCCATGTCATAAATAGTGGACAAAATTCTTTACAAAGGTTTCAGACTACTGAATCTTGAAGTACTTAAAAACAAGCTTTAATTTCTTATAAAGGATTGATACATGAATTACTGCCAAAAAGAATACAACATTTCAAAGAATGTTGTAAAAAAAAGTGACTCCAGGTAAAAAGTAGTATGAACGTAAAGATAACCTGTTTCTGTCTAATGTAGCTCTGAACATGCAATTTTTTCCTTCAACTCCTGACACTACCACATCATCATGGAAGAGGCACCAAATAATATAGAGACACACAGCTTGTATAAGGGCCATGGTAACTAACCAAGCCATGTTACAGAGCTCTCCCTGTGTGTTCCAAAAGTCACCAAAAATGCAGCACTAATATTAACATAATATGTAATACGCATCAAACACTACTAGATACAAAACTCCTTCCAGATTGCTAATACATATGTCACATAAACACTAAGTGATATTAAGACTGTATGTTACAGATGACACTTGAAACTCAGAGAATTTGGTTTATGGTTAAGTTTCAGCAACATCTTGTTGATGAAAAATCTTGCAATGTACACATATAGATACTACTCCCCCCGCCACCAAAAGAAGGAAAAACTAGGACCCCCCCAGGTTACTGACACTTACTAGCATTTATTCTCATACAGATTCATGAGTATGTGGAGGGAAAAAGCATTTCTGCCCAAATTTACTTCTGCTACCCCAAATCGCAACATAGCTTTATAAACCCCTTAACCCAAAACCACTCTTCACCTCCTCCCCTTGCTCTGCTCTGAAACATTAGCACTTCTTCCCCACTCAGGAAAGCAGCCATTCCCAAGCCTGGTTAGAACATATCCTGGAACTACTTTATATTTTCCTCCTCTAGTCCTATTTATACCTGTTAACACTTTTTGCTTAAAGTTTGACTTTTCTGCATTATCTTGTTTTCTTAAGTTTTTATGATTATCATGACCACTGACAGTGGCCAACGACAGAGACTATTCACCAAAGCTCTGCAGGCCTTTCTACTCCATGGTTGTACATAAGATTGCACAGACCAAGTGAAGGAAGACAAATGTAACCACCACGTCAATGTTCTGTTTGCAGCTGATGAAGACTGCTGCCTAATTTAGGCAAATGAGCCTGAAGCTTCTTTGCAGCACCTTTCAGACTGATGGAAATTAGGCAATTACAACGATTTTTTTCCTTTAGGCAAGATGATGTTTGTACACAAATCATTCCACATATTCAGAAACT